>NC_134266.1:258128375-258475623 GCF_031893055.1 Leptodactylus fuscus | reverse complement strand
AAGTGAGTGTACAGCGACATCAAAGTAAAAATAACCCCCTCAACACCTCTCAATGTCTCCATGTAAGTGATCACAGTACAGAAACTTAGAGGGACAGTGCCAGGTGTACAGAGGTAGTAGGTCTTAATATTATGAACACTACGCTATTTTTGTGTAGAAAGAACATATCCTTGCATATAGTTTGTGTACAAAAGTTGGTTGTTGAGCTCAGTTGAGTGTCCATGTCATGCATGGACATCTTGGGTCCTCAACAGCAAGAGACACTGTCCCGATGTAAACTTATACAGGCAGCCTGAAAGTGTTTTGTGACCCTCTGTAGAACCTTTTACAACTCTAGAACATCCTTTTTATGAACTGGTGCCCAGAACTGAACTGCATATTCCAGATGGGGCTGCACCAATGACTTATATAATGGTAATATTACAACCCTGTCCTGTGAGTCCCCTTTATAATACATGACAATATCCTGCTGGGCTTATAAGCAGCTGACTGACGTTGAGTGCTGTGATTTAACCAATGATCTACAAGTACACCCAGGTCCTTCTCCACCAGCGACTCTCCAAGCTTTATTCCCTTTATGACATATGTCGCATGCAGATAATTTTATCCAAATACAGCACCTTACATTTATCCACATTAAACGTGATTTGCCATGTGGATGCCCAAACACTCAGTCCATACATATCTGCTTGTAACCTGTATATATCCTCTATAGCAGGGGTCTCAAACTTGCGGCCCACAGGCCAACTGTTTGCGGCCCCTGCGCAGCTCCCTGAATGTCCCGCTATAGTCATCTTTCAGCCGGCACACTAAGACACGCCTCCAATAGTCAGGTGACGTCTGACGTCACACACAGGTCCTTGAGTCTTAAACTTCAGCAGTATTAGCTTTCCACTGATCACCCATAGCTTTTATTGCCTACTAGGGAATGACTATTGGTAATGGGGAGGAGGTTAGTTATTGCCTACTAGGGAATGAGCCACTGGGTAACACAATACTTTAATATTACATAAGTTTTTATTGGTCATAATCAAAAACATTAACAATATGTGCAATATTTACAATATTTTACAGGAACGCCCATTGCTAGGGGATAAACGGTGTGAGGATTATGTCGACAAAATCAGTAAATACCGAGCCTGGGAGGACATGTGCAAAGCACGGCACGCTGATGAATGGGATAATGCGTAAACTGTAAAACAAAAAAAATTACGTAAGTATGAAAGGAAAAACACTACAACATCAACAAACTATTTATATTTTCATAAAAGGTGATTAAATATAATGTTTTTTAATTTTCATTTCAGTTGATGATATCAAGACTCGTTGGAACAAATGCCGAGACCAGTTTCGGTGCGAGTTAAATATGAAGAGGAAGAGTGGAGCCGGTCGCCGGACTAAAAAAAAACATACATGTATACCCAACAATTGATGTTTCTGAAAGAAGTTATGGAAATTGGAGAGTGAGTATATATTCGATATACTGTACTGTGAAATTGTTTAGTCTGGCAGTAAAAATTCAAAATGTCTGTTACTAAAAAAATTCTTTATGTTTTTGCAGAACTCTTGACAATCTGGAAGGTGATGTTGAGGAGTCTGAGGACCAAGGCGCATTCGATTGTTCTCAAGTTTCTTCAACATCGCAAACCCCTTCATCGCCAAAGTTTGCTAGAGCCCCCAAGTCCAACAAGAATAACTGGTCGTGGCAAAAAAAGAAAACACCCTGGAGGGACAGGCATGGATTCACGTTCCATGCTGGATGCACAAGTCCTGTCGTTCATGCAAAGACGCAGTGAATGGAGTGCCAATGAACATTTTAACCTAATGGTGGCAAGGCACATGGAGAAGGTCCTTCCTGAACGGCAGCTCTTGTGCCAGTCCACAATCATAAGCATTCTAAACCAGTTCCAGGGTGAGCAGGATCCTAAACATCTTGCCAGTCTTATATTGTCCGGTCCCATGCCACCCCAACAACAGTTTAGGCCATTTGAACCATCACAGCGCCAGTATTCCCAGGAAGGTGGGTTGTACTGCAGTCAGGGTCAGTATCAACAGCAAGGTGTACAGTCCAGGGGCAAGGGCATGTTAGGCAACAAGTTGACACTCGGGCATCCAGTAGTCACACAACAGGCTCCTATACACAAGAACCGTTCACCTTGTAAAAAGATTGTAAAAAGTTTTTATCTATACTAAAAAATATTCCATACAAATAATATTTTATAACAGATTTAAAAAAGTAAGTTATTTTACTACGTTGGATTTCTTGTTAATAAAAAACTTGATAAACCCAGGCATCAATCAATGCCTTTTAGGGCTTGATAAACTTGATAAACCCAGGCATCAATCAATAGGGCTTGATAAACTTGATAAACCCAGGCATCAATCAATGCCTTTTAGGGCTTGTTCACACGTGGGCAAAGGGGCGGATTTTGACAGCAGATTTCGCTTCAAAATCCGCCCCTTTACAATGGTGATCTATGCAGACCGCTGGGCTTCTTTTTTCCGCTAGCAGCGGGTTGCTGCTAGCGGAGAAAAGAAGCGATATGTCCTATCTTCAGCTGGAAACTGTGGCGTGCTGGGCCGCGGCTTCCGCCTAGCGGCAGCACCCTCCTGTATCGGCTCATTCATTTCAGCCGACGTAGGAGGGGAAAGCTGCGACCGCCATGGTCACGGCAGGCAGGTTTTGACCAGAGAGAGACGCGACTCGCCGCATCTCTCTCTGCGTCAAAACCTGCGCGGGACTGTGAACGTGTGAACTTACCCTTACACACACACACACACACACACACACACGAATGTGTTTGCCAAACAAGTGCACCATCGCAGTTTAGAAAATGTCCAAATTTGTGGAAGCCATCAGCAATCCATATCCAAACCTCACATTTATTGGCTTGGTCATCACTGACGGTCACCATCTATGCAAGATGTAAGCAAGTGTGTTTCACAAAATTGAAATTGTGTAGTCTGGCAGGACAACATCAAAATGGAAAGAACCTGTTGCAAGGAATCTGAAAAAAAACATTTAAAAAAAAATGTCAGAAATTACCGTATATACTCGAGTATAAGCCGAACCGAATAAAAAATGTAAGAAATTACTGTATATACTCGAGTATAAGCCGACCAGAATATAAGCCGAGGCCCCTAATTTTACCACAAAAACTGGGAAAACTTATTGACTCGAGTATAAGCCTGGGGGGGGGGGGGGGAATGCAGCAGCTACTGGAAAATTTCAAAAATGAAAATGGTCGGAGATTTTGGGTGCTTGAGGACTGTTTTTTCTTCCCCCACTTGGAATTCAGTCTGGCTGACTACAGGGGATCTGCAGTGCTAATAGGAATTAACCCCTTCCTGACGGAACAGGAGCACTGCAGATCCCCTATATTCAGTAGACTGGGCACTGTCAAACACAGGGATACCTAATGTGTCTGTGTTTTGCAGTAATTTTCTACTTTTGTATGTATTCTAGGGAAAGGAGGGATTTAGAACTTTTATTTTTTTATTTTTTTAAATCTTCTTTTTTTTTTTGCACTATTTTATGGGAGATTCTATACATTGATATTGCAGCTGGTAATAGACCCTCCCCTTCCTAACTTGCTGACTCGAGTATAAGCCGAGGGGGGCTTTTTCAGCACAAAAACTGGGCTGAAAAATTCGGCTTATACTCGAGTATATACGGTACTCCAGTGGTCTGAGGGACAGTCAACTGGCCCCTCATGTAGGCTATATTGGATGACATGGCAATAGATGCAAATGTGTACAGTGTGGGCAGGAATGATAAGGTGATAAACAGTACATGGTATTGGGTACCATAAACATACACATATGCTAGTATGGTTGAAATGTCAAAGTACATGCACATACATAACATATCGATACAAGCTATGGCATATGGGTTGAAAATGACACACGAAAATGGGGACAAAAAAAAGGTACCTGGGGTGATATGAGCAATTATCAAAGGGTTATTTACCTGAGCGTCCTCCGAAAATGGATCCATTGTGTACAAAAGTCGCCAGACTGCTGAACAAGAGCAGAACAGGATCGCCGAACTGTCATAGCAACACATAGGATTTGCGCATGGGTTGTAACGATGCGGTGACATCATTTTTTTGGCAGGAGGTGTGTGTTGTTTTTTGTGGATCTGCAGAAAAATGGATGCACACGGATTATCTTTGCAGATGAGCATGGCCGTCTGCAGAATGCGTTTTTTCAGTGAAATTTGTGCTGCGGATCCACAAATTGCAGACCATAAAAACCACTACGGTCGTGTAAGACCAGCCTAAGAATGCCTTCAGAAATAGAAGGGCCAACAGTTTATTTTTGTCAATTAACAAAATGAAGTGAATAAGGAAATGGGAGATCAATATTTGGGGTGACCTTTGCCCTTTGAAGGAGGAGTCTTGGAAGTGATGATACGGCCCCCCCATCATCATCCAGTCTGTCTTGGATGACATGAAGAATCAGAAGGTTTGGACAAGCCTACATCCGCAGAAGATCTGTGCTTAGTTCTCCTAGATGGCGGGAACGACCTCCCTGCAGGGTTCTTTCAAAAACTGTCTGCAAGTACCGAGAAGAACTGAGGGAAGGGAAAGGTCACACCAGATATTGATAGGATTTAGATTTAGCTTTTCTTCATTCACTTCTTTTTTGCTAATTAACAATAATAATCTATTAACCCCTCTATTTCTGAAAGCATTCTTCTCTTGCAGCATCTGCCTGAACTTCTACCAGGTTAGTTTTCTCTACACCGGGCTGACGAGATGCAATAACATCGAAACGGCTGTCCTCGGTTGAGAGACTATACCTGGTAATAATCCCAGCATCATTGCAAAACAAAGGCCTCTTGGAAGGTCGAGCATGATGTTAAAGGGAGCAGCCTTCTGTCTTCCTAATTACATCAGGGAAGACAGGCTTGCACATTCCAGTGAGCGCCCTCTATTGGTTTGCAACACTGAGGCACCTGACTTCCTAATTACATCATGGAAGACAGATTTGCATATTCTTCCCATGGAAAAGTAATAAAGAGAACTGATATAGAAAAGACATTTGAGTGCATTGACCTCTCCTATCCGGAAAGACTGATAATATGGAACAACTTCCATTTATCTGCAATGCAAATGGAGATAAGATAGTAATCTCACCTGGAGTCAGTAATGACAATGGTATGCAAAGATGCATGGGGTATTGACTTTGCATTTCCGTTACGTAGTCCTCTAGTCATGTAACCTTATGGACTGGAGTGTGTCCCTCTTTTTAGGACACGTCATAGGTGCTGGTCTTACTTATTTATTACACCTGCATTCTTATCAGTCACTTTCACCATTGAAATGAATAAGAAATGTCAAATTCCTTTGAAGTCTATCAAAGTACAATAAGTTGAGCAAAGAACTGTTTTAGCTACTGTTTTCAGGAAACAAAACTTTAGTTGTTGTTCCGGGAAACATCATATCTATATTCACTATGAGTAACACTATATATACATATATAGTTAGTTTACTGGAAAGTTAAATCACACTATATCACCACTAACCTCCTCTTCCTCTTCAGTAGTCACTCACAGCAGCAATTATAGCAGTTTCCGTTCTATATATTGGAATGGATGTCAAGTCATTGTTTTTTTGTTACCTATATTCATATTTAGTAACTAGCCTCTGCCCGTGACTTCGTCTGCAAGTTGTTGGCGTCGATGATCCACCTATATTCAGCAAATTGCTACCGAAGATGGTTTGCCTGCTCCGGTGTTTCGGCAGCTCTTCAGCTGTTACGCTGCAGAACTAGTTCCTCGCACCGTGCCTGAGATTGTTCCGGCATCTCAGCAGCTCGCTGGGCCGCCATATAATGAACGTGTTGTTGCACACTCGGCTCTGCTACATCACACATTCGGCTCTGCTACATCACACACTCGACTCTGCTATATCAGATGGGCTGATTGCATGGAAATCCCTGTCATCCCTGTCATTGCATTGGCCAGCGCTGATTGGCCAGAGTACGGAATTCGACCAATCAGCGCTGGCTCTGCTGGAGGAGGCGGAGTCTAAGATCGCTCCACACCAGTCTCCATTCAGGTCCGACCTTAGACTCCACCTCCTCCGGCAGAGCCAGCGCTGATTGGTCGAATTCTGTACTCTGGCCAATCAGCACTGGCCAATGCATTCCTATGGATTCCTATATTCACACTCGGCTCTGCTACATCACACACTCGGCTCTGCTATATCAGATGGGCTGACCGGCACATCAGATGTAGCAGAGCCGAGTGTGCACACTCGGCTCTGCTACATCACACACTCGACTCTGCTACATCACACACTCGGCTCTGCTATATCAGATGGGCTGATTGCATGGAAATCCCTGTCATCCCTGTCATTGCATTGGCCAGCGCTGATTGGCCAGAGTACGGAATTCGACCAATCAGCGCTGGCTCTGCTGGAGGAGGCGGAGTCTAAGATCGCTCCACACCAGTCTCCATTCAGGTCCGACCTTAGACTCCGCCTCCTCCGGCAGAGCCAGCGCTGATTGGTCGAATTCCGTACTCTGGCCAATCAGCGCTGGCCAATGCATTCCTATGGATTCCTATATTCACACTCAGCTCTGCTACATCTGATATGCCGGTCAGCCCATCTGATATACAGTCCTATGAAAAAGTTTGGGCACAGTATGGACACAGTAATATTTCAGGATTGAAATGAGGTTTATTGTACTAACAGAAAATGTGCAATATGCATTAAACCAAAATTTGACCGGTGCAAAATTATGGGCACCTCAACAGAAAAGTGACATTAATATTTAGTAGATCCTCCTTTTGCAAAGATAACAGCCTCTAGTCGCTTCCTGTAGCTTTTAATCAGTTCCTGGATCCTGGATAAAGGTATTTTGGACAAACAATTCAAGTTCAGTTAAGTTTGATGGTCGCCGAGCATGGACAGCCCGCTTCACATCATCCCACAGATGTTCAATGATATTCAGGTCTGGGGACTGGGATGGCCATTCCAGAACATTGTAATTGTTCCTCTGCATGAATGCCTGAGTTGATTTGGAGCGGTGTTTTGGATCATTGTCTTGCTGAAATATCCATCCCCGGCGTAACTTCAACTTCGTCACTGATTCTTGAACATTATTCTCAAGAATCTGCTGATACTGAGTGGAATCCATGCGACCCTCAACTTTAACAAGATTCCCGGTGCCGGCATTGGTCACACAGCCCCAAAGCATGATGGAACCTCCACCAAATTTTACAGTGGGTAGCAAGTGTTTTTCTTGGAATGCTGTTTCTTTTTGGACGCCATGCATAACGCCTTTTTTTATAACCAAACAACTCAATCTTTGTTTCCAAAATGAAGTTGGCTTCTCCAAATGTGCTTTTGCATACCTCAGGCAACTCTATTTGTGGCGTACGTGCAGAAACGGCTTCTTTCTCATCACTCTCCCATACAGCTTCTCCTTGTGCAAAGTGCGCTGTATAGTTGACCAATGCACAGTGACACCATCTGCAGCAAGATGATGCTGCAGCTCTTTGGAGGTGGTCTGTGGATTGTCCTTGACTGTTCTCACCATTCTTCTTCTCTGCCTTTCTGATATTTTTCTTGGCCTGCCACTTCTGGGCTTAACAAGAACTGTCCCTGTGGTCTTCCATTTCCTTACTATGTTCCTCACAGTGGAAACTGACAGGTTAAATCTCTGAGACAACGTTTTGTATCCTTCCCCTGAACAACTATGTTGAACAATCTTTGTTTTCAGATCATTTGAGAGCGGGCTGTCCATGTTCGGCGACCATCAAACTTAACTGAACTTGAATTGTTTTGTAGAAAGAAATGGTCCAAAATACCTTCATCCAGGATCCAGGAACTGATTAAAAGCTACAGGAAGCAACTAGAGGCTGTTATCTTTGCAAAAGGAGGATGTACTAAATATTAATGTCACTTTTCTGTTGAGGTGCCCATATTTTTGCACCGGTCAAATTTTGGTTTAATGCATATTGCGCATTTTCTGTTAGTACAATAAACCTCATTTCAATCCTGAAATATTACTGTGTCCATCAGTTATTAGATATATCAAACTGAAATGGCTGTTGCAAACACCAAAATATTTAGAACTAAAAATGATTAAGATTAATAGGGGTGCCCAAACTTTTTCATAGGACTGTAGCAGAGCCGAGTGTGTGATGTAGCAGAGCCGAGTGTGCACACTCGGCTCTGCTACATCTGATGTGCCGGTCAGCCCATCTGATATAGCAGAGCCGAGTGTGCACACTCGTCTCTGCTATATCAGATGTAGCAGAGCCGAGTGTGCACACTCGGCTCTGCTATATGAGATGGGCTGACCGGCACACGGTGTAGTTGAGCAGAACTGGCTCAGCACTGCTACCAATAGGAATGCATTGGCCAGCCTTCGGCCAATCAGCGCTGGCTCTGCCGGAGGAGGCGGAGTCTAAGGTCGGCCCTGAATGGAGACTGGTGTGGAGCGATCTTAGACTCCGCCTCCTCCAGCAGAGCCAGTGCTGATTGGTCGAGTTCCGTACTCTGGCCAATCAGCGCTGTCCAATGCATTCCTATTGGAAAAAGTTTATGTCACAAAAATCACAATTACACACCCGATAGAGCCCCAAAAAGTTATTTATAATAACATTCCTACCTAAATAAAGGTTATCCCTAGCTATCCCTGCCTGTACAGCTATCCCTGTCTCTTAGTCACAAAGTTCACATTCTCATATGCCCCGGATTTGAAATCCACTATTCGTCTAAAATGGAGGTCACCTGATTTCGGCAGCCAATGACTTTTTCCGATTTTTTTCGATGCCTCCGGTGTCGTAGTTCCTGTCCCACCTCCCCTGCGCTGTTATTGGTGCAAAAAAAGCGCCAGGGAAGGTGGGAGGGGAATCAAATTTTTTGGGAGTTTGCCACGTGATGTTCGATTCGAACACATCGAACAGCCTGATACCCGATCGAACATGTGTTCGATAGAACACTGTTTGCTCATCTCTATTAATAAATAAGTCACATAACTAAAGCTGTATGAGCCGTCACCAGCCGGTATCTGTGAATATACAGGTACTAAGAGCACAGAGTGCAGGGTAACTTTTGGATGGAGGGGACAGGATCTGGGGAAAAGAGGAGGAAGAATGGTTAGCATAGTGTGAGGAGAGTGTAGAAAAATGTGATCAGGTCTCGATACAAAAGGGACAGTACGAAGACCCTTCGAAAGATCTTGTTACTCCTAGACCGGTGACAGTGACAAGAGGACATCCTCTACGTCCAGAGAGAACATGTCACCAGTATCATAGACAGGGATTCTTTACTGTAAGACCAGCGAGGCTATGAGACTCATACCCATAGTAAGTGGTGGTGGTGGTGGATTCATTGCGCAAGTTCAAAAAGGGGCCTGAACTTCTTTTCTTGAATGGAAAAATAATGCGGCTATGGGTTATAGATTTTGGCACACCAAAGTTGATCTGGATTTTTTTTTACTGATTGCCAGGTTTGGAATCAAGAAGGAATTGGGGTATATTTTTTGGCTTCCCCTGGATCAACACTGTAAGGTTACAGGTTGGATTTGAGTCTTCATCCAAACTCACCTGCTATGTAACTATGTTCTGCATAATCTAAAGCCATTTTCACATGTCAGTGGGTTGCATCATTGAATACGAGTGGAGATTACACTGAGGTACGGTATAATGGAAAGATTTGCACTTTTTCTGTATGTTCAACCCACACTTGGTTTGTCACACAGTCACTGATGTAAATAACTAACCAAACACTAACCAAACACTAACCATGTGAATAAGACCTAATCAGGAACATGGCCATATGACTGCATGTGAGACTGACTTCTTTATATACTTCCCACACAGACATGTCAACTGACCCAGGATTGCTGAGTTTCAGGTCCCCCTACTTAATCACTTTCACCCTGCTCCTGAGTATTCACTCCAGCGTCCCCTCTAGAGTATTAATGAGAAGGGTGCTGGGGGACTGCACATGAATTTAAAAATAAAAGCAATAGAAAAAATATAAATTTACGTTATAAGTATTTTTTTTTTTATTAGATACGAGTTTGAATGTAAGAAACGGTGTATGCAAGGATGTCATCCTACTAGCTGAGCCACAGGCTCTATTAGGCTGGGTTCACACTACTGTTGGATATCCATTCTGATAGGTGTCTGTTTTATTCTTTAGCAGACACTATCATAACAGATATTTACGGACACTAACTTATGTTAAAGGGATTCTATTAGAGATGAGCGAGTAGTATTCAATTGAATTCCTCCACTGCATAGTTATTGGTGTAAAAAAGCGCCAGGGAAGGTGGGAGGAGAATCTAATTTTTACTGAGTTTACCGCGTGGTATTTGACCAAGTACACCAATAACTATGCAGGGCAGGTATTTAATTGAGTATTACTCACTCATCTCTAGATTCTCATTCAGAAAACCCTTTTTCAGCTAATTGTATGCCTGAATAGCCTTTAAAAAGGCTATTGAGGTGCTGCCTCTAGTCCTGCAAATAACATCCCCGGTTTCTTGGAAAAACAAAGAAATATCCTGTTTCCACGAAAATAATTCATCCCCCCCCCTTCACCTCCTGGACCACCTACAACCGGCAGTCATGCTGGCGCTCCGCTAATGAAGCACCAGCATGACTGCCGATTGTCCCCCGCTCCAGCCGCTGCATAAGACATCGCCCGAAAATAAAACAGGTCATATATTTCAGAAGGGAATCCTATTAATATTGTTAGTGACTTTGGATGTTTGTGGGTTTGTGTGTTTGGATGTTTGTTCCTCAATCACACTCGAACGGCTGAATGGATTTCCTAGAAATTTCACACACACCTACATAATGGCCAGGGAGGGGTAATAGGCTACTTTAAAAGTGTCTCACTCACCCCAAAACGCCACTGTGACCCTCCAAAATTGTCACCTGGTCCACTGTCGGGCCAGGCATGACGTCAGTGCAGGTAGTTAGACACCACTCCTATTGGTGCATGGTGGATAGGGAGCCAGCACAGCGGCCCATAGGTTGGCGCCGAATTGCGGGCGTTTCCAGCGCGCAGGGACTCCTCGCTGAACATGGTGGCTGGCCGCATGCTTCCGAATGCCGCTGACATGTTGCCCAGCCACACATTGCCTCAGGCCGGCGTAGCATGCAGCAGCGCACCCGGCCCGAACAAGCCCAGCCGCACCTACCCGCGAACTGTGTGACCGGGACCACACACAGCACGGAAAGGACCGCACACATGGAACGGACACACAGCTCCCCAGCATCTACATGTTGAGTGCTGCGGGAACAGGGATCACCGGCTTGCTTAAGGGGGAGAGGGCTGGGGGGGCTCGGTAGGGGTCGGGGGGGGGGTTGCTGGTTTGGGGGAGGTACTGGTGGTCGGGTTTCACACCAGAGGGCAGAAGGCAAGTAGGGGGGAGGGGGGCCAGATTGCACATGTGGAAAGGGGGGGGAGGGTAACTGAGGTCACGGGTGGGTGGTGCTGGGGGGAAGGGGTAGATGTAGGAGATGACTGGAACTCTAAAGGGGGAAAGGGGGCCGGTGATGCGGTTGGGGGGTAAAGGGAAAAGCTGGGGCGCAGGTGGAGGGAAAGGGGAGGGCCGGAGGTGCTGCAGCGGGCCGTGGGGGGCCACGAGCCACGCTGCAGGTGGATTGCGCAAGGGTGAGGGGCCAGCGGACGACGTCGCGGGTTATAGCTAGTTTAATATAAGACACTGTCTTATTTTCGGGGAAATAGGGTAGTATATATAAATGAGTCTCACCGAGCACCCTGGGAGTTCCCCACGGCCTCCGAGCACCCCCCATGTCATACCTCAGAAATGCCCCTTCATTGCTTGTACTCCTTATGCCCTCCTCCTCCCGACATCCTGTACCGCCCATATCTTCTCCGTTCTCGCTCCACTCATTGAAATCTTGGGCATGTGCAATACTGTTCCGTTCTGAGCAGTACTGCGCATGCCCAAGCGCCATTTTATTATAGAGAACTGCACGACCATACTGCGCAGTTCTCTACAACAAAATGGCGCTCGGGCATGCGCAGTACCGCTCTAATGGACACTAACGGACACCAGATAAAATCCCATTGAAATCAATGAAATTTTTAACACATCTGTGACAACTCCGCTAGTGTCCGTTGCTAAAATCTTGTAACGGACACCAGCAATGGACACTGCAAATGGTCACCAGCATTAGTGTGAATGACCCTTTAGTTTCAATAGTATTTTCTTTTTCTCATATAAGTATTGTACAGTACTGTCTCTACATAATGTACTACTATATAAAGATCTCCATATGTCAGACATTGTACGCTTGAAAAAATATATTTTTAAAACATACAATTTACTGTCATATTGAGAGATTTCTTTAAAAAAAAATAGTTACGTAATAAAACCACATTATTATTGATGCATCTGTAAGGGCGTGAACTATAAATGTATCTTATTACTCATCACTGGTATTGTTCATAAATAAAAAACAATGCTAGAATTGTTGCTCAGGGCTCGTTCACATCAGCGATGTGAACTCCGTTCTGCAGGTTTCCGTTTCCTGCCTAAAACACAGGCAGGATACGGAAACCTGCAGGACTCTTACATTTGAATGGGTGAGAAAGCTGTCCGGCCGTGAGCGGTGGTGAGCGTTTTAGGCTCTCCGCTGCGAAACTGGGTTTTATAATCCGGACACAGAGTCGGAAATGCAGTACTCCGTGTCCGGATAAAAAAATCCGGTTTCGCGGCGGAGAGCCTAAAACGCTCACCGCCGCTCACGGCTGGACCCGGTCTGAGCTTTCCGACTTCTGGCATGAAGAAGACGGAAAGCTCAGAACGGACAGGTGAACACTAGTGTGAACCTAGAGTAAGGGTTGTACAAAAAAGCACCACGGATAGAGAAGTATGATGTTTTTTTTTGGTTTTACACCCACCCCAGCTGACCCTGAGTTTCCTGTGACTCCTGCAGGACCCCTTTAAATTCTAAGTTCTACTGACACTTTGCCCATAAAGCCTTAATTAACCCGTTCATCTCTTCCTGCTCTATTACAGGCTGCTGGCAGATTGCATTGCACGTTCATTATGACAGGTTCCCTCTAATATGGGTAGTTAAACAGAAAAAGCTGGCAGGTAAAATACTGATATGACCATCTATCTATGTAAATGTGTTTCTTAA
The DNA here is from genome assembly GCF_031893055.1 of Leptodactylus fuscus. Classification (NCBI taxonomy): domain Eukaryota; kingdom Metazoa; phylum Chordata; class Amphibia; order Anura; family Leptodactylidae; genus Leptodactylus; species Leptodactylus fuscus. The sequence goes on along the minus strand of NC_134266.1, from coordinate 258,462,473 downwards.
AGAGGACCTTTCATGGATTTGGGCACAGACAGTTCTATATACTGCTAGAAAGCCAACATGGTGCTGAATTCAGCGTACTGTTGGCTTTCCCGATCTCTGCCCCGGGTGAAGAGCTATCAGTCCCGGTACCGTAGCTCTTTACAGTCAGAAGGGCTTTCTTGACAGTCAGTCAGGTACGTCCTTCTGCACAGCAGTGCCTATCGCGCCGTACAGTGTGAGCGGGGAGGAACGCGGGGAGAACGGTCTTCTGATGGTAAAGGGCTACGGTAACGGCACCGATAGCTCTTTACCCGGGGCACAGATTGGGAAAGCCGACAGTGTGCTGAATTCAGCTGTCGGCTTTCCAGCAGTATATAGAACTGCCTGTGCCCCAAACCATAAAAGGTCCTGAGTAATAAGTAAGTACTTAAGTGACGACTATAACAGCAGAGAGGTTACTTTCTGTTTCAAGAAGGCTCTACCATTTTCTTACTGAAAGTACCTGATCAGGGGGAAGCTTTGACAAACTTCCCAGTCTTTAATTCCTGGTATGCGAACGGCTGGAAAGAACATACGAAACGCACGATAAGTTATCACATGTGAACAGACGTCCTGAAACAGAAAGAATAACAGTGACGAAGCGATACATGTGGCTGGAAATTAAAACAAATTATAATATGAGAGGAAATCTAAATATTGTTTCAGTGCCGCTAACATATCAGTAACAAAAAAAAACAAAACAAAAAAAAAAAAACAGATGAAGGGCTATTTTCAATTTACCTTGATGACTACCTTGAATAGCTAAAAAAAAACACCTAAAACCTTGAATGTTACTGTAAGTCACATCCATCTATGAAAAGCCACCAAAATAACTATTTGACAGTCTACACCCCTATAACCAAAGGAACATACAGTCCTATGAAAAAGTTTGGGCACCCCTATTAATCTTAATCATTTTTTGTTCTAAATATTTTGGTATTTGCAACAGCCATTTCAGTTTGATATATCTAATAACTGATGGACACAGTAATATTTCAGGATTGAAATGAGGTTTATTGTACTAACAGAAAATGTGCAATATGCATTAAACCAAAATTTGACCGGTGCAAAAGTATGGGCACCTCAACAGAAAAGTGACATTAATATTTAGTAGATCCCCCTTTTGCAAAGATAACAGCCTCTAGTCGCTTCCTGTAGCTTTTAATCAGTTCCTGGATCCTGGATAAAGGTATTTTGGACAAACAATTCAAGTTCAGTTAAGTTAGATGGTCGCCGAGCATGGACAGCCCGCTTCCAATCATCCCACAGATGTTCAATGATATTCAGGTCTGGGGACTGGGATGGCCATTCCAGAACATTGTAATTGTTCCTCTGCATGAATGCCTGAGGATTTGGAGCGGTGTTTTGGATCATTGTCTTGCTGAAATCTCCATCCCCGGCGTAACTTCAACTTCGTCACTGATTCCTGAACATTATTCTCAAGAATCTGCTGATACTGAGTGGAATCCATGCGACTCTCAACTTTAACAAGATTCCCGATGCCGGCATTGGCCACACAGCCCCAAAGCATGATGGAACCTCCACCAAATTTTACAGTGGGTAGCATGTGTTTTTCTTGGAATGCTGTTTCTTTTTGGACGCCATGCATAACGCCTTTTTTTTATAACCAAACAACTCAATTTTTGTTTCCAAAATGAAGCTGCCTTGTCCAAATGTGCTTTTTCATACCTCAGGCAACTCTATTTGTGGCGTACGTGCAGAAACGGCTTCTTTCTCATCACTCTCCCATACAGCTTCTATTTGTGCAAAGTGCGCTGTATAGTTGACCGATGCACAGTGACACCATCTGCAGCAAGATGATGCTGCAGCTCTTTGGAGGTGGTCTGTGGATTGTCCTTGACTGTTCTCACCATTCTTCTTCTCTGCCTTTCTGATATTTTTCTTGGCCTGCCACTTCTGGGCTTAACAAGAACTGTCCCTGTGGTCTTCCATTTCCTTACTATGTTCCTCACAGTGGAAACTGACAGGTTAAATCTCTGAGACAACGTTTTGTATCCTTCCCCTGAACAACTATGTTGAACAATCTTTGTTTTCAGATCATTTGAGAGTTGTTTTGAGTAGCCCATGATGCCACTCTTCAGAGGAGATTCAAATAGGAGATCAACTTGCAATTGGCCACCTTAAATACCTTTTCTTATGATTGGATACATCTGGCTATGAAGTTCAAAGCTCACTGAGGTTACAAAACCAATTTTGTGCTTCAGTAAGTCAGTAAAAAGTAGTTAGGGGAATTCAAATCAATAAAATGATAAGGGTGCCCATACTTTTGCACCGGTCAAATTTTGGTTTAATGCATATTGCACATTTTCTGTTAGTACAATAAACCTCATTTCAATCCTGAAATATTACTGTGTCCATCAGTTATTAGATATATCAAACTGAAATGGCTGTTGCAAACACCAAAATATTTAGAACAAAAAATGATTAAGATTAATAGGGGTGCCCAAACTTTTTCATAGGACTGTATATTATCATATGGCACGTGCTCTCTGACTCACACTTGCATGCTTGGCACCATCTTAAAATAACTTACAAAAATAGTTTTCAAGAGTATCATGAGCTTAGAAGTGACAGGATGGAAAAGAATCATCATCTTCTATTCTGGGTAGAGATTTCTATTCTATCTATGGTAAATATGTGCCATCTAGTCTACTGTACTCCCGGAGGATCAGATTAAGACAATGGAGTATTCTTATAATATACATTCTTTATTAATTTTTTCACGACCATGAAGATTTCAGTTTACCGAACAGCTTAGTGTGTGAACCGTTCTAAGGGATTCTTCAAATTGGACAATACCTACTTGCTGGACAAGTCGCTTGACAATCAGTTGATCACAACAAGGCAAATCTGTTAAGTGACGTATTGTACACCAGTCTTAATAAACGGCTCGATTGGTACAGGGAAAGAGAGATTTATGTTGTGGCTGCAACCTCTTCATAGATCAGTTTGGACACCCCTTACTCTAGTTAGGAATCGGCGTAAATTCTCAGTATAACCCATGCCAGAAAACTGTCATGAGTTATAATAAATCTGTCAGGTCAGGGCTTTCCTGCCCTGGGCCTCCCTGCTATGTCCACATTTGCATGATATGGTGGGCGAGGCGTGCATAGAGACTTGTGGTGCATGTTTGGCGCAAGAAATGGGCTTGCACGGGTAGATTGGGAGCTGAAAGTGGCCCCATTTTATAGGCGGGGTTATTGCAAGTAGGTGGAGTCAGCACCTGATGCTATTGTTCACTGTCCAATAAATGCTCTTAACCCTGTTCTTTTGGGTACATAGAACCCCCCCATATGTAGTACAGTTGAGATTTATCTTGGGAGATTTGCTATGATTTCAGCTATGAAGGAGTTCCGGTACTCAAGGAGTTATCTGCAGTCATTCTGCATGGTATAGGGCTTACTCTCAGTCGAGGGGGTACCCAAAAATTTCCAGAAAAGTTGTTTTTGAAGAGTGTATTTATTTTTTTGTACAAAATTCCTTCATTCTTCTTCAAAGTCCTCTTCTTTAGCGGCAATACAGTTGTCAAATCACGTCTGCCATTGTTCAAAACATTTTTAAACTTGTCTACTTTGATGTGTGCAAGCGCCTCCGTCGTTTTCCTCTTCACCTCCTCCACGTCGGCGAAACGCTTCCCTTTGAGGTTCCTCTTAATTCGTGGGAATAAAAAAAAGTCACTGGGAGCCATATCAGGTGAATACAGTGGGTGGGGAAAGACAGACATGCCGTTTCTTGTCATGAAAATGGTCACCGAGATGGCGGTGTGGGCTGGGGCATTGTCATTGAAATTGAATAAAACAATCACCAGACTGCCACATTTCGGGCCTTCTTCGCTGCACAATGTTGCACAACCTCTTGAGAACCCCCAAGTAGAAAACCTGGTTGACGGTCTGATCTGTTGGAACAAATTCCGAGTGCACAATCCCTTTTGCATCGAAAAAACAAATGACCATTGTCTTCACATTGGACTTCACTTGATGAGCCTTTTTGGCGCGGGGCGAGGATGGCGTCTTCCAGTGGCTTGATTGTTGTTTGGTTTCTGGGTCGTAAGCATAGCACCAAGACTCATCTCCCGTAATAATTTTAGAAAAAAATTCTGGGTCGGTTTCGGCATGTTTTTTCATGGCACGGCATGTTTCGATGCGACGCTCTTTCTGTTGATCAGTCAAGAGCCGCAGCACAAACTTTGCAGTGACCTGTGACATGCCCAAATCCTCCGATAAAATGCGCTGAATCGAGCTCCATCTCACTCCAGACAACTCTTCAAGTTCCTCAATGGATCTTCGTCGATCTTCACGCACGAGCTTGATGATTTTTTTGGACACTTTCGTCCGTTCGGGAAGTTGACAGACGTCCTGAACACAGTTGATCATCAATTGACTTTTCACCATTTTTAAAGTGGGTGAACCACGAGTAAACTTGAGCTTGACACATAGCGTCATCCTTGGAAACGGTCTTCAACATTTGAACGATTTCCGATGCTTTTTTTCCTGAGCAGAAAGCAAAACTTCACAGCCCCACGCTGCTCATAAAACTTCTCCATGAAGAAAAACGATGGCTGGACAAAACAGCTCTTGCAAGAAAATTCACTGCAGGTAGATGAAACCTTCCGCATCAATGCTGCTTGGCACACTGACTGAGAAGGCGTGGTTGAACAAATAACTAGCTGCAGAATCACGTACTACCAAAACTGCGCGCGCAGCAGCCTCATTCTGGAAACTTTTGGGTCCCCCCTCGTAAGTTGCAGTTTTTCTTACATGATAGTTTTAAGTGAAGTCTTGTGGGCCCGGGTACAATCTTTTGTCCAGGGCCCTCTACCCCATCTCTGTAGCAAATTCTTGATAGTGATGTTTACAGGTGCTAAGGAGTTTAATCCACCTTAGTGTGGTTGGCTTTTGGGGCAGATGGAAGTTGCAATCTGAATACTGATGCCAGTGCTTATGAGCGCCCTAAGGCTCCTGGGCCTGGGTGCAAATGCAACCTCTGCACCCCCTCAAGTTACGCCCCCGTTTCTCTCCATGTAAAGCAGCACTGTATAAAATTACTGTACACAGGACTGCTCTACGCAGAGAGTCAGCAGTCCTATGTGAATTACCATAGGACTGCTGCCTCTCCCTCATGTAAGGCACATCCCATATTTTCTGAGTGAGAGGAGACAGAGGTAGAGTTAGCTTCTAAGAACAACCAGTCCAAGGAGTGCAACCACGCTGCGTCAGCGCCATCAGATTCCCCGGACCTAGACCTCCTATGGCCATGGCAAATTGTGGCACGGGCTGCCCACTGGGGATTGTAAAAGTATAAAAGTGGGTTATGTGAGCCTCAGGGCTGGTGGCTTGCAGCCCACAATCAGCAACCACCTAGTCATCCCACCAGGAATCATAAATTGCAAATCCGCCCCTGTGGCTTGTTCCAAATGTGTGCTTCAATATTATCCCTCTACGCCCAAAAAAACGGCATAGAGATTATGATGAATTCCCTCCACCCCTTCTGTGTCTCTCTGCAGGAACCACCAGTGATCAGCTGTAATCTTCTGGGGAAATCTGGAAGAAAGTGTTCAATTTCCCTGCAGTGCCACCACAGGGGAACTTAAGGAATTACACAGTGTCCATTGATGTCAATGTGTTATGTAATACAGGATAGGTCCTCATGAGTGAGATGCTTGTTGTAACTGCTCTGTCCAAGTAATGGGAACCCTGAACTGGGGACTTCCCCTCTATCAAATCAGAAATCCCTAATAGGGTATATGAGTATAGGTTTTGTGAACTGGAGAGTCCTGTGTAAAGTCAGTACTTTCTATACCTCACACATAAAACTGATACTCGCTGATCTGTATGCAGTGTATAGAGGTTATAAGCTAATATGATGTGAAATGTAACCTGACTGGTCTGGTAGTGAAAGACATCTCCATAAAGCAGGGGTAGGGAACGTACGGCTCTCCAGCTGTTGCAAAACTACAACTCCCAGCATGCATACTGGCTCTGCTGTTCTGGGAACTCCCATGGAAGTGAATGGAGCATGCTGGGAGTTGTAGTTTCACAGCAGCTGGAGAGCCAAAGGTTCCCTACCCCTGCCATAAAGGGTAACCCCATATAAATACTAGGGGATTTTTTCCATGAATAAATCATATTAATGCTTTGCAGTCACCCCTAGGCTGCATGCTTATATTATGTACTAGTATTATGTACTGTAACTGCAGGGGGAAGCCTAAAGACAATGGCGGCAGAGAATGTGTCCACATAGGAAGGAATGCAGTAAGAAGTTATTACATTACTGAGCTTTTACACACTGTGTGAATTTTTCAAGCCTCTTCCGCCTTTTTTCTTCTTATTCTGTGTCTGTTTTAACGCTTTACGCTGCGTGTACAAGATTTACTGTTATTTTGTGACTTTTACGCAAGACTTGTCATTTTGCTGATTTGATGCAGAAACGGTTATTAATCCGGAGTACCACTTTACTATGCATTTATAATGTTTAAGAGGACCTGTCCCCCGGTGTGAAAAGCCGAATGACATACATCATCTGATCGGAGCTGTCACCCTGAGCATTTTTCCGTTTTGCTCCTCCTAAGCTGTTCAGCTATTCCAAAGTTATAAGCCCTTTTAATGTTGATGCAAATTTGGGTTTACTAGCTAAGTGACATGACATAACACATAGAGACTCCGCCCCCAGAGAAACTACATTGTTACCGCCAATAAAAGAGCTTATATCTTTGGAATGGCTGAACAGATTTGGATAAACAAGATGCCAAAATGCTCAGGATGACAGACAGGTCTGTTTTAATGCATTAGTGGGCCCAGTTCAAATGTTTCCTACATGACCCCCTCCACCAGAAACACATAATTTAATGCCCCTTTTATGTAGCCCCCACATAATGCCCCTGTCCCCAATCAACAATTATATATATATTACATATAAATTAAAAAAAAGTTAAACTCATCTAACACATTTCCCAAAGAGCTCCCTTCAGGCACTAAAGCCGTCTGAGTGGTACAGCAGTGAGCTGACAGCTCTCTGCTCCACCATTGTATTGAACTCTCTCTGTATCCTAAGGACACACAGTGTTGAAATTGCTACCTGTCGCCCAGAATAACAGGACAGCAACCAAAATGCATGACTCTCACACTTAAGTGAGTTGGATGGAGGCCACTCTACCCATAGGGCACAGTGCAGATGCGCCATTTGCTCTACAGCATTTGTGCCCAATGGGAAGAGGGGAATAATCCAATGCAGAAGTGCCCTGTTTGAAAAAAAACTGGAAACCCCATATTTCATCCTGGCTCAGCGCGGCGCAACAAATTAGGCCCCGCCCACTTTTATGTTGACTCCACCCATTCTCATTCAATTTTCATGTGATTCCACACAGTATAATCCTCCTACAGTCACCCGTAGATTATATCTCCCCCCCCCATTTTCATATACACCCTTCATCTACCTCTAGTTTCATGTCCCCCCCTCTATCTCTGTCCCCAGTTTCATGCCATTCTCCCCCTTTATCTGCCCACAGTTTCATTTCCCCCCCGTCTCTGCCCCAGTGTCATGCCATCCCCCCCTTCATCTGCCCCAGTGTCATGCCGTTCTCCCCCCCTTCATTTGCCCCAGTGTCATGCCGTTCTCCCCCCTTCATCTGCCCCAGTGTCATGCCATTCTCCCCCCTTCATCTGCCCCAGTGTCATGCTGTTCTCCCCCTCTTCATCTGCCCCAGTGTCATGCCGTTCTCCCCCCTCCATCTGCCCCATTGTCATGCTGTTCTCTCCCCCTCTATCTGTCCCAGTGTCATGCCATTCTCCCCCTCCATCTGCCCCAGTGTCATGCTGTTCTCCCCCCTTCATCTGCCCCAGTGTCATGCCATTCTCCCCCCTTCATCTGCCCCAATGTCATGCCGTTCTCCCCCCTCCATCTGCCCTAGTGTCATGCCGTTCTCCCCCCTCAATCTGCCCCAGTGTCATGCCGTTCTCCCCCCTCCATCTGCCCCAGTGTCATGCTGTTCTCCCCCCCTTCATCTGCCCCAGTGTCATGCCGTTCTCCCCCCTCCATCTGCCCCAGTGTCATGCTGTTCTCTCCCCCTCTTCATCTGCCACAGTGTCATGCCGTTCTCCCCCTCCATCTGCCCCAGTGTCATGCCGTTCTCCCCCTCCATCTGCCCCAGTGTCATGCTGTTTCCCCCCCCTCCATCTGCCCCAGTGTCATGCCGTTCTCCCCCCTCCATCTGCCCCAGTGTCATGCCGTTCTCACACACACTCACCATTCCTCGTTCCCTCGCAGCTCTCTCCTCTCTCATACACATATTGTAGCCGCGATGTGATGACATCATCACATCGCGGCTACAAATGCCGGAGGCCCGGAGCTCAGCGTTAAAGCAGGAGCTGAGCTGTGACAGCTCCGGCTTTAAACGCCTATGCATTCAGCTCATCGGCGTCCTACCGCTGATGAGCCGAATACATAGGCGTTTAAAGCAGAAGCTGTCAGCTCCTGCTTTAACGCTGAGCTCAGTTGGAATCGGGACATGCCGACCGGGACCATTTTGTTAGGTCCCGGCCGCGCCGCGGGGCCCCGCTAAGCGCGGGGCCCCGGGCGGTTGCCCGGCTTGCCCGGCCCTGGATCCGCCCCTGCAAACTGCAATTAGCTCAACTGTAGATAACAGTGAGAGCAGTGAGTGACGTCATCTGTCCTGTCTTATCACACAGGAGGAATAATTTCACATAGCAAGAAAACAAAGAAGCATTACTAAAGCTATATATTTAGGAAAACTCTTCAATTTACATAAGCAAGCAGTATAGATAGGATCCTTGAAATGGGAATACCCCTTTAACATCTGCTTCTCTTTCAGGTTCCGATGTGGCAGACTTGTTGCAGATTTTCAGTACTGATCCTGCACCTAAAGCACAGAATCAGGACCCAGATATAGTGTTTTTTTTTATCAGCTTTGTAGTCATGATAAAGCCAAAATTAAGGGTCATCCTAAAAAAAAGCACTTATACACCAAGAGTAACTACACCATCTTGCCATTTCTGTGTGAAGGACATGGCAGGGGAGGTCTGACTTTAAAGGCACAGCATCCAAAATCTTGCACTGGTACACCTGGCTTCACTGTGTATGGCGTGGCTCAGAGCACTTTGGCCAGATGGTGGGGATTTACAGTGTAAAATACAGGGGAAAGGTTCCCTTTAAGTAGAAATTTGTCCTGCAAAGACAACTAGCACAAATTTTAGGTATTAGCCATTGTCAGCAAATCTGTTTTTAGCATAAGAGATAACTGTATGTATACAGTATATTTGGATTAGAGGAAATTCTGCTGAGTTCTAGTAAATTAGAGAATTCCTCCAGTTACAGCAGCAAGATCGACACCTCAGCAAATAGTAATAATTTCCTGACCATGGGAAATGCTGATGAAGAAGTATAAGGGGCCTACACAGGAACTCAATTCATGACAATCTTTATTCCAATGTATTAACCCCTTCACAACACTGCCAATTCACCCGGCCAAGTCCCAGTTAACATCTGTGAATAGAAGCCTATATGCATAAAAAAGCAGCTACCTGGGACCCCATAGACTGTAATGGAGTTCGTGTGGTTTCCGCTTGGTTTCCACACAAAATATGCGGAGAGAAAACTGCTGCTTGGAATATTGGAAATCCATAAAACATCAATATGAGATATTGCAGTACTTCCTCTCCGTATGTTTTGTGCGGAAACCACACGGACCCCATTATAATCTATGGGGTCCACCGGTTTTGCAGGTGACCGCTTTTTTATGTGTATAGGTTTCTGTTCTGAGGTTCCCCAAGCAGAATCCCCGAACAGAAACCCGAAAGCAGATGTGAACCAGACTTGATAGGGGTATTTCCACCTACAGTGTTGGCCAAATGTATTGGCCCCCCTGCAATTCTGTCAGATAATACTCAGTGTCTTCCAGAAAATGATTGCAAGCACAAACTCTTTGGTAATATCTTCATTTATTTTGCTTGCAATGAAAAAAACACAAAAGAGAATGAAAAAAAAGTCAGATCATTGATTATTTTCCACAAAACTCCAAAAATGGGCCGGACAAAAGTATTGTCCCCCTCAGCCTAATACTTGGTAGCACAACCTTTAGACACAATAACTGTGCACAACCGCTTCCAGTAACCAGCAATGAGTTTCTTACAAGGCTCTGCTGGAATTTTAGACCATTCTTCTTTGGTAAACTGCTCCAGGTCCCCCCTGAGATGTGAAGGGGCCTTCTCCAAACTGCCACCTAGAGATCTCTCCCCCTCCCCCACAGGTGTTCTATGGGATTCAGGTCTGGACTCATTGCTGCCACTTTACAAGTCTCCAAGGCTTTCTCTCAAACCATTTTCTAGTGCTGACCTGAAGTGTGTTTTGGGTCATTGTCCTGCTGGAAGACCCCTGACCTCTGAGGGAGACCCAGCTTTCTCACACTGGGCCCTACATTATGCTGCACAATGTGTTGGTCGTCTTCAGACTTCACAATGCCATGCACACGGTCAAGCAGTCCAGTGCCAGAGGCAGCAAAGCAACCCCAAAACATCAGGGAACCTCCGCCATGTCTGACTGTAGGGACCGCGTTCTTTTCTTTGAAGGCCTCTTTTTTTTTTCCTGTAAACTCTATGTTGATGCCTTTTCCTACTTTTGTCTCATCTGACCAGAGAACATTCTTCCAAAACGCTTTTGGCTTTCTCAGGTAAGTTTTGGCAAACTCCAGCCTGGCTTTTTTATGTCTCTGGGTAAGAAGTGGGGTCTTCCTGGGTCTCCTACCATAGAGTCCCTTCTCATTCAGACGCTGACGCTGGATAGTACGGGGTGACACTGTTGTACCCTCGGACTGCAGGGCAGCTTGATCTTGTTTGGATGTTAGTCGAGGTTTTTTTATCCACCATCCGCACAATCTTGTGTTGAAATCTCTCGTCAATTTTTCTTTTCCGTCCACATCTAGGGAGGTTAGCCACAGTGCCATGGGCTTTACACTTCTTGATGACACTGCGCACGGTAGACACAGGAACATTCAGGTCTTTGGAGATGGACTTGTAGCCTTGAGATTGCTCATGCTTCCTCACAATTTTGCTTCTCAAGTCCTCAGACAGTTCTTTGGTCTTCTTTCTTTTCACCATGCTCAATGTGGTACATACAAGGACACAGGACAGAGGTTGAGTCAACTTTAATCCATTTCAACTGGCTGAAAGTGTGATTTAGTTATTGCCACCACCTGTTAGGTGCCTCAGGTAAGTAACAGGTGCTGTTAATTACACAAATTAGAGAAGCATCACATGATTTTTCAAACAGTGCCAATACTTTTGTCCACCCCCTTTTTTATGTTTGGTGTGGAATTATATTCAATTTGGCTTTTTGACAATTCTTTTTGTGGTTTTCCATTGAAAACAAATTAAATGAAGATAATAATACCAAAGAATTTGTGATTACAATAATTTTCTGGAAGAAAATGAGTATTATCTGACAGAATTGGAAGGGTGCCAATATTTTTGGCCAACACTGTAGCTATATCCACAGTATATGCCATAAATACTTAATAGAGGTGCGCCCTGTATCTTTCTTCAGACTGGAACCCAGTCTGTGCCGAAAAATAAACAGAAAGTGGCCACATTACTTCTCTATTCACTTGTTTGGGAATTGCCCATATGGCTGAGCAGACAGCTTTACCTATTTCAGTAACTCCCTTGATAGTGAATGGAGATTCGTGTGCATGCACTGCCCCTCTCCATTCATTTGCAGGCATGAACGGGTCTTGTTCTTGAGATAGATGCAGGTCTGAGAGGCAGGACCCACATATTTATATGTCCTATTGATATAGTAATATACTGAGATAGTAATATCCATACCTCCCAACTTTTGAAGAACAGAAAGAGGAACAAAATGTGTGTCACGTGCAGTGTGCCGCTGCAAACTTAGATCCGCCCACTTTTATGTTGACTCCGCCCATTCTCACCCATTCTTCATGTGCGCCCACGCAGTATAATCCTCCTACAGTCCCCCGTAAATTATATGTCCCTCCTCCATCTCTCCCCCAGCTTCATATACCCCTTCATCTGCCCCCAGTTTGATGTCCCCCATCTCAGCCCACAGTTTCATGTTCCCCCTGCATCTCAGCCCACAGTTTCATGTTCCCCCTCCATCTCTGTCCCCAGTTTCATGTCCCCCTATCTCTGCCCACAGTTTCATGTCCACCCATCTCTGCGCCCATCATTTCCCCCAGTTTCATGTCCCCCCATCTCTGCCCCCAGTTTCATTCCTTTCTCCCCCCCCCTTCATCTGCCCCAGTTTCATGCCGTTCCCCCCCCCCCTTCATCTGCCCACAATTTCATGGGGCCCCTTCATTATGTTCCACCTCAATGTTTAACACAAAAAACCACTTGTACTCACCCTTCCTACACTCCCCCGCAGTCTCACTCACAGAGTTGTAGGTGTGATGTGACATCATCACATCGTGCCTACACATCCACTAGCCGGAGCGCAGCGGTAAAGCAAGTGCTGATCTGTGACAGCTCCTGCTTTACTCGCCTATGTATTTAACTCATCTGTGTCCGGAGAATGCTGCACATTTTCCTGTAGAGTTACAGATTTTTTGGAGTCATTTTGTTTAATTTAGTCAAATGTCTTTTTAAAAAAATCTGGCATAGATAGTACATTTGTGTCAGGGGTTTTTACAAAGTTCTGGCTTTGAACTGCTCCATATAAATGTTTGGGTAAGCTCAGCAGAAAGGCATGTCTATTGTCAGAGTCTCAAAACATCCTTTCCTGAGCCGAATTGTGTAAATATAAGGTTAGTTTTTGCAGCAGTACAAAAAGATATGGGATGAAGTAAGCATGGGGCAGCATAGCAAAATATCACCTGACCCTTTGTGCCTTGACCAACATCACCACAAGAATTCAATAAAGACTCAGCAATCTACTTTTCATTATCCGTTGCTTCCTGCCTGCCATATGTTTTCACCATCTGCTATTCATACAGTATATTACAAAATGTATTAATAACACAAAGGCTGCCATAAAATCCAAAGTTGTTTGAAAGTTGAGTTTATTAAGATACATGCATGAACGTAATGTAATGTCCACTGTTATTGAATTGCCTATATTATGCTCACTTAGGTTTTCCTCATCTATTTCTTTGCTATTGTACAGTTACTCATGGCAGAATTACAAGTCAATAAACCAGTAATAGTAATGGATAGGGGAAGGAGGCAGCCTGCTCCTTATTGTTCAGGCTGTTATGCCTCAGAAATATATGTGAAATGTGCTGCAGCCATAATGTGATTATTAGCAGCAGAAAAACTGATAACACACCACACATGGAGGCTTATAAAGCAATACATATTGTATTTCTGCTGTGTGTACATTATCTAACGTTTTGCATATTTTAATTCATTACTATAAGTGATAATGTTTAGCATTTCTCAGAAATCAACACTGACTTCTTCATTTTTATATAAAGAAACCCTTATGGTCAGTTTTCACACATGCAAATAAAAACTGATACTGTGCAAATAAAGCATGTCAGCTTTCTTCTGTGTAAGGCTGGGTTCATACCACCATTGGCTCTCCCTTCAGGGATTCCGTTCCCCTCTCCACCCAAAAAATGCAGAGAGAAAAGTGCTGTATTCTCTATTCTCATTTTTAGCCCTTTTCATGCCAAAACCAGGCAGAAACCATTATAGTCTATGGGGTCCGCTGGTTTCTGAAGGTAACCGCTTTTTTAAGTGGATTAGGTTTTCATTTGGGTCCCCAAGTGGACCCCCCGAACGTAGATGTAAACCTAGATTCGAACTACTACTTCTTTACAGGTATGTCAAAGAGGAATGGAATGATAATACAGCCCCCTTTGATTTCAGATTGAGACATGCAGGACTTTGTGTCCGGCTAAAAAAAAACCGGTTTCCCCGCGGACAGGCCGCAGACGGACACAGGTGGTCACCTTTACAAACCCATTCAAGTAAATGTGTTTTAAAACTGACCGCCAGGTTTCCGTCCTCTGTCCAGTTTTGCCAGGGCTGAAGACAGAAATCCGGCGGCATGCACACACTGGACACCAGGCACAAGTGTGAACGAAGCATTAGATGGTTATTAAAATGGCCAGCTCTGTAAAAGTATGGCTTGTGTCCCTAGGCTGACTTGCCACTGGGAACTCCCAAGTGTCTTGATCCTTCAGTCTTATCCATCTGCAGTCATCTTGTACAAGAAACCCCCCTGTAACACACAGAAAAACTGCAGAGCACTGACCACAGTGTGGAGTTTCCCTGTGTGCGGGCCAATTGACAAGTACGCCACAGAGGCATCATTACTCAATCTGACTGTAAATCACTGAATATCTCCTGGTGTCCCAACTCCTACCCAGTCATTGTTCCCACCAGCAACTTTTTTTTTTTTTTTTAAAGGTCTATTAGTTCTACTATGGGTTAATAAATGCACCTAAATACCTTTATCAGTGTTTTGAGTGTTTTCTGGGAGTTCCTGGCATCCTCTGCATTTGTTCACATGAGTAGATTCCTGTTCTTTTATCCTACAACTGCCATTATGCATTACACTTCACTCAGGGCTGACTTATACTGCATCCCCCACTCACTTCATTCCCCTCCCTAGCTAGTCCGCCCACTACTAGCTCTTCCCAACTAATTAACTCAGCCTCTCCCCCACCTGTCTTCCTGTCTAGATCTTCTGGGCACAGAAGATCACTTCCTTCTGTGGATATGGTTCCTCCTCCTGGACGTCTGACAGTGTCTGCACAATAGAGCCATAGTGCCCATAAGATCTGGCCAGGAAGACAGGTAAGTATGATAGGGTAGGGTAAGTATTGGTGACGTTCCCAGAAATGGAACGCCACTGGAAATCAGAAAATGTGGGGCACTGGTGATCTGTATAAATATACATTTTTTTGTACAGTTAGTAAGTTAGTTAGAGGGTGTTTAGCTTAGTGTAGTAAGATAATTTTATACTGGACAACCCCTTTAAGAGTTTTCCCAAATACATTGCTTTAGTAATGCAATTTCTTTTACCTGTTATGTTAGATATTCTTTCCATTGAGTACATGGTGCAGGACCTGTATCTGATAAGACTGGCCAGAACTATGAGTCACTGCTCTCTGTGGGGGCTGAGTTTTGCTGTCAGGACAATTAATTACAGCTAATTACAGTTTGCAATTTAGTCTCAGATAGTGTCTGTCAACTTTCTCAGTAAACAGAAAGGCAAAACTGAGTCATGTAGAAGCATATGTCTGTAGAGGCAGATTTCTGAATCTGATCAAAATTTAGCCTAAGGGGCAACTTGACCACTCTACATTTTGCTGCCCTTTGGCTTTCTCACACTGATTAGACCCAGATGAATGGCTCTAACCAGTCGGGAGTTTCCTGTCTCAGATTCTTGGCTGAATCAGAACCGGAATCCATTTGTTCCAGATCTATGCTGTGTTTCAAGCATCACTGATGTCTCTGTTTAGAGACAAAGCAACACTACATAGTGGTAAACTGTGGAACAAAATCAAGTGTCTAATATTCGAAGAATGTTTTTGATGTAACTACAGTCCTATGAAAAAGTTTGGGCACCCCTATTAATCTTAATCATTTTTAGTTCTAAATATTTTGGTGTTTGCAACAGCCATTTCAGTTTGATATATCTAATAACTGATGGACACAGTAATATTTCAGGATTGAAATGAGGTTTATTGTACTAACAGAAAATGCGCAATATGCATTAAACCAAAATTTGACCGGTGCAAAAGTATGGGCACCCTTATCATTTTATTGATTTGAATACTCCTAACTACTTTTTACTGACTTACTGAAGCACAAAATTGGTTTTGTAACCTCAGTGAGCTTTGAACTTCATAGCTAGGTGTATCCAATCATGAGAAAAGGTATTTAAGGTGGCCAATTGCAAGTTGTTCTACTATTTGAATCTCCTCTGAAGAGTGGCATCATGGGCTACTCAAAACAACTCTCAAATGATCTGAAAACAAAGATTGTTCAACATAGTTGTTCAGCGGAAGGATACAAAAAGCTGTCTCAGAGATTTAACCTGTCAGTTTCCACTGTGAGGAACATAGTAAGGAAATGGAAGACCACAGGGACAGTTCTTGTTAAGCCCAGAAGTGGCAGGCCAAGAAAAATATCAGAAAGGCAGAGAAGAAGAATGGTGAGAACAGTCAAGGACAATCCACAGACCACCTCCAAAGAGCTGCAGCATCATCTTGCTGCAGATGGTGTCACTGTGCATCGGTCAACTATACAGCGCACTTTGCACAAATAGAAGCTGTATGGGAGAGTGATGAGAAAGAAGCCGTTTCTGCACGTACGCCACAAATAGAGTTGCCTGAGGTATGAAAAAGCACATTTGGACAAGGCAGCTTCATTTTGGAAACAAAAATTGAGTTGTTTGGTTATAAAAAAAAGGCGTTATGCATGACGTCCAAAAAGAAACAGCATTCCAAGAAAAACACATGCTACCCACTGTAAAATTTGGTGGAGGTTCCATCATGCTTTGGGGCTGTGTGGCCAATGCCGGCATCGGGAATCTTGTTAAAGTTGAGGGTCGCATGGATTCCACTCAGTATCAGCAGATTCTTGAGAATAATGTTCAAGAATCAGTGACGAAGTTGAAGTTACGCCGGGGATGGATATTTCAGCAAGACAATGATCCAAAACACCGCTCCAAATCCTCAGGCATTCATGCAGAGGAACAATTACAATGTTCTGGAATGGCCATCCCAGTCCCCAGACCTGAATATCATTGAACATCTGTGGGATGATTTGAAGCGGGCTGTCCATGCTCGGCGACCATCTAACTTAACTGAACTTGAATTGTTTGTCCAAAATACCTTTATCCAGGATCCAGGAACTGATTAAAAGCTACAGGAAGCGACTAGAGGCTGTTATCTTTGCAAAAGGAGGATGTACTAAATATTAATGTCACTTTTCTGTTGAGGTGCCCATACTTTTGCACCGGTCAAATTTTGGTTTAATGCATATTGCGCATTTTCTGTTAGTACAATAAACCTCATTTCAATCCTGAAATATTACTGTGTCCATCAGTTATTAGATATATCAAACTGAAATGGCTGTTATAAACACCAAAATATTTAGAACTAAAAATGATTAAGATTAACAGGGGTGCCCAAACTTTTTCATAGGACTGTATATTAAGTTGTGGCTTTCCTTTTGAAAAGTTGAAGAATTCTGCTACAAAGGTAATTGTGGTTGGTGACAATTCTGTGGATTGATTAATCTGTGATTGATCTTTTCTTATTAACCATTCCAAAACCAGAAGTCAGCAGTTCAAAGGACGATCTCTTGTACAGGGTTAGGCAGGGAGGTATGGATGATTTGAACGGGGCGCCACGCTTGGTGGGGATAACCTTAGTGGATAAAGAGTGGGGGTATCTGCTCATCAGGAGCCGCCATTTCAGTAGCAATGGAGATGTGGTTGATAGAGCATCGTGTGTTCGTGTACAACACCTTTATTGAAACGGGCCATTCTGTCATTCAAACACAGAGACGTCTCTGGAATCATTTCAACGTTTGGCCGTCATGGTCGTGTTCCGAAGTTTGACACAATAATGAAGTGGGTGAATCATTTTCAACAAACAGGTTCTTTGAGACCTGGAACTGCACGAGGAGGTGACTGAACGGTACGGACCCCGTAAAACATTGAAAAGATGTGTCAAGCAGTTGAAGCCAGCCCTCGAAGTTTAGCCATAATCAATGTTTTAATTTCTTTTTTTCTTTTGTTTTTCTTTGATTTTTGTAGTGGCAATATCCAAGCTACACATTGAAAAAAAAAATTTAATTTCGTTGAAAAATGAGCGTGTAACCATGCCTCCCTGCCTAACCCTGTACAATGCAGGGAAGCTGAGGATGGGTGTCTTTGTGGATTCAGAGGAAATTTTTATCATAAAAGAAATTGTCTGTCGTCCCAACACAGGACCAGCACTAAGCATCATCCTGTTACTCCTATTTCAAAGTTACAGTACTCTCAGCCTGACGATAGGTTCACACCAGTTTTCAGGTCTTAGTCGTTTGGATCTGAATGGGGACCCAAAAGATGAGGAGTATTTGCACTGAAAAAAGGTGGTTACCCACGGACACCAATATGGTGTCCACTGGTTTTATTGTCAAGGCAGCAGAGAGAAAAGTCCTCCTTGCAGGATTTTTCTCACCGCCAAATTTAGGCAGAATCTGTGACAGAGTCCCAACGCAGATGTGAACCGAGCCTTACCAACTCCCTAACCGCAATGTGAGCCGACAGTGACTCCTCATTAATGTTGATTTAAAAAAAAAAATGGCTGTATTACACCAGTGGGGGGAAAAAAACACAAACAAAACGAAAATTAACCTTTGTCTGACACAGTCAATAAGATCACAATATCCAAAATGGGTGCCCCAAAAAAGAAAAAGTATTAAGACTTAACTTTTAATTAGGCATCCGGCCCCTTAAAATTTATAGAACCCTGTTCACACTGTGCATTAAGTACAAGTAGGGGAGTATGTAGAGGGATCTCAATGGTTCAATGGACTGTTCACTTATTTGGACCCGCTGTAGTGATTCCAAACAGCAAAACTGATAAGGTCCACCATTCACACACCCTAAATCAAAAAGGATGCTAGGACCCGTTAGTGAGATATGTGAATGTTGAAAACTCAAGTACACAGTAAATGTACATTGGATACTCTGTATGTTTAGTAGCAGGCGATCTGATTAAATAGATACATTGTAATAACCGCTACCATTCTAAAGAGACCCAAACCGCTATCTGCGTTTCTCTGATTCTAATACATACACTCACAGCTGATAACTGGGTTCAGCACACCGCCCAATTATAAACTTTGGCTACAAGTCTATAGGTATGAACTGAATAGCTCGGGAGGCAAGGTATATAAGTCTAAATGCGGTGGAGATTGTTCTCTGTCATTCTGCCACAATCACCTATCAATGTCTCCTCTACGCGTTTCCCCAGCTTTTGCTAGTTCATCAGGAGGAAGTAGATACCGCTAGACCACAAGATTGTGGTGATAACCACAGTTCCCAGGACCCTGATGGTGTGTCCTGGTATTTGTAAAGAGTAGACATCGGCGTCTATAGGTAACTGCTACATTTTAATTTTGAACCAGTTTAGATAAAATCGTACCTCATTACATCTTATGTTTTTTTGGGCACATATTTTTAACCCCTTAGTGACCAGCTGTTACGGTTCTGTGTGCAAATATAAAAAAAATAGTATTTTTAACCACAGAACCGCTAGACTGCAGGTCACTGCAGTGAGGTCCACAAGCCTCTGGGGCGGCCGTGTGTCTGGACAAGCTGCAGTACTGCGTTAGTGTGTACAGGGGTAACACACATACACCAGTTAATTTCACTGGAGAAAGGAGACAGTGCAGCTCCTAATGTGAACAGGGCTGCAAAGGGAATTCACCCCAGTTAACCTCACTGGGTGAATGATGTGGGTGCAGCTTTAATGTACACTAGCCTCTAAGCAGGGGCGGATCCAGGGCCGGGCGAGCAGGGCAACCGCCCGGGGCCCTGCGCCTAGCGGGGCCCTGCGGCAGGGCCTGTATCTAACAAAACTCGGGTCGGTCGTCAGGGCAATTACCGAGGGCCCCAGCACTTGCAGGAGCCCCCTGTCGGTTCTCTATCAATAGCTGCAGCTCCCTGCACACAGTGTGCTTCACACATATACTTTCCCTATTAGGAAGTATATGAAGCACACTGTGTACCTGCAGCATCGGCTAATAGACAGCAGCCAGCCAGGGAGCTGCAGCTACTGATAGAGGACGCTCCCACCTCACCCCCCTTCTCTGGCTGCCCTCTGTCAACCAATCAGAGGGTGAGGAGAGCCGAGGAGGTGGAGCTTATCGCTCTACAGAAGATCCCTGCCACCCTGCATCTTACACACGAGAGGGAGAAGTTCAGCAAAGTGAAAGTAAAGACAGAACACCCAGGTACAGGCTGGAGGGGGGAGGGGAGTTTCTATTCCTATTAATATCAGGCATTTGGAGTTATTCATTTAGTTTTGGTACCTCCATGTGCCTCATATTAATAGCAACTAACCCCATCATGTCCCTCACATTAACCCCCTGTGTACTTCACCATAAGGGTTACTGATGTGTGAGATATATAGGGGTACTAATCATGAAGATACTTCATTATTACCTCCATGTCTCTCACATATCAGTAACTCTTATGTGAGGCACACAGGGGGTTAATGTGAAGGACATGATAGGATTAATTGCTGTGTCCGTGACATTCTGCATTCATTTAAATGGGCTCTATCAGCAAAATCATGCTAATAGAGCCCCACATATGCGTGAATAGCCTTATATATAGACTATTCAGGCCTCGTAAATGTTATATTAACCCCGGTTCCATTTTTAAATAAAAGCATTAAAACATATATGCTAATCGTACCTGAACGTGCACCGGGGGCGGGGATACACGATGCTACGTCAGCTTCGGGCACGCCTGCCTCTTCTTGTAGTTACGCCCTCTGGTTCCGTGTCTTCTTCTGTCTTCTTGTCTTCAAATCCCGTGCCTGCGTAATAGCGCTTCCCTCTGGAGCACTACTGCGCAGGCTCACTTGCCAGTCCCCGTAGAACTACACGAGCGTACTGCACGCTTGCGAACTGCCATTAAGTAAAATGGTGAGTGAGCCTGCGCAGTAGCGATCCGGAGGGAAGCACTACTACGCAGGCGCGAGATTTGAAGACCTCAAGCCGGTAAAAGACCAATAGGAAGCCGGCAGAAGAGACGGGACCAGAGGGCGTCGCTCCAAGAAGACAGAAGAGGCAGGCGTGCCCGAAGATGACGCGGCATCGTGCATCACCGCCCCCGGTGCATGTTCAGTAAGATTTGCATATATGTTTTTATGCTTTTATTTAAAAACAGGACTGGGGGTTAATATAACATTTACGGTGCCTGAATAGCCTTTTTAAAGTCTATTCACACATATGTGGGGCGCTATTAGTACGATTTTGCTGATAGAACCCCTTTAAATGGACATTGGGTGCATTGTTTTAGACTCCATGCCTGTCCTAAAGATGTCTGACTTTTCAAGCGGACAGAAAAAAACCTACATGTCGGGTTTTTGTAAGTAGGGCCCCGCCACAGTCAATTGCCCAGGGCCCCGCAAAGCCTGGATCCGCCACTGCCTCCAAGCAGGGCTCACTCGAGTTAACCTCACTGGGTGAGGGGTGTGTGTGCGGCTCTAAAGTGAACTAGCCGCCAGGCAGGACTCACTCCAGTTAACCTCACTGGGTGAGTGGTGTGTGTACAGCTCTTAATGTGGATTAGCTGCAATAGCCGCACACCAGTAACCTTTACTGGGGGACTGCACCTGAGCTTAGGCTGCAGCCCAGGCTGCCAGGGGTTAACGTCACCCCTGGTCAGAAAACCAAACAGAACTCCTTAACCACTAGGAGTAGTAGTGGCGGAAGACAAGCAGTAGGCTGACTAGTGAAACCACACCTGCTGCAGTGCCACGGGCTGGGGCAGCGTCTGCTGCACCTAAGCCCTAGTGTGGAGCTGGCAGTTCAGGTTTTACAGGTTCTACCTAAGTGTTCCCTGAGTTAGACACCATCCCCACACAGAGGCCTAACCTGTCCACCTAACATTTGCTGGAACCTAGCCCTGCAGTGTCATTCCCCAGTTTGAATTTAAGTGTGAGCACCGGGCGGTGGAAACTCAAACTATTTAAAGGGAAGTCACCGCCCAGCAGGGCGGTGCCCATGACCTCCCCGGGAATGCTCTGTGTAATCACAACAGGACTTAGCTTCTGAGCAGCTCCACAAAGTCTGAGCATACTCAGTAGGGAGAAAACTGGACATATCCTCCAGTCGTCTCACTGTCCAACGACGAGGGCTGGACCAGCCCGCAGGTGGCGCTGTGCGCCTGAAGCCAAACCTGCGGGACCCCATCCTAACACCAGCCTGTTTTGGACCTTAAAAGGGGTATTCCCATAACTCTTGTTCTGCAGCCTGCAGGGCTCTGTGCTCTCTTCACTTCCTGGCTTTCTCAGCACATTGGTGGGCGGGGTTTCACTTGCTCTGCTATCTGCTATGTTTGCAGTGATTAATGAGGGATTGGTTGTAAATGCATTACCGCAGTATGAAGCTGATGTAACAGAGCTGGACTCCTTATCTCAGC
This sequence comes from Leptodactylus fuscus, assembly GCF_031893055.1. Classification (NCBI taxonomy): domain Eukaryota; kingdom Metazoa; phylum Chordata; class Amphibia; order Anura; family Leptodactylidae; genus Leptodactylus; species Leptodactylus fuscus. The sequence goes on along the minus strand of NC_134266.1, from coordinate 258,440,297 downwards.
CCTTATCAGCCAAATTAAATTAAACCGGCTGATAAGTGGAAAAGCTGAAGATAGACAGCACAGTAATCCCAGAGCTCTCACCTTCCCTCTCCCCTATCTGAGGAGATCCGTTGCTTGTCAGCCCCTCCCTTCCCCCCTGAGAGCAGGCAGCTATGTCACTTGGGAAATAAGCAGTGGCCATAGAAACGAAGTGTCAACAATGAAGTGAATAAATTAAGATAGCAGCCAAACAAAGCAGTTTTGATAAAGCAATGTATTTAGGAAAAGTCTTAAATCCACATAAACTAGCAGTATAGATAGGATGCTTTTCATGAGACAACCCCTTTAATGATGAAGCCAAATTTTGGAAATTTGCCCTGTGTGACTTTACCAGTAAATAATTCTTTAACAGTATATTGCATCCAAGCGATTCTCCTATTGTTTTTTCTTGACATCTTGTACTTTACTGAGAAGGTAAAATTTTGAAAATCTTTATTTTTTTTTTCCATTTTCAGCTGTGATATCTCACATACAGTATACACAATAATACAGGGCAAAAAAGTTAGTAGTTATATATTTCCAAATGTTCCTTTTGTGTTTCAAGCATATTTGAAATAATTTTAGCATATTTGAGTAATTCAGACAATTTACAAGTTTATAAGCACATTTTGGAAATTTGGAGTACCGTATGTACCAAGCTATGTTTGCAGAAAGGAATAGGTGGCATAATGACAGAACCTCCCATTAAATGACCCAATTTAGAAAACTAGACCCCTTCAGGTGTTCTTTGAGGAGTATAGGAGCATTTTGATAAAACAAATATTGTTTTGCAAGAATTATTACAAATTACTAAAAAAAATTACATTTTCATTTTCTTCAAATATGTGTAATTTTAAAGGCAGTTTTTTTTGCACACAATACATCAAAAAGAAGAATATATCACCACACTTTTTCCGTGTTAAAAAATGTACACTTTGAGGCCTTAGTATTATGTACACACATACAGGAGGGCCCAAGAGGTAGGGAGGGCCAAATGGATTGCAAAACACAAATTTTGCTTGCAAATATTTCAGGCCCATTGCACATTCGAACAAGATTTGAGTTACCAAAGTAATTGAAAACCCCCATAAATGACACCATTTTATAAACTAGACCCCTTAAGGTATTCATTAAGGGGTATAGTGAGTATTTTGACCCCATAGGTTTTCGAAAAATTAGCCTCAATCAAAAGATGTTCATACTTTACACAAAAGTGTCATTTTAAAGGCAGTTTTTTTTCACATAACACATAAAAATGAAGAAAAACACCCCAAAATAGATGACCCCATTTCTCCCATGTTCAAAAATGTACACTTTGTGGCCTTAATCCTATCTACAAACACACGGTAGGGCCCAAAAAGAAGAGAGCACCAACTGGATTTCAAGACACAATTTTTGCTTCAAAATGTTTCAGGCCCATTGCACATTCAAACAACATTTGAGTTACCAAAACAATTAAAACACCCCCAAAAATGACACCATTTCCTAAATAGACTCCTTAAGTGAGCATTTTGCCCCATAGGTTTTGAAAAAATTTGCCTCAAACAAGAAATTTTCATATTTTTTTTAATACAAAATAGTAATTTTAAAAGCAGGGTTTTTTTTCCCACACATCACATAAAAATTAAAAAACACACCCCAAAACATATCACCCCCACTTCTCCCTTTCTCAAAAATGTACACTTTGTGATTTTAATCCTATATACGGATGTATGGTAGGGCCCAAAAAGAAGGGAGCACCATTTGGATTTCAAGGGATTCTATCATTAAAATCACATTTTTTTCTAGATCACACGTAGGAATAGCCTTAAAGAGGACCTTCATCAGTTGGGGCACAGACGGTTTTATATACCTCTGGAAAGCCGACAGTGCGCTGAATTCAGCACACTGCCGGCTTTCACTTTCTGTGCCCCAGGTGAAGAGCTATCGGTGACGGTACCGTAGTTCTTCATCGTCAGAAGGGCGTTCCTGACAGTCAGTCAGGAATGCCCTTCTTCACAGCAGCGCCTATAGTAAGTGGACCCTAAGATCGAAGATGTGGCCTAAAAACTCTACACTTAGACAACGAACTAAAAAAAAATTCATTGAATAGTGATGATCTCTGTCCTGGTCACAAGTCCCTGATGTCTGCTACCAGACAGCAGGGATCCTTCACCTTTCGCCCCCCCTCCCCGCCTACTGATCTTTGTGTAATGGCGTCGGCAGCGCCAATTTGGATCTTGCAGCCGGCAGGGAGGGGGTTAAATTCAGAGATCAGCGCAGCAGAAGGTAAGTAACAGCCTAATCTATAGTTTTTAGGCCACATCTCCAACAGTGATTGGAGATGTGGCCTAAAAACTACAGATTTAGGCCGCAAGGCCTTCCAAGATGGCGGCCATCACTATTCAATGAATAGTCACGATCGCTGGACTGGGGTGGGGTAATGGCCGGCCCACGGATGTTCACCAGGTTGTCAGCTAACATAGTTAGCTGAAAACCCGGTGAATTTCGGCACTGATAGGGTTAAAACCTACCCTGACTGCGCAACGTAATTTTACTATAGGGCAGTCAGGAAGGACCTGTCAGTGCCGACATAATTTTACTATGGGCTGGTCATTTAAGAGGTTAAGTTTTCAGCCATATCTCTTAAAGAGGAGTGGTGACTGCCAGGTGATCTTCCCAACATCAGTGGGACGCTATGGACCAACTAGAAAGTTTAAGACTAAGAAAACTGAAATTAAGGCTCAGGCTAGTTGAACACAACCATGCGCTTCTGGCTGGCCATGAATTAAAGGTACAGGCGGTGCACGGGGACACACGGATGTCCCGGGTGTGCCGCCCGTGCTTCCAGATCCCCTTTCATTACATGAATAGGAGCCATGGAAAGAAGGGCCGCAAAATAGGCCCTGTTCCATATTTTGTGGTCCGGACTGTTGGCCCATACACATAAATATGAAATTCACGGTCATGTGTATAGGTCCATACAAATGAATGCGTCAGTGTACTATCTGTGAAATACATGGATAGCACACTCAACACAGCCACGGTCATCTGCAAGAGGCCTTAAAGTCAATCTGACCGGGAGTTTTTTATTTCAGGTTTCGACTTGAACTTGGCTTAAGAAACAGATTAGCCTCCTAAGCACCCTTGGAACAAATTCAATGAACACACAAACTAACACACTCTGCAACGGGTACTTTTTTATGTGTTTACATAATAAATATATAAAGAAAACTTGGAACTGTTTATTTAGGTCACCAGACCATCACATCCTTTTACGAATATAGCCACAAAACATATTACACACATACAAGGTCAAAGTAAATTCTGGAAACTTAGCAAAAATTCTTCTCTTGGATAATTTGTTTTTATAAAAAAAAAGTCAACAAAATTTTTAAATGCCTACATGCCTCCTAGACTTACATCTACCGATACATATGACTTTTTGGGATCCTTTGCAATATTGCAACATATTACAGTTGGACACTGCTCTCTCCACTTTTTTTTCCTATCAGTATGTCTATGTAGAATGGGAGGAAACCCACGCAAACACAGGGAGAACATACAAACTCCTTGCAGATTTTGTTCTTGGCAGGATTTGAGCTCTCTCCACTTTTGGACTTAGCCTGTTGTACCAATGCACACCAGGGTTATAAAATGCATTAAAACGTCTAAAAATAGGTTAACCTCACTGCAAATCACCCCACCTTTCTGCATTCTTCCAAGAATGGGGGACAGAAACTCTGAACAGAGACCAGGCGCAGAACAAGTGATTATGAAGATAGTCTTGTTTCCCTTAGTCCTAACAGCGGCACAACTGGGGAGATACCAAGTAATCCCTTCAGGGCGGGAGTTGACTGCAGACCGAGCTTAAGAAAGCTCGCCCAAAGGCAGTAGATTCGGTAGAGCGAGAGCTCAGACGGTAGCGGTTTATGAACGTGGTCTCCGAAGACCAGGAAGCAGCTGCGCAAATCTGGTCCAGAAATAGCGCCCTATTCTCTGCCCAGGAAGTAGCCACAGCCTTGGTTAAATGAGCCCCGAGAAGGGCAGGAGGCGGTAACCCTAGGGCTGTAAATGAAGCTTTCATGGCTTCTCTTATCCAGCGTGCTATAGATGTTTTTGATGCCTTGAGGCCTTTCTGGCTACCAAGGTAGTTGATCAGTAGGTTTTCAGACCATCTGAAGGGCTGAGTGTGCTGCAAATAAATTTGAAGGCATCTGACCACATCTAAGATGTGAAACTTCTCCTCTTCCGGAGAGGAGGGAGATGGGTAAAAGACAGGCAAACAAATGAGCTGATTTATGTTTGTACTTGAAGGCACTTTGGGCTTAAACCCCGGGAAGAATCGGAGTTGCACCCAGTCCTCGAAGAACAAGGTGTAGGGTGGTTCTGAAGAAAGTGCCTGGAGCTCACTCACTCTCTTTGCAGATGTTATTGCGAGAAAAAATGCGACCTTTTAAGTCAAAAATTTTAGGTCTACCTCTTCCAAAGGTTTGAATGGAGCGATGCACAGTGCCGAAAGAACCGAAGTAAGGTCCCATTGGTGGACGGATGCTCATCAAAGGATCCTGAGACAAACACCTCCCCAGATAGGCGGACAAAGCAGCAACATGTACCTTCAGGGTAGAGGCAGCCAGTCCTTTGTCTAGACCGTCCTGAAGAAAGTCCAGGATCACCCTCACTGCGGGATCGGAGGAGTCCACTTCATGTTCAAGACACCAGGGATTAAAAATGTTACCGATCCTACGGTAGCTCCGGTTTGTAGATTCAGCTCTGGCACTAGCAAGGGTCTTCAGGACGTTCCGGGACAGTCCTCTATTCCTTAATAGGGACAGGTGAACCTCCAGGTTGTCAGGTTGAGTCTCCTCAGATCCTGGCATCTCAGCTGTCCTTGGGTCACCAGATCTGGGAGGGGGGGAAGCCTCCAATACACGCCTTGACTCATCCACATGAGCTGGGCAAACCAAGTCCTTTTCGGCCAGAACGGGATTATGGCAATTCCCGAGACTTGGTCCTGTCTTATTTTCATCAATAACCTCGGTATGATGGGAATTGGAGGGAAGATGTATACCAGTCTGAACCTCCAAGGGATGGACAGGGCATCCACTGACAAGGGATTGTCCTCCTGGTACAGAGAGCAGAAGGTCCTTACCTTGGCGTTGAGTCGGGTTGCCATAAGATCGACCTCCGGGAGACCCCATCTCTGGACGATCTGTTGAAATACGTCTTGATTGAGAGACCATTCTTCTGATACGGTAATACCCCGACTCAACTGATCCGCTACTATGTTCAGGGAGCCCTTGATGTGAACAGCGGATAAGTGGGACAGGTTCTTTTCTGCCCACGTAAAAATAAGGTTTGCTTGTTTCAGTAGGGCTGGAGATCTGGTGCCAACTTGTTTGTTGAGGTATATCACGGTGGTCATATTGTCTGACCGCACCTTCACTTCCTTCCCTTTGAGAAAGGGGCAAAGTGACATAGCGCCAGGTAAACCGCTCTTAGCTCTTTCAGATTGATGTTCCTTCCTCTGGATTCCTCCAATGACCTTGGATAGTCCTGTTGTCTAGATGGGCTCCCAACCCCGTATGGGATGCATCTTTTGTCAACAGGGTCAACGAGGTTGAACCGAGGACCTTCCGTCTTTCAGGTGTCTCCACCATCTGAGGGAAAGACGGGTAGTGGGAAAAAGGCAGATCTTCTTGTGCAATCCCCGTGGAGATTGTTCCAGGCACTCAACACTTCCATCTGAAGGGGACGCAAATGCCATAAAGCCCAAGGGACCGCCTTGGCCGAGGACGACATCAGGCCTAGGACTGGCATAGCAGTGCGTATTGACATGCGGGGGGTCCGCAAATGGAATTGCACAGCGGCTTCTATCCTTGCTCTCCTCGGGCTGGTTAGGAAGACCTGCATCTTTTGCGAATCTATGATGAATCCCAGGAATCTTTTCTGGGTAGACGGCACGATTTCTGACTTCTCCCTATTGATGAGCCAGCCCAACCTCTGCAGGAGAGAGATGGCTATCTGGAGGTGATGATGGAGAATTGAAGTAGACTGAGCTTTTAAAAGCCAGTCGTCGAGGTAAGAAACAACAAAAAAGCCTTGCAGTCTGAGCACGGCGGCAACTGGAGCGATGACCTTGGTGAAGACGTAGGGGGCTGATGATATGCCGAAGGGGAGAGAAGTGAATTGTAGGTGCTCCCTGAGACTGGATATGAATACGGAGATTCGAAGATACTTTTGGTGTGGCGGGTAGATGGGAATATGAAATGAAGGAATGTTGTGACTGAGTCTATGGACTCCATCCTGAAGGGCTTCTGTTTGATGTGGAGATTGAGATACCTCAGATCTATTATCATGCGCCAGCCTCCTGTAGAATAGATTCCCTGGCCTACTTCTGAAGGAGTGACCTTTCCCAAGGCCCCCTTTGCGATGTACTCTGGCGGGGACCGGGTGATGATGAACTGGTCGCGAGGAGGCGTGGAGAATTCTATAGCATAGCCCTGAAGGATGATTTGAAGGACCCAGGGGTCCGAGGTGGTTAGACTACAGGCTGCAAGAAATGCCGAAAGTTGTCCTCCTTCGGGAGGAAAGGTCAAAGGGAGCTAAATCCCATCAAAAAGCAGGTTTCTTTTTGGGCTCCTCTCTAGAACCCCCCATCTTGCACCTCTTGGACGATAACCAGGGCATCTCTGGGACAGTTGGGGGCGATAGCCCCGCCCTTTAGAGGAGGGGTCCCTCCTGCCCCTAACAGCTTGAGGAAGAGACCTACCTCTCCCCTCGGCTAGGCCCTCCATAACAATAACCAGCCCTCGGCCGAAAACCTTCCCCGGTTGGAAGGGGAGGGAGCATAGGCCGAACTTAGAGGCAGCGTCCGCCCGCCAGGGCTTGAGCCAGAGAGGCCTCTTGGCAGCGGTAATCAGGGCCATGGATTTTGAAGCCAATTTAAGCTGCTGTCTTGACGGCTCACGGAGAAAATCCAAAGCTAAGTGAAGGTCACTCATGGAAGCTAGGCTATCATCCCTGTTCACCCTGGAATCAATATCGCGTTCGAGGCACTCCAGACGCACCTTCAGACTGTCAGCTGCTTCGGTAGAGGCTATGGCAAACTGATGCTTGGGCAGACGCGGAAGAATAAGCCTTCTTAAGAGTAGACTTGACTCTTCTGTCCAGGAGATCTTGGAGATTTGAACCATGCTCCAGGGGAACGACAGATCTACGGGAGAGTTTAGAAACAGCCAGTTCCACTTTCGGTGGGGGGCCCCACCGATCCAGCTGTGATGGGTTGATGGGGTAAACAGATTTGAAGGACCTGGATGTAACATAGGCCTTCTCAGGCTGTTTCCACTCACGCTCCATAAGGCTGACCATGGAAGAGTCCACTTGAAAGGCCCTCCGCCTATCAGAGGTGGACGCGGAGGCTTCCCCTTCCGCATCCTGGTCCCACGACTGGATGGACCTCAGCAGTTTATGGGTTTTGTCCCGATTAAAAATGGGCCTGCTGGTAGCAGAGGATGAGTCATCCGAAGAGGCCCCCTCATCATCCACCTGGAACCTCTCCAGGGATGGCAGGGACTCAGAGGGCCTATTCAGCCTTTGTTTTTTGTCAGCTGAGATAAAGACTCATGGATGTCAGGGAATCATCCTTAAATAGAGGGAATGTAATAACAGTTTCAGCGGAAATCAAGGTTCCGTGTCGTAAATATGGTTACTCACCATGTGCTCCTTGACCCATGTCACTATTTCAGAGGTGGAGGCTTCCTCCCAGGGAGGGCCTCTGCATTGCCGGCAACAAGAATAATCATAGCCTTAATGAAAACAAAAACTGGACATAGAGTAGCCAGGAAAAGAAAAAAATATATTTTTTCTTTACTAAAGAAAATAAGTCACACGGTGGTGTAGTGGAAGAAGACATTTAGGCCTATAGAGAAATGATGGGTGAAGGAGACAAAACTTTGAAGGCTGGAAAGGCCAGCAAGTTTTACCTTAAACTATTTAGAAAGAGCTTGCAGATAACTTTAAGCAAATTCACTTGCTTGGAGCCAGTAGCAGCCAGACTAGGCGACTTAGGCAACCTGCTAGAGATTCTGGAAGGCAAGGAGGAGACAAACCAACACCCCTTTAAGTTGCGGGGAGGAAGGGGCGGGGCTAAGCATAGGTCAGTTTTTAGGACTCCACAGATCCCACTAAGTGTCCGTCCCCCTGATCCTTCTACTCCCTGCAGCCTAACCAGCAGCAGAGAGAACTTCATTTTGCGGTCGCAGAGCCTCACAGGAAGTGCGGGCTGTACCAGAAGTGCGCAACCGCAAATGTGACCGGCCGGAAACAGGGAAGCTCAATGAGGTTCCGTCTGAGAACAAGCACGGCTGGCTTCTGAGGGAGGAGAGCCGGCAGCAGCTCCAAAAAGGCCGACATGACTCCAAAGCGAGGTAGGCGGCCGTAAGTCTGCTGGGAGCCTTTAGAAAACGATCTTAATAATCTTTGCTGGAAGCATGTCGCAAGGAAGCTGTGGAAACAAACACCGGGCCAAGTAACTTTTCAGACCTGATCCCATAGGAGGACACAATTGTCCTCCCCACCTGTCCTGGTCCACACAGGACAGAAAAAAAAACACATTTTGGGGAGGAAGCTGTGTCCTTCTAAGGGATCCTAGCCATGTGAAATTAATACTGGCTGATTACAAATCCGCCTGTCCTACCAGCACACAGGGGAAGAAAATACCCCAGTTGTGCTGCTGGTAGGGACAACAGGGAACCAGCATTGGGCGGAGGGTGGCACAATTGGGCAATTGTCCATGGCCCATGTCCCGAAGGAGGTCCCCTGGATTCGGAGCATCAGGTTTTTAGCCTGATGTTCTGGATCCCGGGAGCTCCACAGCTGTATTGGCGTGCTATGCACACAGATACTGTTTAATTCTATGATAATAATAAATTTTATTTATATAGCGCCAACATATTCCGCAGCACTGTACAATTAGTAGGGCTCAAATACAGACAGAAAGATACATTACAAAAAAAGTCATTTCACACAATGGGACTGAGGGCCCTGCTCGCAAGAGCTTACAATCTATGAGGTAGAGGGGGTGACACAAGAGGTAGCAGGGGCGGCATTGCTTATACAGTGGTCAGACAATTCTGTAATAGAGGTGACTGTCATTATACAAACATAAAACTTTGAGCCGTCACCAGTCGTGTCCTTTAACATGTGGATGGTGCTCAGACATATAGAGTTAACCTAAAATGGCAGCATATCGTGGGGTAATGTGGGAGCGGGGACAGAGGAGAGTTAAATTTTGGGGATTCTAATGATGGTATGGAAGGGTTTACATTAAGAATTGTTATAGGCCTGTCTGAAAAGATGTGTCTTTAATTTGCGCTTGAAGCTGTAGAAATTGGGAGTTAATCTGATTGTCCGGGGTAGAGCATTCCAGAGAAGTGGTGCAGCTCGGGAGAAGTCTTGTATATGAGCATGGGAAGTTCTGATAATAGATGATGTAAGTGTTAGGTCATTGAGTTAACAGAGAACACGGGTTGGGCGGTAGACAGAGATGAGGGAGGAAGTGTAGGGAGGTGCGGCATTATGGAGAGCCTTGTGGATGAGAGTGATAACTTTATATTTTATTCTATAATGAATAGGCAGCCAATGTAGCGACTGTGTAGAATGTAGATAAGCCTGGCCGCTGCATTCAGAATAGATTGTAGAGGGGAGAGTTTAGTGAGGCGAAGACTGATTAGTAAGAAGTTACAGTAGTCAAGTCGAGAATGAATCAGAGAGACAATAAGTGTCTTTAGTGTATCTCTGGTAAGGAAAGGGTGTATTCTGGAGATGTTTTTGAGGTGGAGGTGACATGAGCATGCAAGTGATTCAATATGAGGGGTGAAGGAAAGGTCTGCGTCAAACATGACCCCGAGGCAGCAGTCATACTACCTAGGAGTTATAGTAAGGCCTGAGACTGCAATGGATATATCAGGGACAGATCTATTAGATGATGGAAACAGTAGTTCAGTCTTAGAGAGATGTAGTTTCAGATATAGCGAAGACATGATATTTGAGACAGAAGAAAGAGAGTCGCTGGTGTTCTGTATTAGTGCAGGGGTGATGTCACGGGAAGATGTGTATAATTGGGTGTCATCAGCATAAAGATGGTACCGGAAGCCAAATCTGGAGATGGTTTGTCCAATGGAGGCTGTGTAGAGAGAAAAGAGCAGGGGGCCTAGGACTGAGCCCTGAGGAACCCCAACAGTAAGGGAAAGAGGGGAAGAAACAGAGCCTGCAAATGATACACTGAAAATGCGGTCTGAGAGATAAGAGGAGAACCAGGAGAGCGAAATGTCCTCGAGGCCGACTGAGTGGAGCATAGTGAGGAGGAGTTGATGGTTAACAGTGTCAAAAGCTGCAGAGAGGTCCAGAAGAATAAGAAGAGAGAAGTCACCATTAGATTTAGCCATTAGGAGATCATTGGAGACTTTTGTGAGGGCCGTTTCAGTAGAGTGTAGAGCGCGAAAACCAGATTGTAAGGGGTCAAGCAGAGAGATAGCGGATTAAATGAGAATAGACCAGGCGTTCCAAGATATTAGAGATGAAGGGGAGGTTAGAGACAGGTCGATAGTTAGCAGCACAGGACGGGTCCAGGGAGGGTTTTTTCAATAGCGGGGTTATAACAGCATGCTTGAAAGAGGTTGGGAAAATTCCAGAAGAGAGGTTAAATATTTTAGTAACGTAATGATAGAGCAGAGAACTGAAAAGTCCCTGTTCTGCCATAGAAGACCGCCGGTAACACACGGGATGTCACAGCGTAGGTGGCGTGATGACATCACTACATTGCGCCACCTGTGTCACTACTACAGGGAGAGTCTGCGGCTGCTCCACTCATCATGGGAATGCAGTAAGGTGAGTAAAAAACTTATTGTTTTATGATAAGGGATAGTGATTACCTGCTAAGGGGGCAAAAATTATTTATGGGGGACTAATATTTATAGTAGGATATCTAGGATTTTTATGTGATTTTGTTGTCATCACATTCAACTTTGTACAGAACAAAGTATTCAATGAGAATATGCCATTCATTCAGATCTAGGATGTGTTATTTGAGTGTTACCTTTATTTTTTTGAGCAGTGTATAATGGGGGATATTATAAGGGGTAGCTATTATATCTAAGGGCGGCTACTATAGGAGCTATTCTATAAAAGGGGGCTGTTAAGGAAAGTTCATACAGAGTTTTTTGGTCAGGGTTTTGAGGCCGTAATCACCTCCAAACCCTGACCAAAAAGACGGCTCTCATTGAAATCAATGGGAGCCGCTCAGCCGTTTCTTCCGGCTCCCGGAAATAAGAAGTGAGATGCTCATTCTTCAGGCCGAGTTGCCTCGTGTTTCGGCCTGAAGACACATACTTCCCCGGACTAGGCCCATTCATTGGGACTAATCCGGAGCGGAGTGCGCGGCCCATGTGAACTTACCCTAATATATAAGAGGCTATTATGTATAACGGAGGAACTATTATATAAAAGGAGGTCTGTCTGTTATATATAAATGGGGAAATGTTACTTTTAAAGGTGAGACTATTACATATAAGAGGACTATTATAGGGGAGAAACTATTATATGTAAGGTGGATTGTTATAAGAGGAGTCATTATAAGAGGAGTTATTATTTATAAGGGAAGAACTATTTATGATAGACCTATAATGGTGATATACACAGTCCAGTCACATTAATGTGACCACCTGCCAAAATCCAGAATAACCACCTTTGGCAGAGCGGACCGCTGCGAGACGTGCAGGAAGAGAGGGGATGTTGTGATGATGATCACTGGGATGTTCAGCCAACTCCAGTGCCGTGGCCAGCTGTGCTAGGTTACGTGGTTGAGCATCCATGGCACAAACAAACCGATCGAGGTGGTCCCACAGATACTCGAATGGGTTCAAGTCCAGGGAATTTGCTGGCCAAAGGAGTACGGTAAACTCATCCTGGTACTCCTCGAACCACACATGTACACTGCGAGCTTTATGACACATCGCATTGTCCTGCTGGTAGAGCCATCATCCTGAGGAAAAACACTTTGCATGTAGGGGTGAACATGGTCCGCAAGGATAGATGCATACTTGTGTTGATCCATCGTGCCTTCCACAATGATGAGTGCACCCAGATGGCTGATGGTACGTGCCTTCTGCGATTGGTTATTTAACGCTGACGTCAAAAGTAGGTGGTGGTAACATTACTATGACTGGCAGTTATAATAATGCGGTCGCTTTTTCTAAGAGGGAAAGGGCGCTATTTATTAATTTATGAGGGTGGCCATTACGGATATAGGCGACTGTTTGTAAGCAGGGACTATTATTTATAAGGAGGTGCAATAAGAACTGATGAGGGGGGTGCAAAAATCTATTAGGCGGTACAAAGGTGGTTAATTGAATTGGGTGCGGTCATAAGGGGGGTAGTTGTTACCATTTTGGGGGCATTACTAATAGGCTGCAACTGGAAATGTTGGTGTTGTTCGTATATTAGCATTTGGGGACCCGCTTCAGCCTTAGGGGGAGTTCACACGGAGTTACGTGCCGCGAGATTTGGCACGTAGATGCCGCGGGACTCTTTGTGTGCTGTACACGCTCCCATTCATTTCAATGGGAGCGGGGAGCGTATGTGATGCGCTAGATTGCGGCTGTGCATTTATTCACGGCCGCAAACTAGCGCAGCGCATACGCTCCCATTGAAATGAATGAGAGCGTGTACGGCACACAAAGAGTCCCGCGGCGTCTACGTGCCAAATCTCGCGGCACGTAACTCCCCCTTAGTGCGGGGAAAGGGTTTAGTTTAGTTTCCCCATATGTATTGGGTTGTTAGTTATCAGTTTCCGCTCTTGTCGCGCTTCTTCTTAGGGATACTTTTAGTCCATCTTAGTTTTGTCCTCCATATGGTCGATATTTTCCAGGTTTTTGGTTTATAAGTATCTCTAATGATCTACAGCTGTCCTTTATATTAAAAAAGGGGGGAAAAAACCTTCTACAGACTAAAAGTGACTCAACCTGAGGTAACCCAAATGCTTCCCGCCTGATCAGTCACAGTGACACGCCATCATCTGGCAGCCGCGAAGGGGAATTCCAGAGGCTGTTATATGACCTCGGTGCTTTCCACTGTAGATTCCTCTTCTCAATAACAAGTACAGACGCTTTTTGTTTCAGAACACCACAGATTGTAAACAGATTTAACAAAACATCTTAGTATTTTTAAAAAAAATTAAAAAAAACAAAACAAAAATCACTAAAAAAACACGTAAATGTTTGGAACAAACCACACGCTCCCCCCACGTGAAGAGTGGACTAGTCCAACTGCTGAGGCAGAGACGGGAGACATTTTGCGGTGTGAGGTAAGTATCGGCCGTACACGGTCCTGAGGTAGAATCCTGTGAGGGAAGGAGACAGGGGGCAAAATAAGACCGAAAACGGTTAAGAGATAAAATAATAAAGCGTGGTGGAGGAGGACCGAGGAAAAGACGCGGCGATGAGAGGAAGGGAATGGACTCCGTCGTGAAATGGCGGCTCTCGGGTGCGCTCGAGCCCGTGCTGGTGTGTAATGGCGGGCGGCTAGTCCTGCGGGAGCTACTCGTATGGCTGTCCTTTCCTTGAAGGAGCAGAATTGTGTCTGACATACATGCATACATGCTTCTTCCATGAGCAAAACGGACGCCCAACGGAGGCGGGGCCTGAGAATTTGCGGACGTATATATAACTCCTCACATTGCTAGCACAACTACGACTCACATTCTTGTGAATATCCGGCATGGTTGTGGAAACCTGGGGGTTAGGGCTCTGCCTGTAGAAAGGGTAAGTCCCTGTCAGATGAGTCATTGCACCGTCTGGGCATCACCTTGTCAATGGGCTTCATAGAGGACATCTTGCCGGTCATGGCTGCATGCTGTAGTGTGTCATTGGACAGGTTTGCATGCATGTTTACTATTATGGCTTCTTCTTGTATCATATATATATATATATATTGCACAACCATTATGTATTCTGCACAGCCTCTTGTCCTTCGTAGGGGCTGATGCTTTGAGTACAAAGTACAATCCATTAAAGTCACACAATTTTTTGCACAGAAACCTGACTTTTGGACTATAATCTCCCACATGCCCATCCTTTAAATGGGGTGTGACCATGGGTGTGCCAGGACAGGACCATCCGTCCTATTAGATTTATTTTAGCTTGTGCCTTCAGATCTCAGAAAATGCCCCTAGGATGGTGCAGGGATTAGGATGACTGCTAGTCTAGATAAACTAACCCTATAGTCTCTAGCTGTATTGCGGATCACTAGCTCTAAATTTTTAACTTTGCCTGGATGTTTTTGTGTTTGTTTTGGGAGATTGGAGAACCTAGTAAAAGTGGAGAGAGAATCTACAGTCTCTATGGCAAAGGTAGGGAACTTTCGGCAGGCCAGCTGTTGCGAAACTACAACTCCCAGCATGCATACTTAGTCTGATGTTCTTGGAAGTGAATGGAGCATGTTGGGAGTTGTAGTTTCACAGCAGCTGGAGAGCTGAAGTTTCCCTATATCTCTACCTTGCAATTTGCCATTGGATTTCAATTTGGGACCCTAGTGCTACAAAGCAGAGTATGGCTGAGAAATTTAATTAGAGAATTAGCTCAGTTTACAGTTGTGAACTTTGGTCACATCGATTATTTGATTCATTATTGCATCCATCCCATCCTGACTCACACCGTTATTGGCTATATGACTTGTCAGGATTGCTGTTTGGGGGGGGGGGGGGATCTATTGGGGCACTCAGTGTGAAAAGGGGGTGTTCGAAAATAATTATTTACATTTTTTTTCCCCTTTTTGTGCTTTTATTGGCTGTGCTTCTGTTCCTGGGCTTTTTCTTATTATTCTAATTGAAAAAATGAAAAATATGTATTGATTTTGCTTACTTCTATAGTGCCAATAAATTTCACAGAAATTTATAGAGCTATTATCAATCACTGTCCCATCTAGGGCTCACAACCTAAATTCTCTAACAGTATTTTTTTGGAGTGTGGGAGGAAAACAATTTTTTTTTCATGATATAACAGAAATGTTTAATATTTATTTGTGGAAGGTTTTTGGCCTCACCTCCACTCCCTCCTTCTCTGCAATGACCAGACACATTTACTAAAATTGGCATGTAACACTTCCTGTTTTTGGACGAGCTCTCTGCTTTTGTTTGAAAAAGTGGGAGGAGCAAGACTGAGATGAAAGCCTTGTTATGCTTGAAATGTACGGCAGTCATAGGCTGGTTTATATTTGACTTTTGGCACAAGATGCACCAGCATTAAGGGGGCAGAGCCAATCTTAATACATTTCCCCTCATAGTGTTTTAACAGTCCTAACTTTTTAAAGTGAACATCCAGTTCTAAACAGCTATTTATAAATGAATAATACTGGTGAATATAAGAAACTTTGTAATATATCTTACGGAGATCTGTCTCCTTCACCACTTAATAAGGGGGCGTTCACACTACCGTCGGTGTCCGACATGTAGTGTCCGCTCCTAGTGTCCGCTCAAAATCTGTCACGGACACTAGGAGCGGACACTAGATGTGTCCGTGACACCTGTCATTCACTTTAATGGGCATCGGGTGCGTTCTTTTGCACTCCGTGCCCGTCCTTTCCTGTCCGCAAGAGAAGATGTCCGACTTCTCAAGCGGACAGAAGAACCCTGCATGCAGGGTTTTTCTGTCCGCTTGAGAAGTCGGACATCTTCTCTTGCGGACAGGAAAGGACAGGCACGGAGTGCAAAAAACGCACCCGATGCCCATTAAAGTGAATGACAGGTGTCACGGACACATCTAGTGTCCGTGACAGATTTTGAGCGGACACTACATGTCGGACACCGACGGTAGTGTGAACGCTCCCTAAGCTGTTATTCTTCTCCTTAGTTTGTCTGTTTGTTTATATTAGACTAGCCTCTGCCCACGACTTCGTCTGCGGGTTGTTGGAGTGGATAATCCGCCAATATACAGCAAATTGCTGGTTTGCATGCTCTGGCGTTTCGGCAGCTTTTAAGCTGTCCTGCTGCTGAACTTGTTCCTTGCACTGTGCCTGTGATTGTTCTGGCATCTCAGCAGCTTGCTGGGACGCCATATAATGAGTGTGTTGTTGATGTTGAGTTGATTGTGACAAATTAGATTTTCTTTCCAGGCATGTTTAAAATTGAAAAACTGCCGATTAGGATTAAAGGCATTTTCCCATGTCATTTTGTCTGCACTGCCTGGAGCAGAACAGATAATATGCAGATGCATGTACACAATCCACTGAGGGTTAGCTGTGTGTTTACACAGAGAGATAACAGGCCTGGGACCTGAGATAAGCTGCTGCCGGAGCAGTGTAATATAGTATAGTATATGAGCATAAATTCATAACAGTCGTGAAGCCATGTCATTTACCGGGATAAAACATAGCCTATGTGTTAATCGAGGTTGCAATCTATCTATGAGCCAAATTTCATTCAAATCTGTCCAGCCGTTTTTGCGTGATTGAGGAACGAACATCCAAACACACAAACTTTAACATTTAATTATAATAATATTAGATTAGTAGGATTATATGTATGGGGAAGGGAGGGGTGGAGTAAGGTTTAACAGCCTTCTAGTGGTCCATTTCACATCTGCTTTCTGGGGTCCAAAAAGATCTGATCCGAGTCTAAGACCCAACAGCTGTGCTACATTGGTAGGAACCTGGAGATCACATAAGTGGGCCCAATACAGGCAGCAGTTGTGCTCCTTGCTTTGTTCACTGTATAGTTCTTATTCAGTGCTTTGTAGGATGTAAGAGCCCCTTCACACGGAGTATATGCTCGCTGATTTTGAATGTGTAACACGTTCAGAATCAGCGGCGTTAAAACAGATCCCATTGCTTTCTAGGGGAGCTGGCATACGTGTGCTCCCCATAGAAATGAATGGGCTGCTTTTTTTTTTTTACCTATTGTGATACGCGCGTATCACAATAGGGAAAAAAGCAGCACATTCATTTCTATGGGGAGCACACGTATGCCGGCTCCCATAAAAACAATGGGATCTGTTTTAACGCCGCTGATTCGGAACGTGTTACACGTTCAGAGTCAGTGAGCGTATACTCCGTGTGAAGGGGCCCTAAAGGAGAAGACAGAAGGGCGTTCATTACCGATTTTTATCTCTTCTGCAGGGTCTCTGGCAGCCAGAGGTTAAACCTTCTCCTACTAGAGTGTAGGCCATTGTCAGGTTTATAACTTTTGTGGAGTTATTTATTTGTTATTGTCATATGGGGTTTCCTCATCAAAATTTTTAATTTGCGATCAGCTGATGATCCATCTTCACAAACCCTGACAATCCTCTTATTACTGGAGATCCTGCAGCTGACTGGACATACAATTGTAGTCTTATCTGCTAGCCATTCATAAAAATGTCCAGTCAGTTTATAGGTGGGCGGGCTTGGTAGTGCTCTGGATAGAGGATGTTTTGGGGTTGTCCAAGCCCAGTGGGTAGTGGATTCTGATTTCATGGTGTCTGATCCCTAGACCCCACACCGATCAGCTGATCGGGGTGCTGGAAGTTGTATACATGGTATAAGACTGGAAGCAGCTCATGTCAATTGAACAAAGCTGCTTCCAGTCATATGCAATGTGCACTACTTCTGAAACCTACATCCTTGTGTCACAGCTGGATCTTTTGGAGCATGAACCTTGGATAACCACTTTTAGCCTGCACTATGACTCCTCATGTTTTGTCAGCTGCATCTCAACCATCTGCTATATTGTGGACATAGGAGTTATGTAGCTGGAGGGGAAAGCTTTGCTAACAAGGTCTTCAGCTTCTAAGAAGTATGTATTAATAAGCTGTTTATGTTCATGGTTTCCAATGGATCCAAAAAAAGTTTGTTAGGGGAAAAACCTCTTTAATAAAAATAGGTTTAAAATTTGACGTCTAGTTTTACTTGGGGCGGGGGATGAATAAATACATTTCTGTGAAAACGTCTTTCTTCTTAAAATATGCAACAAATTTTATTCATTTATTTATTTATTTTCTTTTAGATTGGGAATCCCGATGTTTTAACGGCTCTTAATCCGAACCTTCATTTTTTTACACTGTGGTCAGAAGAAATCTTATCATGCACTGCTAAAGGCCTAAGAGATGAGGGGGGAAGTCTGACTGGGAGGTGGCTTTGCTTAATACTCAATGAATAGGCTTTTATCAGCAATAGTTTTTATTTCTCACATCCTAGGAAACATACACTCACCGGCCACTTTATTAGGTACACCTGTCCAACTGCTCGTTAACACTTAATTTCTAATCAGCCAATCACATGGCGGCAACTCAGTGCATTTAGGCATGTAGACATGGTCAAGACAATCTCCTGCAGTTCAAACCGAGCATCAGTATGGGGAAGAAAGGTGATTTGAGTGCCTTTGAACGTGGCATGATTGTTGGTGCCAGAAGGGCTGGTCTGAGTATTTCAGAAACTGCTGATCTACTGGGATTTTCACGCACAACCATCTCTAGGGTTTACAGAGAATGGTCCGAAAAAGAAAAAACATCCAGTGAGCGGCAGTTCTGTGGGCGGAAATGCGTTGTTGATGCCAGAGGTCAGAGGAGAATGGCTGGACTGGTTCAAGCTGATAGAAAGGCAACAGTGACTCAAATAGCCACCCGTTACAACCAAGGTAGCCAGAAGAGCATCTCTGAACGCACAGTACGTCGAACTTTGAGGCAGATGGGCTACAGCAGCAGAAGACCACACCGGGTGCCACTCCTTTCAGCTAAGAACAGGAAACTGAGGCTACAAGTTGCACAAGCTCATCGAAATTGGACAATTGAAAATTGGAAAAACGTTGCCTGGTCTGATGTGTCTTGATTTCTGCTGCGACATTCGGATGGTAGGGTCAGAATTTGGCATCAACAACATGACGATGTGCAGCCGACAAATCTGCGGCAACTGTGTGATGCCATCATGTCAATATGGACCAAAATCTCTGAGGAATGCTTCCAGCACCTTGGTGAATCTATGCCACGAAGAATTGAGGCAGTTCTGAAGGCAAAAGGGGGTCCAACCCGTTACTAGCATGGTGTACCTAATAAAGTGGCCGGTGAGTGTACGCTATATAGAGAAAAGTATTGGGACACAACCCTAAACAACTATTAACTTCAGTTCCTTTGACACAAGTGTATAAAATACAGCACTTAGCCATGCATTCTGCCCATAGTGTGTTCACATGGTCAGGATTTGAGCCAAAACCAGGAGTGGATTGAGGAAAACACAGAAGTGGCACCTATCCTCTGTACATTTACTCCCTTTATGACCCACACCTGGTTTTGGCTTCAACAGTTGCATTTAAAAGACTGTACGTGACAACCTTTTTAAAAGAGTGGGTAGTTCTAAAGAGCTTACACACTCTGAGCGTGGTAAGGTAATAGATTGTCACCACTGCAAAAAAGACAGTTCGTGAAATTTCTCCCCTTCTAGATATTCCATGATCAACTGTGAGTGGTATTATTGAAAAGTGGAGGCGTTTAGGAACTGCAGTAACTCAGCCAAGAAGTGGTAGACCTCGTAAAGTTACAGAACAGGCTCATAAATGCTGCTCTAGATGAATGGGCAAAAATTCCCACAGACGCCCTGCAAAATCTTGTAGAAAGTCTTCCTAAAAGAGTGGAACTGTTCTAACTGCAGAGGGGGGACCAGCTCTATGTTAATGCTGATGGATTTACAATGGGCAGTCATAAAAGCTCCTGTAGGTGTAATATTTAGGTGTCCCAATACTTTTGTACATGCAGTGTTGCACTAAAAAACTAGCACATTTTCCACCATAAGGCTAAGGCCCCACGGGACGGTTCGCAGCGCTAAAGCACTGCAGGAACAACTGCGGCGGGAACACATCGTGGTTCTTCCCACAGCGCTTTTAACAGAAAGTTCGCTGAGTTTTCCTCCATGGACTTTGTTGCCATTATATCTACAGAAAGCCGCCAACGTTTCCATAGATATAATTGACATGCTGCGATTTCCAAAACTGCTGGTTTTGGAAATCTCAGCATATCCGTGCTGTGGTTTGAAACGCAAAGTGGGCATGGGATTCACATGAGTCCTATCCACTTTGCAGATACTATAAAATGCCGAAATTTTTTTTTTATCCCCGCTGCGGTCAAATCACAGCGTGTGGGGCCCCGGCCTAAGTTGTGCATTCTAGTGGCTGCATGACAGGTCAGGTTTTAGCTTTAAAGGTGAATACGTTATAACACTTTATTTCATCATAGATGTGTTCTCTAAACTGAAAATCTAAGGATACTGACTTTTATCAGAGATGTAAAGATTAAGGCCATCTATCATTTTCGTGGCCGGTTATTCTGATGCTTTTAGTTGCTTTCTATTAGATTTTCTATGTAAGCGCCTGACTGCAAAGCTGCCTCCCAGACAGACTTCCCCCTCCCCTCTTTGTTTTTCTATTACCTAAATGCAAGACTTAAATAACAGTGCGTTTTTGGCAAATCTTCTGAAATCTACGCCAAACGTCAAGAACGTCATTAGCTTGGATCCTTCGTGTGAACTGTACCGAATCTCCACGTTCTCCAAGTTTCCAGTAAATACACCTGTTTCTGAGCGCAGCCTTGCTAAAGCCGGGTTTTACTATATCGGCACAGACGACAAGGTGAAGTGCTTCAAGTGTGGCCTGATGCTGGATAACTGGAAGAGAGGAGACAATGCCATCGAAAAGCACAAAAAACTGTACCCAAGCTGTAGCTTCATCCAGAACGTATCCTCATTAAATCTCGGAGCCTCTTTGTATTCTGCATTTTCCCCTCCTAACCAGATCCATTCAGCCTCTTGTGAAGAAGAGACCGGCTTCTATGCCGGAGCCTACTCCAGTTTTCCAATCGATGCCGTTTCATCAAGGGCAGTTGAAGATCAGTCTCTCCAAAGGGGTAGTGACAGCAACTCCTATATGTACACAGAAGAAGCCAGACTGGGCACTTACATAAACTGGCCTTTAAGTTTCCTGGCTCCTTCTGACCTTGCCAAAGCCGGGTTTTACTATGTGGGTCCTGGAGATAAAGTGGCTTGTTTTGCCTGTGAAGGAAAACTAAATAATTGGGAACCTAACGATAACGCCATGTCCGAGCACCGAAGACACTTTCCAAATTGTCCATTTGTGAGCAACAGTGCAAGACCCTCGCTGAGGTGTAGCGTCTCCAATGTCAGCATGCAGACCACCTCCTCGAGGCTGAAAACTTTTTTAAACTGGCCATCTAGGATACCGGTGACACCGAAAAAATTGGCAGAAGCTGGGTTTTACTATGTTGGTACGTAATGTGAACCTAGAGCTATGCAGATGTGTCTCCGTTGTTAGACTGGTACACTAGACGCAGGACTGCAGGATCAGACTACAAGATCTATAATGTGATCCTGCAGTCCTGTGCAGTAATTCGCCCTCCATATTGTGCATTTTTCATCCTAGTTGGTGGGAATTAAAATATAAACAATTCCAGTAATTCCTCCTAGGGAGACACTGAGATTGTACAAGGGAAGAGATGACTGACAGGCTCACAGAACCCTCTTCCCGCCCCCAAGGCCATTTGTAGCTTGACCCTCCTCTGTCCCCCAAAGTAACGATTTTCTTAATTGATTCTGGTGTTACAGCATGATCTAAACTCCAGCCCTATATGTATTTGCTACAGAAAATGATTTAGTTGTAATTTTTGCTGATGAAAGGGTTAATGATGTCTAATTTTCCCTTTTTTTTTTTTTTTCACTTGATAGGACGAAATGATGACGTCAAGTGTTTTTGTTGTGACGGCGGCTTAAGATGTTGGGAATCGGGAGACGATCCATGGGTTGAACATGCAAAGTGGTTTCCCAGGTATGCTGACCTTTGATTTATAAAGAATAAAGGCTCAGGGACTTTTACAGAGAGCTGGTTACTTCTTGTTAGGATTATATGTTTTACAATTGGTATAAACCTTTGTGTTTGTTTGTTTTTTTTGTTCCTCTCCAGATGTGAGTACTTGTTGCATGTGAAAGGTCAGAGTTTTGTCACTGACATTCAAGATAGATATCCACATCTTCTAGATCAGGTAAATATAACCGGGACTTTAATCTATTGCAAACTTCCATTTTCTCAAAGTCCGACTCTCACATCTATGTTGGCCTAAGTTTGGTGGTGGCTAGAGATGAGCGCGTAGTATTCGATGGAATACCTCCCCTGCACAGTTATTGGTGTAAAAGAGCGTCAGGGAAGGTGGGAGGGGACTCGAATTTTTACTGCGTTTACCGCCTGGTATTCGACAGTGTACACCAATAACTATGCAGGGGAGGTATTTGATCGACTACTACGCTCTCATCTGTAGTGGTGGAGGGCTGATGGATAGCAGTGAAGTCACCGGGTACTTGAACGGTTACTGTAGTTTTTGGATGTTTTTAGTTGGCGATTACACAAAGTATCACAAATGCTGGTGTTAGATTTGTCACACTATAAGGCCACTATTTGTCTGTGCCAGCAATATGTAGTAGTTTTATACACTATGTATGTTCTACTGACTGATATTTTTATGCTAAATAATAGTTTATAAGCCTTTTTTTTTTTTTTCTTGCAGCTTTTGTCCTCTTCAGAAACACAAAACAATGAAGCTCAGTATCCACCTAGTAAGTATATGTACAGCTTGTTCCCTAACAATTGACGAAAAACTGTTCAAGATCCAACTAAAATATTTGCGCCCACAAAGACAAAGGAAAAACCTGTGTTCTGCTAAATAAAGCCAACATGAACTTTACTGTGGTGGAAGCGCAATTCCTGAGATTTGGGTCTCTTAGTGTGTCTGTATCTGGTCCTTTCTTCTAAAGGAAAAAAAATCTGGGTTTTCTCTTAAACAATTACGCCCGACTATTTTGACTTAAGACTGGCTATTAAGAGCTTGTTACTTCCTTACTGATGGTCCCATTGAATTACAATTCTGTTAGGTCTACAGAAAAAAAAAACCCCTAGTATATTTAATCATTAAGCATCACAAATGGTAGAATTCATTATTTTTATTTTTATTTTGACTGTGATGTGATTAAAAAATGTTTTTATTTTTTTTTGTGTCGATCGACTACCTCCCCTCCATAGACATTGGTTTAAAAAAAAAAAAAAAAAAAACTGCCAGGGGAGGTTGGAGGGGAAACAAATATTTTGCTCATCTCTAATAGCGAGGATTATTGTTATAACAGAGTTTCAGCCGCACCGCTTTCTTTGCGTGCCCTTAGCTCTATTTTGTACTTATAATGTTTTGGGGTTTTTTGTTTTCCAGTTATTCGGTTGGGTAATGAAAGTAACCAGGATGATGAGGTTTACATGAACACCGCTATAGTTCAGAACGTACTGCAGATGGGATTTAATAGAAGACTAGTGAAAGAAACCGTAACAAGTAAAATCCTGACCTCAGGAGAAAATTATAAGGAAGCAGAAGATCTGGTAAATGACCTGATTTTTGCACAAAAAGAACAAACTGAGGAAGAGCGAGACCGGCAGATGGAGCAAACGTCATCAGGTATTGCAGCGTCAGCATCATAAGACCTTTAAGGCTAAGTTCACATGGAGATTTTTGGTCATGATTTTGAGGCCATATCCGTCTCAAAATCCTGACCTAAAAGACGACTCCCATTGAAATCAATGGGAGCCGCTCAAGAGTTTTTCCCGGGAGCCTCTTGAAAAAGAAGCGAGGTGCTCATTCTTCAGGCCGAGTCTCCTCGTGATTCGGCCTGAAGACACTCCCTCCTCCAGACTAGGCCCATTCATTGGGCCTAATCCGGAGTGGAGTGTGCGACTGGATGTCGGTGCGGTGCATCGGCTTTCAGATGTGGCTACCCGGTTTTTGGTCCAGAACCTGAGGCAGCCTCTGCCTCAGATTCCGGACCAAAAAACTCAGTCTGAACTTTCCCTTACCCTTTGGTTTCTGATCATTCATATCTCCAACTCCCTTGTGTATTTAAAAAAAAAAAAAAAAAAAACCCCACAAAGAAACCCCAACAAAATCCCATGTACTCCAACTAATAATGCACCAGCAATGACAAGACTTGTAGAAGTTTGAGCTTTATGCTTGGCCTATGACTCGGAACCCCCAACTGGCATCTCTAAATGTTCACCACAGTATTAATGTAGCCATATGCTATGGCCATGGCAAACTGAATACACAAATGCCCAAAACTTAAAATGTATTTTATATCTTTCTTTCAGATGAGATCATGTTAATTAGAAAAAGCCGTCTTGCCTTGTCCCAGCGCATGACAAACTGCCTTCCAATTCTAGAAGACTTGTTCACCTCAGAGGTCCTCACCTCTACTGAATATGAAGCCGTAAAGCAGAAAATGCCGGTAGCTTTACAAGCGCAGGAGATGATCGAAATAATTTTAATTAAAGGACGAGGCGCGATTGAAGCTTTCAAGAAGGCTCTCAATAAGCACGACCCAGGTCTACACAGGGAGTTATTCCGTAAGTGTCACTTCCTTTTAGAAGCGCTGATTCGGAGGACTCTCCCTATATTTATTCCCACCCCCACTAATATTTTATTCTACATAAAAACAAACAGACTTGATGCTTATGTGCTGTTTTCCTTTTCTATTTTAGTTGAACAGTCATTGAGATGTCAGACGTCAGATAGCTACTCAGGTAATGTGTGTGTGTGTGTGTGTGTGTGTGTGTGTGTGTGTGTGTGTGTGTGTGTGTGTGTGTGTGTGTGTTTGGGTTTTGGTTTTTTTTTTGTAGTGTACATTTGTAGGTAAAATACAGTGCATTGTACAGCAGATGGGCATTGGACATCTGAATACCCAAAGTATTCAGTTTTAAGGGGTTTGAACCTGTCCAATGTCGGGTCAATGCGGTATGACCACCAGATCCCCTACCAATCATGAGAAATGGAGGGTCCAAGTCCCCCATGTTTGAAGACTTTTATCCCATATCCTATTCACAGAATACAGGGTAAAAGTCTCATTCAGTTCTCACTCCCTGCCATTTAGGGTCTTGTATTTCTCAAAGCCAGTAGTCTCAAGTTTAACCATCACTTTATTTATCTTCTAGATCTTCCAATGGAAGAACAGCTGAGGAGGTTACAAGAAGAACGGACTTGTAAAATTTGTATGGACCAAGAAGTCTCTATTGTGTTTATCCCATGTGGCCATTTAGTGGTTTGTAAGGACTGCGCACCCTCTCTCCGGAAATGTCCAATCTGCAGAGGAATTATCAAGGGCACGGTCCGCACCTTCCTCTCATAATTCCAGATTGTACTGGAACGATTTAATAAATTCCCTTAAATGCTCATCCATTTTCTCACTTTTTCCTATTTGCTTGGACTCAGGAAGTTGAGCTGGATTGTTTGTTCTGGCACATGGCCCACAATATCTGACTCGTGTGAAGCTGGTCTGTGTTTGGGCAATGAGTTTACCATGTGTCATGATTTGTCAGGCTGTCATGTGGGCCTTGAATCATTGTGCGTCTAATCGTAACACATGCTTGTCACATGACACATGGTCCACTTATTGGCCCCATCTATCTTATAGATAAATAGTGCAGCAGGTTTTCCTGACTGATACACAGTACTTGGAAAGGTTTCTGTGTGAATATTACTAACATATGTGTCATAACTATTCTAGTTGTTGTAAAACAGGCTTGGGTTGTGACTGACACACCTTATGGTTAACACTACTGAAATACCAACACTACATGACTACTTAATACTGAAGGAACTATATCATTGTTCAATAGTGCATGGTGTTCAAGCTGACCGCATAAATAGACAATGCCACAAAATTGCCTTTTTTTTTTTTTTTTAAAGATTTTGGAAGGGAATCCTAGAAACACACAATCTTACTTAACACAGAAACCTTATGACAATTTTTCTTCAAAGTTGGGGGGGGGGGGGAATACTGAAAAGGAAAATGGGTTGCTGATTCTTGTGGGATGGGAAATGCTTCATCGTCCTGGGAGTTACAATAATGCAGGGTTTTTTTTTAAGCTCCGTGGTGTACAGATGATCTGCACTATACAAATGGGGAGGTATTGAGGTTACACAATTTGTATGATTATTTATTTTATTTTAAAAAAGCTTTAACTAGGTTTTACAGAATTGTCTTACCCCAAAACAAAAAGAGAAAATCTAGCGTCATGCACAATAACCACGTTCACCTTTTGATCTTCATAATGTGTAATATTAACCCTTTTCCGACATCCACTGCACCATTATGGCAGGTGTGAGATCTTTAAATGTATAGCTGAATGGCTGTTATAGCTGCAAGGAGACTGAGGCATCCTTTTACTGACAATGTATGGGTCCTCCATGTTCTGTCCCATAGATTCTGAGGTGATGATCTCTTACTATGGCAGTATGTGGTGGACCTCTATGGATTTAGCAATAAACAGCTATGCACTAGTGTAAAAATTAAATGTATTCCTTTCAGAAGACAGGGAGAAAAAAAAAAAAAAAAGGCAGGAAGGGGTTAAAAGCAGTCTACTCTACTACCATACCTGCTGGAGCAGTCAAATAGTGTGATGGCTGTCCATGGAATAGGTTTGTCTTTCTGTTTTGGGGACGGGACTGGGTGGTGACCATAATTGAAAATGTGTGCGGTAGCATGTATGGCCCTGTCCCGAGTGGATGTGAAAGTTTGTGTGTTTGTTACTCCTTCATGCAAAAAACGGCTGACAGATTTGAATGAATTTTGGCACATAGTTTGTAACCTCGATTAACATGTCTGCTACTTTTTATCTCGGTAATTGACATGGCTTCACGAATGGTATGAATTTATGTTCACATTCTATATTTCACTGCTCTTATCTCAGGTTCTGAGAAAGCCAGGTCTGTTATTTCTCTGTGTAAACACTCAGCTAACCCTCAGTCCATTGTGTACATGTATTTGCAGATTATCTGATCTGCTCCAGGCAGTGCTGACGCACTGGATGGGAAAACCCCTTTATTCCAAATTGGCAGTTTGCTACTTTTAAACATCCCAGGGAAAAAGAAAATCTAATTTCTTGCAAAATTATAAAACAACGAGAGCTATCAAGAAAGCCAGAAGTCACAGAGTTCTCCTCCAGTGGAGCTCAGGGGGATCGACACCAACAACACACTCATTATATGGTGTCCCAGTGAGATGCTGGAACAATCACGGGAACAGCGCAAGGAACGAGTTCAGAAGCAGGACAGCTTAAGAGCTGCTGAAAAGCGGAAGCAGGCAAACCATAGACGGCAGCAATTTGCCAAACATGGGCAGATCATTGACGCCAACAACACGCGGACGAGGTCGCGGGCAGAAGCTAGTTTTATATATGGTGACTTTCTTCCTAGTGAGCTAAAGTAGGTTCATAATAGCATTGGACTATCCATTGTTCTGGTCCCATGGAGGACCAGCAATTTCAGGCGGACATTGTGACCCAGACTCAAGCAGAGATGTGAACTCAGCCTGACCTAACACCAAGCGTCAAAAATAAATGTAGAAAACGGGAAACCTTTAATTGTACAAGAGGAGCCATGAATAAGCTGCACGTCTGCTCCCCCTTCACCATAATTGTGGCAAGAGAGAGATCTCTGAAATAATCACCAGTCATGAGGGTGTGATGTGTTTACACTCAACAGCCGTGTGCTCCTCTAAGCAGCTGACTTATCTCACACTGTGTTATGACATGCAAACGTTCCAGTAAGCTGTATTCACACTGTAAATAATGGTCGTGTCATGGCTTTATTTAAATTCAAGTAAATGGGGGCTGTTCACATGACCGGCTGCTGCAATGGACCATCATAGGTCATGTCCTATCTTTATCCATTTTTCATGGATTTCTCCTTACAATGTTTTGTACCTTTTGGACATGTGAAATTAACCTTCGCCATCATCTAAGAGGCTTCTACAACTACATTGGAGCCCTGTCTTATTCAATTTAATGAATAGGATATGATTTAAGGTATGAAGCAATTCTCTGTAGACTTCTGTGGACCATATAGAGATACAGACCTAATAAATATATACATTACTACTGCATTTACCGTCCAGCTGGGCAATTGGAGTTGAAGGGCCTTGGTCTGACCAAGAAGCTGATGGTCATTCTGACTGAGCTCCACAGTTATGATGTAGAGATGGGAAATCCTTCCAAAGGCCTCACGTTACAGAGGAGCTGCTTATTACGTAGATTTTACAGAAGGGAGCCATATAAGAACTTCCTTTATATTTCCTTTTGTAGCCACTCTTGGGTTGGCTTAAAAAAAAAGCAACGAAAAAGCTGCTTTTCTGTAACGTGGGGCTTTAACCAAAACGACAACCCTGTCTGCCTCACTCCCCTTGTAGGCACCAAACAGAAGTTGCTCCTACGTTATAGACAAGTGACTACCTGCTAAGACTACAATGAGACATGGCGGTGACAGTATTATATTGTGAACCATCTTTCAGCTGTAGGAAGCCTTGTGCAGGAATCCTACTAATATTATAAATGTGAAAGTCTGGATGTTTGTTACGCAATCACGCAGACAGCTGAATGGATTTGGATGATATTTGGCATAGATAGTTTGTATAGGCTACTTTTTATCCTGGTAAATGACATGGCTTCACAACTGTTATGAATTTATGTTCACAGACTATATTAAACTCCTCCTGCAGCAGCTTATCTCAGCTTCTGATAAAGCCAGGTCTGTTATCTCTCTGTGTAAACACTCAGCTAACCCTCAGTCCATTCTGTACATACATTTGCATATTATCTGACCTGCTCCAGGCAACACGCTGACACACTTGATGAGAAAACACCTTTAATCCAAATTGGCAGTTTGCTACTTTAAACATACCGGGAAAAAGAAAATCTAATTTTTTTTGTTGCAAAATTGTAAAACAACGATAGCTATGAAGGAAGATAGAAGTCACAGAGTTCTCCTCAAGCGGAGCTGACAGGCATCATCAACACCAACAACACGCTCATTATATGGTGTCCCAGCGAGCTGCTGAGATGTCGGAACAATCACGGGCACAGCGCGAGGAACGAATTTAGCGGCAGGACAGCTTGACAGCCAGGGGTGGATCCAGGTCCGGGCGAGCCGGGCTCAGTGGGGCCCCGCGGCCCGGCCCTAACAAAATGGTCCCGGTCAGGCAAGTGCAAATACATACGTGATGCAGGAGCTGTGAGTTCAGCTCCTGCTTTAAAGCTCCGGCCCGGCTTGCGTGTGTAGGCGTGATGACGTCATCGCATCACGCTTACACACACAAGCCGGGCCGGAGTTAAGCAGGAGCTGATCTCACAGCTCCTGCATCGCGTATGTGACTGGAGAGAGGAGCGTTGGGGGAGCGATGGAAAGTGAGTGATAGAAGGTGAGTGTAAGTGTTTGTTTGTATTAAATATTAAGGTGGAACATAACGAAGGGGGCCCATGAAACTGGGGGGCAAATGAAGTGGAGGGGGGGAACGGCATGACACTGGGGAAGATGAAGGTGGTGCGGAGAGAACGGCATGAAACTGGTGACAAAGATGGAGGGGGCCCAAAGTAACTGGGGGGCAAATGAAGGGGAGGGGGGAACAGCATGACACTGGGGCAGATGGAGGGGGGGGAGAACAGCATGACACTGGGGCAGATGGAGGGGGGGAGAACGGCATGACACTGGGGCAGATGGGGGGGGAGAACGGCATGACACTGGGGCAGATGGGGGGGGAGAACGGCATGACACTGGGGCAGATGAAGGGGGGGAGAATGGCATGACACTGGGGCAGAGACGGGGGGGACATGAAACTGTGGGCAGATAAAGGGGGAGAATGGCATGAAACTGGGGACAGAGATGGGGGGGACATGAAATTAGGGGTAGATGAAGGGTGTATATGAAAATGGGGAGAGATGGAGGGGGGGCATATAATTTACGGGTGACTGTAGGAGGATTATACTGTGTGGAATCACATGAAAAATTAATGAGAATGGGTGGAGTCAACATAAAAGTGGGCGGGGCCTAATTTGCTGCGGCGCGCTGCGCATAGGGCCCCGCCAAAGTCAATTGCCCAGGGCCCCGCAAACCCTGGATCCGCCACTGTTGACAGCTGCCTAAATGCCGGAGCAGGCAAACCATCGACAGCAGTGATTTGCTGAATATAGGCGGATCATCGACACCAACAACACGCAGACGAAGTCGCTGGCAGAGGCTAGTAGACTACAATGTCAGAAAATTTAAAGGATTACACAGTGAGATTTCTTACCTTAACAGGGTGCATGGACAGTGCAAGGGGAGACTTTATAGCAGTGACCACTGAAACGTTTTGCTGTGATATAAAACTTTATTACTTCCAAGATTACCTGGGTCCCAGCCTATGACTACAATCCCGGAATCCACCTCAAAATCCGCTGCCAAAAATGGCTCCCATTGACTTCAATGGGAGCTGCGCGCTTCTTTTTTCCGCTAGCTAGTAGCGGAAAAAAAAAGCGACATGCCCCTTCTTCCTGCGGATTCCATGGCACGAGGCTCCCTCCCAATTAGGCCCATTCATTTGATGATTGGTGGAAGATGCGGCTATTTGAACCTTGTCTGATCCTCGGAATGGAGATGTGTTGTAGTGACTGGAGATCACCAGGTTGGGAGGGAGAATAGTTTACTAGCATGTGACAACTTTATCTATGTGACTGGTGAAAAGTTCACGACTTGACACTACTAATGATATTCTGTCAATCTCTAATTGGTAGGGGTCCAACAGGCAGACCCTTATCAGTCCCCAGTATAATGTGCTTCTAAGGTAACCCCAAAATGTGGTAGAGCCCATAATATAGAACATTAGCCAGATATATGTAATGAGGCAAAGTGAACATTTCAGTGTGGAGTCGGCTCCCAATAATTGAAGTCTCACAATTGTGACTGCCCTGTGAGATTTGTCGCCCCCACTTGTGCACAGGGTGCATTGCTTCTGAATCTTGTAGTGCACCTTCGTGTTTTTCCATATCTATGGACAGCACAGGTCTGTTAAAGAGCAAGGCTGCAGCGCTAGATATGGATCAACTCCGGATTGGTGGGCGATCCATCTGTCAGACATCCGACCACACAGAGATATAACTGCTGCTCGCACCCCGGATTACAGAAAACTCAGCCCAGCCCCTTAACCCTTTCAGCTCACCGCTAGTTACTGAGTATGACTTTCTCCTGCCTTCCTGTCCAGTTTCAGCCTCCTTCATAGATGACATCCTGGGAAAGTCCTTTGATTCTCAGGGCGATACTTGGGTAATGCATTGTGGGAAACAGAGAGTGGCTTTTTAGGTGTGTGCGGAACAGGCCATGTGACCGATAGACCTGACATCACATGGCCTATGATATGGAGCACTACTGTCACAGATGATTTGTGGGGGTGATGAGTGTTGTATCCCTGCTGATCTTCATTGGATGACCAATGCTAAGACTAAACCTGCAAAAACCCTATAAAGGGCAGGTCATAGTGCGTTATGTAGGCTACCCTAAAAGTTTGTGCCCATTGCTACCTATGATAGAGATGGAAGATGGTGACTAGAGCTGCCAGGACATTTGAGCAGGGCGTCTCATTGACCAGCTGGATGGGCACACTCATGGATCCTTCTTTGCCCCTCATTCTACAATAAACTATTGTTGTTTTTGACTCCCCAAACTTGTGATGAAGCCGTAGGTTCTGACTACAGGCAGCTTGGGTGGGGATGGGGTGCGAAGAGAGCAGACGCAGATAATGGGCCGCTTAAAGGGAGACTGTCACCAGAACACAGCCCTGCAGATAGATAGGTTAACCAGCGGTTTCCCCTTGTGAATCTGTGCGAATATGCAGATGAGCTCTTTTGAGCAACAAGGGGGTTTCCCTTTACCTCTTTGGATTAATGTCCTCATTTACACAAAGAGCTCATTTGCATGGGGGGAAGCAATATTTCGGCAACGAAAACAGTGTTTTGCAAGAGGAAAACACCATTTGTTCCAGGTGACCGTAACCTATCTATCTGCCAGGTTGGGTTGATATATGGTGTTCTGATGAAGAGTAGTCATCTTAAGAGATTTAATTTTGCCTCCCAGGCCCTCACATTCCATCCGTGGACCCTGACTGTAAATCACTTACACATTCCACCATGTGAACAGTTGCTTCATACACAGAATCACAAAGTGAAGAAAGTTTTGTGTCCCAATATTTAAAATCCCCTAGTGTTCCTGTGCCAATGACTCCCTATGACTCCAGTTCCTGGGTCAAGAGCCATCACTGTGTTGTAATAGTACAGAGGATCACAGGACACAACGATTATTTACTTTCACAAGAGACAACATTGCAAGCAAACAGACTGCCCCCTAGCAGAAATAGCACCAACTGTTTCCAGGGACAGTGTCTAATACTTACTTGAATGGGGCTGATCTGCATTAGCAAAACCAGGTTATTCGCGGCAGACGCTACGCCGACATCAGAAGTGGTCATGCTACATTTTTTTCTGGCAACCATTGCTAGTACTTACCTTATCAGCCCCTGATGATTCTTTTTTAAGAGGAAACACGTTGGGATAGTGTTTGCCTTTAGAACAGTCTATATATGTACTATATAGACTGTTCTATGTACACTATATATGTAGTGTATATCTTCACATAAGCTCACTGCATATAGTCCGGTGCTGTCCAGGAGAGACGCCTTGGATCACTGAATACCGTTGGTGTGGCGTTAGGCCAGTAGCCTCGGGATAGGTGGTCTAGGGGCTCTCCATTCATCATATTTGGGCACACGTACATTTTTTCGGACATTCAGTGTGATTTGTTGGACATACTTGTGATTATAGGGAGTGAGGGTTTAGTTTCAGCAACTATCAATATCCTAAAATGGAAGAATATGCAAATCTGACTTCCATGATATAATTAGGATGCCAGTGCCTCAAGTATGCACACCAATAGAGGGCGCTCACTGAGGATGTGTAAGTCTATCTTCCATGATGTAATTAGGAACACAGAGTCTCAGTCATGCAGCACAATACGTGGCGCTCCCTTTAACATCATGCCCGACCTTCTCAGAGGCCTTTGTTTGCAATAATGTTGGGATTATACCAGGTAGTCTCTCAGCCAAGGACAGCTGTTTCGATGTTATTGCATCTGGTCAGCTTGGCGCAGAGAGGACTGACCTGGCACACACACCTAAATGGTGGTCTCTCCCTATGAAGTGACGATATCCCCCCTATCCTAAATTGTTGAAGATGACCATTAGGTCCCAGCTCCCTGTGTACATACATTTCCAATAACTGTTTGTTTGGAGGTCTTTAATTTTGAGGGACTCCTTATAGTGTGATACATTGTGACCTATTTTTTTTATTAAGTCTATTTTTTAGAGATATTTATTAAAAGTGAATTTTTATTCTGTATCTAATTCTTCTAGTTACTGTGGAGTCAGTGAATTAGCATTACTGAACCCAACCTATAATAAAGAGTGGCGCTGTTTGCATCAAGAAGCCGCCATTTAAAAAAAAACAAACATCCTAAACACCTTTAAAATTGACCGCAAAAGATCTCATTGTTTGGGGGTTGGGCTGTAGAAAATTGCATTTCTCTGTGGCTACTTTAAGGGGTTGTCCAGGTTCTGAAAATATTAGATACAGATGACCTAAGTCATAACTTTTTTAAAAAAATTCCTGTTCACAGAGTTATTTGAGAGCTTATTTTTTGTAGGACAACTTGTACTTGGCACCATTTAATATTCCATACAATGTACTGGAAAGGTGAAAAATGTACTCGAAATTCTAATTGGGGTGGAATTGTGTCATATTGTTTCAGGTTTTATTTTTCACAATGCGTTAAACATGACACAATAGCTTTATTTGGTAGGTCCAGATGATCACAGCAATACCAAATTTCCATAGCTTTTTTACATCCTTGTGTGTTTGTTCCTCTATCATGCAAAAAAGGCTGAATGGATTTTAATGAAATTCGGCACATAGATAGATTGTAACCTCGATTAAAACATAGGTTACTTTTTATCCCGGTAAATGACATGGCTTCACGACTGTTATGACTTAATATTCTCTCTGTGTAAACACATGCTAACCCTCTGTGGTTTGTGTGCATGCATTTGCATATTATCTGATCTGGTCCAGGCAGTGCTGACAAACTGACAAGGGCAAACACCTTCAATCCAAATTGGCAGTTTGCCAATTTTCAACATGCCTGGAAAAAGAAAATCTAATTTGTTGCAAACAAGGAGAACTATGAAGGAGCCTGAAGTCACAGAGCTCTCTTCAAGCGCAGCTGAGGGGGATTATCAACACCAACAACACTCTCATTATATGGCGTCCCAGTGAGCTGCTGAGATGCTGAAACAATCACGGGCACAGCGCGAGGAATGAGTTTAGCATCAGGCCACCTTGACAGCTGCTGAAATGCTGGAGCAGGCAGATCATCAACGCCAACAACACGTTCCAGCAAGGTGCTGAGATGCCAGAACAATCCTGGCACAGCGAGAGGAACGAGTTTAGCAGCAGGACAGCTTGACAGCTTTCAAAATGCTGGAGCAGGCAGATCATCAACACCAACAACACACTCATTATATGGCGTCCCAGCGAGATGCTGAAACAATCACAGGCATGGTGTGAGGAACAAGGTCAGCAGCAGGACAGCTTGAGAGCTGCCGAAATGTCAGAGCAGGCAAACCATCAACGGCAGCAAGTTGCTGAATATAGGCGGATCATCGACGCCAACAACACACAGGCGAAGTCGCAGGCAGAAGCAAATGTTTTAATATCTTTATAAAAAGGTTAAATTTTGTAGAATAATAAAAAAAAAATTCTTCAACTTGCCATATTATGACACCAACCCCTTGCTTAGGATAGGTCATCAACGTGAGATCAGTTGGAGATCCAAAACCTTGCACCCCCACCGATCAGCTGTTTTCTGCACTGCGTATGATGCTGGAAGTACATGGCTCTGTACACAGTGCAGTACCTGTGCCATATTATTGCAGCTCAGTTGCTATAATATGCGAACTAGTTGGGAACTGAGCTGCAATATCATGGACAGTGCTTCTAGCTGTGTACACAGTGAAGCTGATCAGTGGGAGTGCTGGGTGTCAGAACCCCCAAGCCATCTCATATTGATGACCTATCCTATGGAAAGTTCTATCTTAAAGAAGTAAAGCATGTGCACTGAATGAATAAGAGGGCTCGTAGGCGTGCAGGCTACATGATAATGCCCCCGTGATATGTTTGCTTCTAATGTTATTAATAGTACCACTAGGATGTCACATGATGGTGAATGTGTCTGCCATGAGTCCGGAGGGCATATGTGCTGGAACACATCACGAGACCTGAATTACTGTAGTTCACTGCTCGAGACATATATCATAAGCATCCATAGCTGGAATATAAGGGCCAGTTATTTACTTATATTAATACCAGGATCCAAGCTGTAGGTGCAATATTTAGTCTAGAGCGCTCATGTTAGAAGTCGACGAACACAAAAAGTTCTACAATCTGTGTCTGTAAGGTAAGAGTGGGAGGCTGCAAGTAAGAGCAGGCAGAGGAGTCACATCCCAGGACTCACCTCTCCCCCTCGAAGTCTCCATTGACTGTTGGGGAAACTTGTCCTAATGTTATTGCCCCTCTTACCCTCTTACCAATCCCAGCCTGTTAATGTCATCCCTCCTCCTGTATAGTCTTCAGTGCCCCATATAAGAACAGAAAATTTTCTTCATGTTATTGCTTCTTACCATTCAGTATGTGTGTTGTCTGATTATCTTTTCCAGGGATCTACACAGTATAATGCCCTCATTGTATCCCAGACCCTACACCCGTGATGGCGAACCTATAGCATTTGGTGCCAGAGGTGGTACTCAGAGCCCTCTCTTTGGGCACCCATCCGTGGAGCAAATTGTACTGTGTGGGGGTCACTGTGCAGCAGATTATACTGTGTGGGGGCCACTGTGGAACTGATTGTACTGTGTGGGGGCCACTGTGCAGCAGATTATACTGTGTGGGGGCCACTGTGGAACTGATTGTACTGTGTGGGGGTCACAGTGGTGCAGAAAGCTCTATAAAGTCCCATTTGTATGACCATATTTTGCAAGTCTGTAATTGTGTGCAATTGAGGATCCGCAGATTATTAAGGGTAAATTGCCGTGTTGGCACTTTCTGATAAATTAGTGTGTTTTGGGTTGCAGTTTGGGCACTCAGTCTCTAAAAGGTTCACCATCACTGCCCTTCACATAACCCCCAGAAGTAAGCAGTGAGTATGTTCTCAATACTTTCTGCTTTTAGGAATCCTCTTTCCTTATGCTGACACCATTGTACTGTACACTACCTTTGTCAGAGCAACGCTGGATAGACAGTACTAAGAGCGATGAGTATAGAGCCATACTCACCACTCACCGCCTGCGCCACACTGGTAATAAATGAGCACTTTTATCAGTACACTTGTGTACATCGCTGATGTCCTTGCTACTATATTCTAGCAGTTGTATACGTAGTCTTCCCATGAACCTTATCGGGCTATTTGTCAACTCTATTCCTTGAATGTTTAATGGAGTATTGATCTCAGATATGTTCCGTGCATTCATGTGAATATGCGATGACCCAACCACTCCACCATGCAGGGGGACACCCAGCAACCACATAATCGCTTGGCCCAATAGTAGTTGTGTAAACTGAAAAAAGAGCTCTTGTAATAAACCACTTCTGTCATTTCTTCAGTCCCAGACTATTTCTGAAAGCCAGACAGCTGCCATGCTAATGCTGAATTACAGGAGCTTTGTTGATATGTTTGATATCTGAAGACATATTAACGAGAACCTTTCACCACCTCCAACTCTTTGCATCCTTTAATAGGCGCTGATTCACAGTTAGCATATCAGGCACAAATTGGCAAAAATTCATGCACACTGTGAGAAGGTGACAGGTAAAGTGCTGGAGTCCTGGTATATCTCCCCAGGTTTCTGACCTATGTGTGGTCCAGGTCAGGTCTTGAGTAGGCTTCAGCCCCAGGTGTGGGTCCTGCATACCTCCCAACCGTCCCGATTTCCGCAGGACATTCACGATTTGGGTGACATGTCCCGCGGTCCCGATTGGAGGGAGGTATGTCCCGGTTTCAACTCAGATCTGCGTCCAAAGGACGCAGATCTGAGTTGAACATATATGCGGCTGAAGCAAGGAGCTGACACAGGTCAGCTCCTCGCTTCGCCGCTGTGCGCCTCTCTGGCTGACACATGCGGCTGAAGGAAGGAGCTGACACAGGTCAGCTCCTCGCTTCGCCGCTGCGTGTCTCTCTCGCTGACACATATGCGGCTGAAGCGAGGAGCTGACCTGTGTCAGCTCCTCGCTTCGCCGCCGGCTCCTGGCTTGTAGACGCGATGTGACATCTGTGACACATCGCGTCTACAAGCCAGTAGCTGGCGGCAGCGGCGAAGCGAGGAGCTGACACAGCCGCATATGTGTCAGCGAGAGAGACACGCAGCGGCGAAGCGAGGAGCTGACCTGTCAGCTCTTTCCTTCAGCCACATATGTGTCAGCGAGAGAGGCACGCAGAGAGCGGCGAGGGAGCGGAGGAGAAGGTAAGTTTCATGTGGAGGTGGAACGTGAATCTGGGGGCAGATGAAGGAGAGGACGGCATGACACTGGGGGCAGAGATGGGGGACATGAATCTGGGGGCAGAGATGGGGGACATGAATCTGGGGGCAGAGATGGAGAGGACATGAATCTGGGGGCAGAGATGGGGGACATGAATCTGGGGGCAGAGATGGAAGGGGGACATGAAACTGGGGGCAGATGAAGGGTGTATATGAAACTGGGGGAGAGATAGAGGGGGGACATATAATTTACGGGTGACTGTAGGAGGATTATACTGTGTGCAGGCACATGAAAAATTAACGAGTGGGCGGAGTGAACACAAAAGTGGGCGGGGCTAAATTTGCCGCACATTTTGTCCCTCTTTCGGTTCTTCAAAAGTTGGTAGGTATGGTCCTGGGCTCGTTACTAGACCATAAAAGACTGCAGAGTCTACACTTCAGGAAAGATCCTGGGAGCGAGGAAGTGCCTGGGTCTGCCCTGACACACAGTGAGTCTGGTGAGACCGTATTTTGCTATTTTTGTTTTCTTGTGTGGTTGGTAGTAAGCCCCATCTACAGTTAGTACTGTATTGTTTAGTTAGTGCTCGGACAAGCAGGAATTTGTTTGACATTCTTTTGCCTGAAGAGAAGGCTGTATTTTATTCTGCTAATTTTGTGCCTGAAGCCAAGGTTTATTTATTTAGCTATTTTTTTCTAAATAAGGGCTCGTTCACATCTGCGCCCTGCACTCCATACTTCAGGTTTCCGTTTCCTGCATAAAACAGAGCAGGAGACGGAAACCTGCAGGAGTCTTTCTCGCCCATTCATTTGAATGGGTGAGAAAGCTGTCCGGCCGTGAGCGGCAGTGAGTGTTTTATGCTCTCCGCCGCAAAACCGGGTTTTATAATCCGGACACAGAGTCGGACATGCAGTACTTTGTGTCCGGATTTAAAAAAACGGTTTTGTGGCGAGAGCATAAAACACTCACTGCCGCTCACGGCATGGCATGCAGAAGATGGAAACCACAGAACGGACAGCTGAACGCAGGTGTGAACCTAGCGTAAACCTGTTTACTTCAGATTTTGTGTCCCTGTCTCTCACCAGTTAGGTCCACACCACTGTTTCTAGCGAGCTACCCTCCCCTCAGGGCGGTTAGTGACAGTGAACAATAGAAAATCATAGAATTCATCTTTTAACCTGAGTGCAAATATGTAGTTTTACGGCACCCAGGGGCATAGCCGCATCTGCCAGAGCACCTGTTTTCTCCTATGGTCCCCACCCAGCACCGCTCCCTATCATAAAGATTGACAGGCTCCAATGTGCAGTGACCACAGGCGAAGGGCTTGTGACATGACCACGAGAAGCTGTCGGTTCAGTAAGGTATTGACAGGGCCATTCAGGAGCTCACTGCTGTAACTTCATACACTTGAGCCAGGTTCAATCTGGCCTGCACTACGTTTCCCAGTCTAAACAGGGTTGTGTGCATGAACCTGAAAACGCATATTGTGCAGTATCAACCATGTCTTGGATGCACCAAAGATCTGTTCCCTGTCACTCACCGCCCCTTACAACAGCATGCAAGTGGTTGCAAAGACATTTTGGTGGCAGAAGACTCACTATAAGTCTCCATGTCGTAGAAAGGAAAGTCCATCGTCCATAAAAATCGGGATCTTACATAAAATTACAGGAAAAGGTGAAATATCAGTAGTGATGGAACTTTAGAGATTCATGTCATTTTGTGAATATGAACTTTTATAACCTTGTGTAGTCTGATCCTGCCATCATATTGCCGTGTCCATGAAAATGGATTGGAACAGAACCTTCCGCTTCCCCCATTGACACTCGGGTGGATGACATCAGAGTTCATTTTGCTAAAAGAATTCGTCCCCCCCTGCCCCTTCAGCCTGCACATTCAGTTGTGTGAATGAAGTCTTAGGGCGTTGGAATGTTCCCCAAGAGTTATCGATGAAGATTGGAAGGTTTGGAATAAGCTGTGTATACACTGACGGACTTGCGGACTTACGGAATAGTTGGGTTGTTGTCTTATGCGTAAGCAACCTTTGCTTACACGCCTGTATTCTCTATAGATAGGTGATAAATATAGGATTTTTGGGGATTCCCAAATTCTCCCTTCTTCTGCAGAATTGTTGCCATCAATCCCATAGAGGTTGGAGTGGTTTCCCATATACTTGATGGCTACTCCATCAAACAGGGTACTCGGGTCCCCCATTTTTAGTGACTGGTGGGGCCCCTAGTGATCGACATTGTGAATTCTAAATAAATATAGAATTGTAAATATTAGTGATAGATGGATTTGATATAAAACATATTTGTTCAAAGGGTTAACGCCCGCAGAAATATTCCACTAATCTATAATGCGGTATCTGTGCAGTCATAAGACACAAGGACAAGTCTTATTGTCTAGACAAGGTTATTGTGGTCACTTTCGAGATATGCTGAGCAAATCCCAAGAAACGAAAGTGAAATTTTTTCTACTTCTCAGGATCGGTGTCAGCATGATAAGCATGGCCAAACGCCAGACATCTGAGGACTCGGCTGGTAATAGAGGTGTGCATGGCCGTGTTTGTAGATTGTGAGCCCCACATAGAGCTCACAATGTACATTTTTCCTTATCAGTATGTCTTTTTTGGAATATGGGATGGAAATCTATGCAAACACGGGGAGAACATACAAACTCCTTGCAGATGGTTTTTGCCCTTGGCGGGATTTGAACACCAGGACTCCAGTGCTGCAAGGCTGCAGTGCTAACCACTGAGCCACCATGTGACCCCCGGCAGTTTTCATCATACTGACACCGGCTCTGAGAAGGAGACTAAATTTCACTTTTGTTTCTTGAGATCTGAGTAAATCAAGAGTAAAAGTTTCCTGGCAACTAGCCCGCTACTCTGCTGTTTCTGTCAATGCATGGGCGCTTAAACTGGTTTAGTTTGATGCCCCACGTTGCAAAAAGGCGTAGTTTTTTTTGTGGAAGATTTTTTGCATTTTTTTGAGCCCAAACCTTCAGATGGCTCCCGGCTTTTATGCTAGCGGCGCGGGGGGTGGGCACCCCATTACCAAATGTGATTATGAAAGTGAAAGGATTAAATGCCTGCGATCAGAGTCATCTTTGATCAGGGGAAATGATGCCAGGTCCTTGCTGTGTGAGCTTCACCGCAGATGCCATAGTTAGTCATGTGCACCAGGGTTTAAAAAGAACCCAAAATTTGCAACAAAAAAATGCAGCTGTTTGGCGGCAACTTGTGGCCTCAGCCTTAAACGGGTTGTCTGAATAATGTATTATTTAATAGGGCTGATGAAGGGGACACAAGCAGAAAAAAACAAAACAAAAAACTTTACTCACCTCTTCCCGGGCCTTCATTTCCAAGTCTAGTCTTCTCTATACAGGTCCCCAGGACACATTACCAGTGACATCATTCACAGGTCTTAGCCGTGACCTCTTCCTAAATGGCGTGACAGCTGTGATGTACCGTTTGAGAAGAGGTCACCATGTAAGACCTGTGATCGGCTGTAGCGATCACCTGGCACAAACAACCAGAGAATCTGTGAACAGAAGACCGAACCTGTTGCTGCTGAATACGGAAGCCTGGGAAGAGGCGAGTAAAGTTGTTTTTTTTTTTTGTTTGGACCATTAAATAATAAGCAAATTGAACAAACCCTTCAAGGGGTTCCAGGAAACTTCTGCTGAATGTGTCTATTTAGGTGGTAAATGTATGATACAGAAACCAAAAATTTACAGGAAATTTTTGAATATTTCATTTCACAATCCTAGACGATTCTTGTGAATTGGATTCCTTGGTTGCAGCTTCTGACTGGAAGATGGACTCTTAGATCTCATGCAATCTCCAAATGGATTAACCATATTACTCTCTAAATAAAATCAGCCTTGTGTACTTGACACTCTAATTTATTGGAAGCCAGGTCGTATCTAAAGAGGTTGCCTTGACACTTGCAGATGGGCTGGCTTATACAATTTGATCAAAATGTTAACCAAGAACCTCATTTCCATGTACTTTCTATACAGAAGGTATTAGCACTGATGCTTTTTGGTGCTAGCAGGGGGCTGTCACAACTTTTTGTCCTTGCATTTCTCTTGCAGTCATTGCAATGCACATAAAGTTCTTACTGTTTGGCAGTGCTGACATTTTTTTGTTTGTTACAGTGAAAAATTGGATGAAAGATGGACTGTTTGAGCAAATTTAATGCCAATTTAAAATGTTCGCGTGCATGTAACCTTAGGATATCCTCTTCATTTTCCACCGTGTGAACTTACCTCCTTGGGTTCCTGCCTGCTGCCGGTTTAGAGGAGATCTGCACCAGTGTTCATACAAACATCTACACAATGTACAAAAAACCCACAAAACATTTTTCAGATGACTGGAGTTCCAAGGGAATGAAGAGGCGGGTTCTTTTAATTCATGTCAGTTTTGCAATTCTTTCAGTATTACAGGGCATGTTTCCAATCCTCCCATCTGGCATCTGCCTTTGAAGGGAGGGGATGGGTTTTGGATAAGAGTCAGGGGATTGCCATGCTAATTAGATTTAGGGTAAGTTCATACGGGTTTTTTTGGAACGAAACCTGAGGCGGAGGCCGCCTCAGGTTCCGGACCGAAAACCAGGTAGCTGCGCCTGAAAGCCAGTGCGCTGCATCAGCATCCAGTCGCGCACTCCGCTCCGGATTAGGCCCAATGAATAGGCCTAGTCCGGAGGAGGGAGTATCTTCAGGCCGAATCGCGAGGCGACTCTGCCTGAAGAATGAGAATCTCGCTTCTTTTTCCGGGAGTCGGAACAAACCGCCTCCCAGAAATAAGACCTGAGCAGCTCCCATTGATTTCAATGGGAGCCATCTTTTTGGTCAGGATTTTGAGGCGGATACGGCTTCAAAATCCTCACCCAAATACTGCGTGTGAACTTACCCTTAAACTGCTGAAGTAGCAGATTCTGAACATTCGGCAATTGATATTCGTACATCAACCTACAAGCGCCAATTCCATACAGCCAACTAGAGTTGGCCACAACCAGTCTCCTAACTTAGTTACAATTTGGGTTGCATGCCATACTATGGTCCTATTAGCAATTTTTTGGACAAGGGATCACAATTAGAGAAATGAATGGAAGCACCAGTGACGCTGACTTTGCCGGCGGCCGGCCGGCGTCACAGGTGCTTGCATTCATTTCTATGGGAGCGTGCTGTTCGGATCGGCTGATCCAAACAGTGTTCGCTCATCTGTAATCACAATGGTCAAGTGCAATGCAACACTATGGCTTCTTCTTGATGTTACTATAATGGGGGCAATTACATGCACATGAGCGTTGAAAACATGGAGCCATCTACTTCAGCCTCGTACAGTTGACCCACGCAGGGGCCACTTGTCAGCCGACCACCAGATATTCACATATTTAAGGCCATAAAGAAATTCCCAGTCAACACCTTTAAAGCATAAAACCCCTATTATAACATCCGGACATCACAGAAGGGCTCATAAGAGACATGCCCTTCTACGAGCCAGAGACGTGTCCACCAGAATGGGAACCAAAGTTCTTGTAGCGCCCACTACAGAGGAAATGCCTGACGGGCTGTAACTTTCCCTGGCAAAATCAGCCAAGCACATACATTTTGGAAAGGGTCGTCTTAAACTGAACACTTGCCGCCGAATTCTCCAACAGGTTATGGTCAATTGTGGTGGGTTAGTCAGTTACCAGTTTATGGGAACAACCTGGTAACACGAATTGGCCAACCCATTGAAAGGTTTGTTCCACACAGTCTTGTAATTGGACATGTATACTGACTACGCCCATACCTTGGTTTTAGGGGCGCCATGAGGGTGACACAACTTTGCCTGCACATCTTCTACATGGTAATAAATAGTGAGGAGGAAACTGAAGGTGAATACAGAAGTCAGATAACCAGACTAGCTGAAGATGGGAATTTACCAGGAACAGAAAATAGATTGCATCATATATGTACTTTATTGTCAATGTGCATTGTGACGTAACTCGCGGTTCCAACATGGAGGGTCGGTCTTAAAAATG
Source organism: Leptodactylus fuscus (assembly GCF_031893055.1). Taxonomy (NCBI): domain Eukaryota; kingdom Metazoa; phylum Chordata; class Amphibia; order Anura; family Leptodactylidae; genus Leptodactylus; species Leptodactylus fuscus. The sequence continues at coordinate 258,396,773 of NC_134266.1, read as the reverse complement.
ACCTTGTATCTGCAAAATCACAAATACCACATTGTGCAATAGATATAGCATGTTGCTACATATAACAAAAGCTTGCTGAATACGGGCATTGTTTTTTGTCAATGCTGGCTAAATCCTGCTAAGTACTTAATGAGAACAGGGCTCTAGGCAGGAGCAAACTAGTTCACGGCTTCCTGCAATATCAGCACGGCATGTACCATCCACATTAGGAAACTCTCTTATGGAGAGGGGAGAACTCGCTTAGATGGGAAAACACCACTACATTCAGAAAAAGGTGAAGACCCCGCCATTCTTGGGATCAGAGGGGGACCTAGCGGTATAACCCCTTTAAAGTCTGGCAACTGCGCTTGTTCACATCCCCCATTATGCGGTCACAAAATCACCCCCTACACAACCCATGGACCACCAATGCCCCAGGAATAAGCCATTGTCAAACAGGGGACTCTCCTCCTTTTCAGGCACGCAACCCACAGATATCATGACGGACGCACGTAACTAGAGATGAGCGAACACTATTCGAAACGGCTGTTCTGAATAGCACGCACCCATAGGAATGAATGGAAGCGGCCAGCGTGCCGGCTGCATCCATTCATTCCTATGGGTGCGTGCTATTCGAAACGGGAGTGTCGAATAGTGTTTGCTCATCTCTAAACGTAACACACAAGAAAAGCACAAAGAGGCCCGGGAATAGTGCAAATCATCCTTTTATTTTATTTTACAGAACATTCAGAGTAACAATAGAGTCAAAAGCTTTTCTTTTCTTCAAGCCAGACAAAAAGGCACATTAAAAATAGAAATCTCCTTTAAAGTAACGTAAGCGGCGGCGGTCACATCCATCGCTCTGTACATGACCCAAATTCTTAAGTTTTACATTGAGCGTAACAAGAAAAAAAAACTAAACCGTATTTAAAAGAATACACAAAAAAAAAAAAAAACCCTCGCCTTAGAAACTTTTACTGCAATTCCTGCCTTAGGGCAAAGGCTTTGCGGGAAATAGTCCTCAGTGGTCAAATTCTGTCCGCAGTCACCGGACCCTTGGTGCGGAGCTAATGCAGTGAGTATATGGCTGGAAGACAATCTGAAGCTTCCCTGTAGGTCACCATCAATCATTGCACGTTATACTTTGTGTGGTGTATAAAATATAATATACTCATTTTTTCATGTTGTATGGCGCCATGATAGGTCACCCATAGGTGTGTATGATGGGCCTTACTGGACATGTCCAATTTCACACGGACATACCTGAAGCATTTGCATGCCGTACTGCTGCCAAGCGGACCACAGCATACAGTATGGATCTGCCAAGGACTCCATATGACGGCGTCCAGGTGCTTGTGTGCATGACCTATACCCTGCTCTACGCCCCTGCTGGTCAGTGTCTATACTCACCTCTCCCCGGGCCTCCATTTCCATGGGCAGCACCTGCTTCAGTCCTCAAGTGTACAGATCCCCGGCTGTTTCTGCTACGTGACCTGAATGTCACTGTTGAGGTCAGCCAGGGGACCTAAAGTTGCCACTGGCAGAAACAGAGTCTTGGGGAGAGGCGAGTAAAGCAGCCATATTTACCATTAAACTATTGCTGACCTATGCTTATATCTGATCAATGGGGTTTAGTCTCCCAGGCTTCCCCTATAGATCTGCTGTTAGAAGTGGCAGCAGTGCTGGTGTAAGTGACATCAGGTTCATTCATTCATTGACTGCAGCTTTGTCCCATTCAAATGAATGGGGCTGAGCTGCAATAGCAAACACAGCCACTATACAATGTATGGTACTGTACTTGGTGTTCAGTTATGGGGGGTACCAGGCGTCGGATTGCTGATTTTAAGAATCAGTCATTAATATTTAACTCTCAGAAATCTTCTTTAAACTCTGTGGGGTCTTCATGGCAACTAATCGCAAAAGAGAGAAGAAGATCTATTATATTTAGGATCATTCTGCATTCAGAATTCTTGGGAACCATTTATAACACAAGATGTATCTTTGTGGCCACGGCCTATTGAGTCTGTGCTCTGCCATATGTATATTGGATCAGGAAACCTATAAGGCCACGTACACGCAGGTAATTGTGGGCCAGTGTGATGGCCGCATTCCCTGCCTGAATGTGGCTCAGACACTAGGCCTCCTGGTATTATAGGGATGATGATGTTAGAAGTCCCCATTATACAGTATGGGGACAATAGGGGGCAGACTATGAGGTCAGGAGTCCCAATATCCGGACCAGATTCTGCAGAGGAATGCAGGCATGATATGGCCGTAGTTTCCGGGGTGCAGGGGTCCTACATGTCCGATAAGGTGGCCAGGGACGTACGAGTACGTAGGAAGTGGATGGAGGAATCAAGCACCTCAATATGTATCAAGACACAGAATGCAGAGAGCATGAAGTAGAACAAATAAAAAAAAAAAAAAGCACGTAGTAAGGGCACAAAATATACACGGCAGCAGTCAAGGTGCGGTTAGTACAACATTAGTAAAAATACAAGGCTCTTCGCTGTGGTTTGTATAGGTAAAACATGATAAAATAAATGTTTTACTGCAACTGTATGTATTTCTTATGTGGTTTTTGCAGCACCTCAGCTGCCAGGTGTGAATGCACCCCTAGCCCTGGTTACTACGTACCTAGTGATCACTATCCTGAGTGCACTATAAAGCTGGAGCAAGTCAGGACAAGTCCACGGCTATAACGCTGACACACGGACAATCCTGCTGCTCAGATACTCAGAGCAACAAAACACAAGTCACGTGATCACAATCCACAATGACCGACGCAGACTAGGATGACACAGCAACCGACAAAGTACAGACGCTGCAAATTATATACAAGAGTGAAACAGAGGTTAAAGGGCGTTTAACCCGGAATCAAAAAGAAAAGACCCCCAAAGTAAGATAAAAGATCTTATCACATGTAACAGATTGCGGGAGAGGTTTCCTTACACCTGTCCTGCTGCATGAACCATTATGTGAGCGCCGTCATGGCGCAGAAATGGAAATAAGAAATGGATATAAGAGTTGACAGATACAGACCGCTCTGAATGGGGCTGACAAGGTACAATTTTGGGGGGTAAATTGACAAAGTGTTTGAGCAATCTGCCTCCTATCTCCCCCGTTCATTTATATGGGAGTCAGTAGCAGATTTTGTACCCAATTTTTTTTTTTTTTTTTAAACGCGTCGTGGATATCTATTCCACCTTGAAAAGCCCATTGAAGAATAAAAAAAACAAAAACCTCCCACTCATTTCAAAGGGCTTTATAAGGCGGAATCCACCTGATAGGTCATGACACCTCTACCGACTCCCGCCGAAATGAATGGGACAGATGAGAGGCATTTCTTGAGGCGGATTACTCAAAATCCATCTACAAAAAAACTCAGCGTGAACATATCCTTATGCAATCATACCTCCAAACTCTTAGTGGGTCCCCCTGGTCTCTTACTAGGAAGTATTGACCCGTAGGAACTCAGTGGAACGTCAGCAGTTGGGGTACAGGTGAGGTGAGTAATTTTGCTCCCCCTCCCCCATCTATTCTTTACCTAAAAAGTATCTGAAAAACCCTACTAATTTTTTTTTTTTCTTCACATTTATGGTAAGACATCAGACTTTGCACATAATGTTCCGTTTCCTCTTCCTGCAACCCATTTCCTTTTTTTCTGGCCAGTTTTAAGAAATGACGACGAGAACGTCCTGTTCGTCACTTACAGAGTAAGAAACTTTCACTTTTTTTTGGAATTATTTCATACAATGAGTTAATGGGAATATGCCACACAACGCTTCTGTAGTTTTTCTAAAGAAACATGCCCTGATATCAGCGTTTTCCCTCCCCAGCTTCTTCTCTAGTGCTCTCCCAGTCAGTGCAGATAGAAAAAAAAGAACACAAAAATTGCTGAACCCTCAGATTAAAGCATCGTAGGAATATTTTGGGAGACGAAAAGAGCTGCTGGTCGGCTCCAGTAACGGGTAGGTGTTAAAGCTTGGTGACACTTGTGTCTGAAGTTTACATTTGACCACAGGAGACATTGCAGGGACGGTGGGGTCCATCTGCATTTGAGGGTTCACGTCCAGCAGTTGCCCAAGAAACTAATTGTACAGAAATAAGACGCAATGACTGAACCCATAAAGAGTAAGCCGCCCGTCTTATAGTAAAGTCCTCAAGATCGAGGGCAGAGGTAAGAGGTGTCTCAGCAGGGGGGCAATGCAGGTCTGGGTACAAAGTGTCCGATGGTCGTGAAGAAAATGAATAGTCCTGTGTATTATCATCCCGTTATGCCATGTACAATGCGATCCGATTGCAGAGTTTACCTGAAGCTTATTTTTGTACAATTGCATCTTCGAAAGAAGCAAGATGATTCCAGAGAAGGATCCTTAAATGATGGCCTCGTGTTCATCGCTGTAACGGAAGAAAATGATAGAATTAGTTACTAGGACAATAAGGTAACACAAAGCTCAGAATCTGTTTTACAGAATGTAAAAGAACTCCGGATTTTATTCTATTTTTACTACTCTGTCGTGGGAGTGAACATTTTTGTATTACACTTTATTAACCTATCTAACTTCCTTTTAATAGAAAACAGGCTGTAAGGTTCCCACTAGCAATGCCAGGGAGAGACTGTCCGTAAGGGCTCGTTCACATGGGGCAAGAAGGGTCGGCTTCTGACGCTGAAACCACCTCAGAATCCTCCCCCTCATAATGGAAGTCTATGTAGACCGCTAGATCTCTTTTTTTCCGTGAGCAGTATGTTCCAGCTCACGGGAAAAAGAAACGAGCTGCCCTTTCTTCAGGTGGATTCTGCGGCTGATTCAGCCCCGGGGTCCGCCTTGCGGCAGCACCCTTCGGACTACGCCCATTCATTTGCGCCTACTCCGGAGGGGGAAGCCGTGACTGTCGGAAGCCGCATTTTGGCTCAATTCTGATGCGGCTTCCCGCATCAGAATCAGGACCAAAATGCGCAGGGCTTATCCCCGTGTGAACTAGCCCTAAACTTGTACTCAATGTAGTATGTAGAGCTGTAGGGTAAGGTCACTTCACATGGCCGTATCTCCGGTTTTATGCCACCTAGAAAAATGGTTCTGGTATCACAAGAAGCCTGAGATTCTCATATCCTGCTAAGACTGAAGTACAAACTATAAAACATTTAGAGATTTCAATAGTTCAAAACACATACCCGACTGTGCTTTTATATGCAGCATATGAAAGCTGAGATCTCATCTTTCTTGTCGTACCAAAACCAAAATCCACGTGCAAATCATGCAGCTGTTACCACTAACTTACGGCACAATCCTTGACTATTTTATTGTTCATCCCATCTGAGCTCTTAGCGTTACTAGCCTCATTTATCTGGACCTTCAGTAGTACAACAGAACTGTCAGCCCCATCCTCAGCTGATCATGTCCCAGTCTACACAGCAAAGCTTATATTATGCATGCTCAGGGATTAGTTTAATAGCAACTATGTGTGTGTCATAAATCTATCTATACACACAGTACTGTGTAAATGTTTTATGCACGTGTGGAAAAAATGCTGCAAAGTAAGAATATTTTCAGAACTAGAAGGTTGTAGATTTTATTTTTGTCAATAAAATTAAGTGAATAATGAAAAGAGAAATGTAAATTCCATCAATATTTGGTGTGACCTTTGCCTTCCTTCGGTTCTTCTCAGTACTTGCAGACAGTTTTTTGCTGGGACTCGGCAGAGAGGTTGTCCCCGCCATCTTGGAGAACTAAGCACAGATCGTCTGTAGATGTAGGCTTGCTCCAATCCTTCTGTCTCTTAATGTCATCTCAGACAGACTGGATGCCGAGATCAGGGCTCTGCGGGGGCCGGATCAACACTTCCAGGACTCCTCCTCCAAAGGGCAGGCGTCACACCAACTATTGATGGGATTTACATTTCTCTTTCCCTCATTCACTTCATGTATATTGCATAGAGGAGGGATGTTGTGTATGTCATGCCGCACAGATTCCAGTTTCTACAGGAGAGCAGTCACGTACTGATAAGAATTCTAAGAAAATACTCAGTTCCTTGTATTCTTCCCTATCAGTGTGTGTACATCTCCATAGCTGGGGATCAGATAACGGTCAGGCTTCTCTGGTAACAGCTCAGTTCTGTAGAAGCCATACTTATCGGATGTCATTTCTATAGAGATAAGATGAGTAACTTCTGGTATGTAGCCATAGACATTGCTAACAGCACTAGTCAGCCTCCCTATTACATGTTGGCTAAGCAGTCCAATATCCCACACCAGTGGGGAGGCCTCTAGAGGATGCACAATGAATATCCTGCTCTTTAACCCATTAACTGCCACGATCCCCAATTGGGGATCGGATACTTCAACCTGCCTACGAACACCACCTGTCATTGAGGAATAGAAACAGGACTTTCACGTGCTCCAGCAGGATGTTGCCCGTGATAGGAAACCTAAACTGATCATGTGCATGTGTTCCCTTGCGCACATGAGGTCGTTTTCACAGTGCAGTTCCCAAATTTTTTTTGGCAGTTAACGGGTTAAAATATCTGCATGAGCTGCCAAGGTGTTCGCGCCACGTCATGGGGGAAAACACCCAGATTCCTGCCAGCTCACCTGTACTATAACTTTCTAAGATGTGGATCTCTCTAGGAGCGGTTTTATTTGACAGGACTGCCCATAATTAACCTAAAGATAAATTCCCTTTAAAACGTCGCTCCGCTGGCTCATGAGACTGACATCTCATTGTACTATGAACTTTTGCCTCAATAATCCCTCCTCCCTGCAGGCCTTTTACACATCAGGCTCTGTTCACATCTAGGTCAGAGGCTTAGCTTCAATTCCATTAGATTTAACCCCTTCCCACTGGTGACATTTTTACATTTTTGTTTTTGACCCTCTCCCCTCCCCCCCCTCTCAGTGCTGGAAGTCCCACGGAAATAAAGAAGTAACAGAAAATCCCTTTAAGGCTGAAGAGGTCAGTTACTAAGCGGTTAAGTGTCCTTTGTTCTATTGCTTAGTCTTTGTTGACCCTTGCCAGTAAATATTTGATATCCATTTCCCAGGGACTCTTTGACCTCAGCCAAGCATGTCAGAAACTTCCCCGTGGCGTTGCGAGCGCTGAGCATTCTCCCCCAGGGGTTTTGGCGATGGCGGCATGACATGCGGAATCTGTCTGTCATATTTTAGGAAAAGATATGCAAATCTATTCTCCAGGATGTAATTAGAAGAACAGTGCCTGTGTATGCTGCCCTCTAGAGGGCGGCCTCCTTAACATCATGCATGACTCAGTTAAAAAGTCTAATATCATGATGCGGATTTAATTGCCAAATTAGTATTTCTATTCCAAAAGGAACAGATTCCCAGCTATGGACAGCGCTGTTTCGGTCTTTTGGGCCTCCTCAGCATAGCGCAGGGATACTGATTTGGCAGAGTGAGAGACTATAGACCAGGGTCAGGGGATAATCATACACATTAGGGAGAGTGTGTGCCTACATAGGCAGTACAGAGACTTACAAGTCATTCCTGCTCCGCTAGGGATTCTGGGTAAAAAAAATATGCAAATCAATTCTCCAGGATGTAATATTTTAGTGAAGAGATATGGCTCCCCAAATTCCGCGAGGCAAAGATGAAAAAATCTGCTGTATCAAAGTGGTCAAAATTAACCCCTAAAAAGCAAGGCTAAGATCCCCCAAACACAGTGAACTGTAAAGCCGACCATAGACAGTGCATGCATCCCTCTAAGACTGAGTGTTGAGCATGCATCCCTCTAAGACTGAGGACACGTTGCAAAAACTAAGCATTTTTCACTGCAGAATTTTGCTGCTTTTTTGCGCCAAATCCAGGAATGGATTTAGCAGGAGCATGAAGTTCTTACCTTATATTTCCCATAGCCAGATCGCAGGCATTAGCTCCAGGTCTCTGCAGTACATAACAGCAGAGACCTAGTACGGTAGCTTTGGTGGCCGCCATCTTTAAGGACCTGGCATCTGCCGTAATTGCATGTCAGATGTCAGGAAGGGGGTAAACCTAAATGTAACTATGGCTTATTTTTGGAGTAGGGATTATATTTCAAGAGTACTCCAAAAAACCTGCAAAATCTAGCTAGGACTTAATTGCAGGATAGGGCTTATTTTGGAAGCAATGTGCCTGCTCAACAATGAACAGACGCTCACACATCTTTCAAAGATGGACTGATGCGGGCACCAGGACTCCCCACTACTAATGGACGACCTGTCTTAAGGAGAAGTCTTCCTCAATGTTGTAGTTGTAGAAACCCCCTAGAACTTCGCATACTGTAGTCAAACACAGAAGTGGATCCAAAAAAAGAAGAAAAATTTACAAACAAATGGCTGATACTTCTGGTCTCTGTCTTATTTATGGATACAAACCCCCCTCTTCCCCCCAACGTGACGTGAATGGGGGCTGAGCTGCAATAGTAGCGGACACTACACAGTATAAGGTGCCATCTGCTTCCAGCTCCATACACTGTATAAAGATCAGCTGACCGGGGGGGGGGGGGGGGTTGTTCAGTGTCAGACCCCAACTGATTCCATATCGATGATCTATCCTAAGCATAAGCCAATAATATACAGTCTTGGACAATCCCTTTAAGCTACTTTAAGAAGACTTTCTGCTATTCCACAAAGTTCGCCGTTTTGTCTGCAATGACTTGGGCGCCCTCTGTTGGTGAAGACGCACACTGCATAAACCGCAGTATAGGAGGTAGGAGTTTGTTCTGCATCGGGCCCGGGTGTCAGAGCCCCTCTCATCACTTCTGAAGATAGGTCATCCATAAAAAGCAATAGAACATCCCCTTTAAGCCTCCTTACGTGTGAATGTGACCGCCGACAGTCCAGCTTTACTAGTCACTACATACAGCAACTAATTCCACAACAAATCCTTGCGTTTGTGCTGCAGATTTGGTTGCATACTTGTAGATATCGCCATGTACAGGCAGTTTGTGGGCATGGAGGGGCAGCACGGTGGCTCAGTGGTTAGCACTGATACTTTGCAGTGCTGGAGTCCTGGGTTCAAATCCCGCCAAACAAAAGATCTGCAAGGAGTTTGTATGTTCTCCCCGTGTTTGCGTAGGTTTCCTCCCATACTCCAAAGACATACTGATAGGGAATGTAGTTTGTGCTCCCTACACGGGACAGCGACTGACAAGGTCTTGAAGGCGCTGCGGAATAGGATGACGCTATATAAGTGAGCTAATATATATAGCAATGAATTTCAATCTATTTAGATCTGATTTACATCGCTGCAGACTTTCATCCAACTTATTAACCCTTGTTGGACTGCAAGCTAAGGTTTAAAACGTTTTGGGAGAGAGTGGTGTAGGCTTTACCAAACTGCTATCCTCAAAGCTATGTGGATGAATATGGTGCCCTCTAAATTGGTCACTTTCCATAAACAAGCCTCTCCATAACCCAATTGTTATTCGCAGTGCCAACTATACAACCAGTTGCCCCTGTTGCATGAGGTTCACTATTTACAGGGTACGCACTGTCCATGGCAGAGCTGGTCTATCGTGGACACATGGAGTAACTCATTAAACACAATTACCAATCCTAAAATGGGTATTCCTGATAAGTGGACTCTGTAAACGTGCCAGGGACCACCTAAAATTATCTATTGTGGGCAGGACATTCCCCAAGTGACCAAGGCAACAAGTGTGCAGTGTATGGAGATAGGCAACTCATTCATCCCTATTTAGCCGCCATCATTGCTGACCGTAAATACAAACAAGTAGGCAATGAACGTATTTGAACAATATGATGGACCCAAGTCCAGACACTTGCATGTGCTACTTCAGCCACTAGGTTAAAGGGGTTTTCTGGGCAAAAAAAAATGTTTTTTTTTAAATGTCCATTAGTGCTATTAATGGGTTAATAAGTGCACCTATAGACCTTTAGCTGTGTTTGGAGTGATCTCGGGGAGCTTCTGGTGTATCCTGCATTTATTTACGTGGTTCAGCTTCCTGCTAAGTAACTTAGACACTAACCCCGCTCACCTTACTCCCCTCACCCCCATACACCCCTTCCCCATCTCTCTAGCTTCCCCACCCTTCCCCACCTACTCAGCCCAACCCATATTATATACTTACTAGAGATGAGCGAGTAGTATTCGATAGAGTAGGTATTCAATAGAATACTACGGTATTCAAAATACTCGTACTTGTTTGAATACTACTAGCTATTCGCAGTAAAGAGTCGATTCAGAGCCAGCGTTGATTTGCCGAATGCTATACACTGTTCTGCAGCAGGCTCGTCCTTACTAGTCGGGAGAGCTGGCAGCGTTTATGTGGGAGATGACTTTTTCTCATAGGAATGCATTGACCAGCGTTGATTGGCCGAATGCTATACAGTGTACAGCATTCGGCCAATCAACGCTGGTTGTGCCAGAGGCTCGTCTGTGACAAGGCGGAGTCTAAGATCGGACTACAATGAAGACTGCTGTGGTCCGATCTTAGACTCTGCCTCCTCACAGACAAGCCTGCTGCAGAACCAGCGTTGATTTGCCGAAAGCTACACACTGTATAGCATTCGGCCAATCAATGCTGGTTCTGCATGACGAGTAAGGGCTGGTTCACATTAGCGCTTGCCTCCCGTCTGGAAGGAGTCCGCAGGAGGACCCACCTGAATGGAATACCAGCGCAACTGCAAGCGCTGTGCAGTTAAAGCGCACGAACCCCATAGACTATAATGGGGTCTGTGCACTTTAACTGCACAGCGCTCCTCCTAAACGCTCTCCTCCTGCTACTCGTGGACTTGGTGACTCTCCTTTAGTGGAATAGTGGTTTCCCCTGAAACGAGCATTTTTTCCCATAGACTGTAATGGTATTCGATATTCGATCGAGTCGTCGAATATTGAGGCTGTACTGGAAACGAATATTGAATCTTGAATATTTCACTACTTGCTCATCTCTAATACTTCCCTTCCACACTTCTTCCTGCGAGACGGCTCCTCCTTCTTTACTGAGTCTGCAGGCGCGCTCTTCTCTGCAGCAATGAACATGCGCTGCGCAGTAGATTATTAGAAGTGCACAGAGCAGCGCTGGAGAAGATCGCACACCTGCAGACTCAGTCAAGATGGAGGAGCCGTCTCATAGGAAGAAGGAAAGTATAATGGGGGAGTAGTCATGACGATCCGTTTCTGGAAATCTGCATTTCCAGTTATCCTGGACAATCCCTTTAAGTGGAGGTTGATGTGTCAGCGCAATGCATAGCACAGCCACATCTCCATAGGCAGCCGACACAAACTTGCTTACTCTGGAGAAGCAGATCTTTCTTCTCGGCCGCTTGCCTTGATGTGGTTGTAGACATTCGGCTCCTCCCTCACCGCTGCTTACAGGAAAAACAACTCACAGACAACAAAACATATATTGTGCGGGGAAAAGACGTAGTAATGTTTTGTACAGAAGTAAGCCCGGGTTATCATCCTGAGCAAATATTTCTGTTAGTATCAGTGTTACTATACTTTCTACTGTCAGGTGGGTGGAGCAGAAAGACAGGGACCGCCCACCTGACAGTAGCCAGTATGACTGTGCTGAAACAGAAAGGATAGCTTGGGGATGGTGGGAGCTAGAGAATCAGTGGAGCAGCACCTATTAAAGGATGTATAGAGTCGGGGTTGGGGGAGGGGGTGAAAGGATCTCTTGATACAGGGGTTAGCTTGGCTTTATTTCCCTCAAAAGCATCACCACTCTTCTCCGTAAGCTACGGCTGGAACTGCAGATCAGGCCAATTGTGGTTGCCGCTGAACTGCACTACTGAACATTAAGCAGACTTGCTTTCTGTCTGTTAATCTCATGCAACCCCTTTAATTACTTAAAGAGGTATTTTGCTCTTATAAAGTTATTGTACATTGCTAGGATAGACTTCGGTCTGACATGTGAGGTGGTGCTGAAGATGTTCGTGCACATCGGTGATCCTGGGCCAAAGTCAGGAGTGGATCCAAATGAATGAGAAGTAAGAATTCACTCCTGACTTTGGCTGAGAAAACTGTAGCATAACCTGGTGGCCTATCCTAGTAATACCCCGTCACTCTAGAACAGGGATAGGGAACCTTCAGCTCTCCAGCTGCTGTGAAACTACAACTCCCAGCATGCTCCATTCACTTCCATGGGAGTTCCCAGAACAGCAGAGCCAGTATGCATGCTGGGAGTTGTAGTTTTGCAACAGCTGGAGAGCCGTACGTTCCCTACCCCTGCTCTAGAAGATGGGAATACCTCTTTAAGCTGCAGTTAAAACCAAAACGTATCCTAAGCTTCCTAAATCACATTGTTCTACTTACATGGTGCGGTAGCGGACGCCTCTTCTTGAATTATAAAATCTGCACCCGAAGTAGGCTGCAGCCAGGAGGCAAAGAGTCAGCACGATTCCTCCTATGAAACTGCCCACGTCAAATCCGGATTTCTTCTGTAATGTGGCAGATATCGTACCTGCAGGAAGACAGAATTTTGAGTGATTTTAACTGAATTCACTGAAAATTTGACTAGAATGAAGCGCATAGTGCGGGTGTGAGCATAGTACTTAAAGGGAATCTGTCAAGGCGATTTTGGCCACTTAACCACCCACAGGCCCTTATGTAGCAGGGGGTTTAGTGTCCCAAATCACCTTGTAATAAAGCAATCAGTATTTGCAATAGAAATAAAAAGCCTTTATACTTACCCTGTCCCTGTACTCCTCGGGACAACGCAATTCTTCACTGAAGCCGGAAGAGTACAGCTCGCCCATAGCGAACATCCCCAGGACCTCCGGCACTTGCGCAGTGAAGTGTTCAGTTTCACTAAAGAGCTGCGCAGGTGCCGGGAGCACCAAAAAAAGAGTCCGATGAGACTCATCCCTAGGCAAGTATAAAGGGTTATTTTTTTTATTTCTATTTTTAAATGCGAGCCCTCACGCATTTACGGGATGATTTGAATATCCATGTGAAGATGAATATTTATGGCTTCATCAGTCTGCACCAAGTCCTGCACGGAGGAGTTTGCAGTATAAAAATGGTGGAAACCCGACAGACCCCATTATAGTCTATGGAGTCCACGAGTAACCCCTGTTTTAGCGGACAGGCAAACAGTCATTCAGGTCCCACGTCAGACCCGAACGATGGAGAGCCCAGCGCAAGTGTGACCCAAGCCTCACCGTGCCCCTTAAAGAAAAACCCTGCCCCATATATGACCAAGCCCACCCCCTACTGGACTAACTCCACCTCCTAACGGATCACTCAGACTCATTTTAACCGAAGTTTACGACACCTGTGGCTAACAGTAGCCAGGGGGTCATATCATTAGGGTAAAAATTATTTTATTTTTTACAGAAATTTGGTCTACAAATACGTACTGGTCACAGGACTGGAAGAGGTGACAACCACAGGTGACGTCTTGCTGGTTGCTTTGCTGGTCACAGTTGTGGTGGTGGTTGTGGCATTAGTCGCAGCAGTTCCTAAATAGGAGAACAAAGCACAAGTCAGTCACCCCATCTATAAAACAGCCATCATAGAGAGGAGCGAGTACTATTCAAAACAGCACCCACAGGAATGAATGGGAGCGCCCGGCGCGCAGGGGGTTAAGCGGCAGGACGCCAGCCCCGACTGTGTCCATTCATTCCTATGGGAGCGTGCTATTCGAAACTGCCGTTTCGAATAGTACTCGCTCATCTGTTACGCCTGCCGGGCACGGTTAGGAATCACCACCATTAGATAGGGGGAGATGTGAAGGAAGTGGCGCTACATGACATGGCCTTACATCACACAAACGCCACAAGACCAAAAAGACAAGTAGTAGGACGACAGGATATGGACGCACAACAGAACCCGGCATCAGATGAATCCTGACAGTCCAGCAGACAATATGGTGACATGTTACAAGACCAGAAGACGAGAACAGATGAGGAGACTGCGAACCAAAACATAACACACGTCTTCCATCGTCCAGGGGCTTGTACACACTAAGGTTACATGTCCATGACCGTGTGCATGTGCCTGATGTATTGTAATGGACCCCACCGACCCGAATTTGTCTGTTGCCATAAATCATTGTATTCCACACAAAATAACTCTGCGGCATCCTTTTGTACAACTCTGCAATGTGCAGTTCTTCTAATATTCCTGAATTGACAACTGGGCGTTACCTGTTGTGGGCGTGTCCCTGCACACTCACACTGTCCAATCAGAGCTGGCGATGTAAACCAAACCATGTAAAGGTGGTATTTTTCCACTGTTCCTCTAATACTCAGATGTCAATGTTCATGGTGAATAATGGATCGCCAACCAGTCCTGTTCATTTCCTTAGCCATTGTGATGTATTTCGGGATGTGCCATAGATAGGAGTTATCATGGTGCCCCCAAGTGCACAGTACTAGATGCCAAACACAGCTCTGCTGCATCCACATCGCCATCCATCTGTCTTTATACCTCCGTGTACCAGATGGTGAGGTTGTGGAATGGACGTGAATGGGATCGGTGTGTAGGGCCTGCACTTACCTCTGTAGTAACTGTGTGGTCAGGTCCTTCATGAAGCATGTGTAGGACACAGAACACAGACCGCATGTAATCACGTGTAGAGAAAAACACCACATCATGCAAAAAAAAACACCTCCAAAACCAACAGCATGCAGTTCTCAGCAACATAGTATATGGGGGAGAAAACAACAAGTGGACTGAACGACCCCCGGCCATACAGGTTGCTTTATCTGTATTACTATGCTGCTGTAACATACTGAAATTTCCCCTCTGTGGGACTATTAAAGGATTATCTTATCTTATCTTATTATATATATGGTGGTGCCTGTATCCAGATCACCGAAAGCTCCCTATAGGGGAACAATTCTGCTGCTTGAATCCAAAAACGATACGCCTGCTTGTACATAAACACATATACTATAACAGGGCACTGACTGGGCTCCAGATGTGCATAACATGGACCATGACTGCAATGGGAGCTGTATTTCCATATATTGTCATATAGCAGCCTATAGGCATACAATGGGGCAGATTTATTAAGACTGGTATATCGTCCGACAGTCTTTAAGGCCCCAACAGGTTCAGAGAATGACAGCTCTGGCGTCTCCATACATCAGCTGGATGTCCCTGCACCAGAATGAAACTGCTATAGATCTCCATTATACCTGAAAATTGTAATGAATTACAAAATATATGTTGGGTCGTGCCCCCCCCCCCCATCCCCTTCTCACTCCGTCCACATTTATACAAAGTGGATAGTGAGGCATAGAACACGCGACTGGATCTTGTGCGAAATGTGCACCACAATATCGTCCATCGACTCCAGCAAACTGGCTTAGAGGGTTTGATAAATCTCTCCGAATATGTTCATAGGTATCTAGGAATGTCACATGTCTACGTAGGTGTGCAAGCGCCACACTACAAAGGTAAGGGAAGGTCTCAAAGATTAATAGGAAAGCGACCCAAAAACCCAGGGGTGGCTGGGGGAGGTATGAGATAAGACAAGGCATGCTCACCTACACCAGGCGCTTCGTCCCAGCAATGCACCCGCTATTGCAGGACCCAGAAGTGTTGAGTCTCCTGTGACCACCAATCCCTGACATCATTGGTCACATGTGCAGTGACATCACCAGCCCTGGACATGTGCCCACTTGGCTGCAGCCTGTCTGTGTGGGAGAGACTGCCAGCAGCGCACGTGACGCCCAGACAGAGCGTCAGAGGTAGGTGAGGAGGCCTTTGATTTGTATCTACATTTTACACCTCCCCTGGCTACAAGTGGGTTTTCACAGTCCCTTCATTCTATTCTGAAAATAATTTTATTCCAAAGGAAAATGAATCTATTGCATTTACATACTTATGGCGCCCCCTGGTGTCCTCCACAATCAGTGCTTTCTCTCAAATTCTGCAATTTTTTATTTTTATGTAGATTGTCAGCCCCATATAGGGATCACAATGTACATTTTTTTTTCCTATCAGTATGTCTTTGTAGTATGGGAGAAAATCCATGCAAACACAGGGAGAACATACAAACTCCTTGCAGATGTTGTTCCTGGCAGGATTCGAACCCAGGACTCCAGCGACTGTGCGTGCGCCATGGGGGAGGAGGGGCATGAGATGGCGTGGAGGAGGGGGGGGGGGGGAGAGAGGGGGTCCGGGGGTGTAAGGGGTGCGGCGGATCATAACCAACAGGAATTCGCTACATATCAGCGGCTCAGCGCCACAACCAACCCGCAGACAAAGTGCCCAAAGACGCGGGCACATGCTAGTGTCTCCTATGTCTATCGGCAAATTCTTATACACAATATCTGTCTGTATTTCTTGGTAGTTCTACCCTGGCTATATACTTATGGTATTAGAGATGGCTATGGAGTAGGTCAGTAGGTCAAACTACTAAAGATCCTCTAAGTCATGAAAAATCTAGTGACTGATTCCTATCAAAGTAAATCTGTAACAATCTGTCCATGAATTCCTTATAGAATGGTCCAAAATCATTACAAATCATTTTATACTGACGTTGGAGTTGGTAACTTTCCCCCAAATCTGGCCCTGACTCCGCCGCCCTGGTATTTGGCAATGTACAGCTATGGACTAGATATCTCCAGACCACATCGTGGGTAAGTTTTTGCTTATTTTATGAGAGTTATTTTAGTCTGTGTGACCTCGACAATCTCGTTCTTTGTCTCTTCTTCCGTTTGGATATTATGTCGTAAAGATGTCGCCCAGTAAACCAGCAGGTTTTACTATTACACGGAAATGTAATAAAATGCTCGGCAGGAACCAGATACAACTGAACGTGGTCGGCCTTCACCTGTACGACTATAAAACACCATGTTGTAGGTAACAACAGAAAATGTATCTGGTGTGAGACACAAAACATGTAGAAGAAACACAACAGGATGAAGAATGGCACACAATGGGAACGACACATAGCACATGTAAAGATGGTCACAGTCATGACATGGCGGCATCTTCCCCTGACTAAACAGGCCAGGCTTATCCTGCAATCCTTGCATCATTGGCGATAACCCAATATATGACCATGGTTGATGGCAAAATACCGCTCTGTATAAATAGGGACGTGCTACTAAGAACCTGTACGAAGGCTGAACAATCGCTTGCCTGTGACTGCCATCTCCTAGATCGGCCCTTATTACCGGGGCTATGTTGAACTTATATTAAGGGGCTGTCCAGAACAGGGGGGACTGACTGTTCCGTTATATGGAAACAAGGAAAGCTTGTACCTGTAAAACCCTTGTACATGCGCAAGAAATTCTTCCCTCATGGAAAAGGCTAAAAGAACTGAGCACCGATCAGGATGTCTGTCTTCTCCATCGGTTCTGGTCCTGCCCTGCATCAGCCTAGCACTAGGGCCATTACTCAAAGTAATGGGGTGCCATATTCTGTGTTTGGGCCTAATAGCATATCCCTTATGGTACAATGTCAACAGGGAATTCATAGAGTGTATTTACATAGATGTCTAGAGGGGGCCTTATAGGGGAGGAGGCCAGCCTCGTAGGGGGGAGGAGGCCAGCCTCGTAGGGGGGAGGAGGCCAGCCTCGTAGGGGGGAGGAGGCCAGCCTCGTAGGGGGGAGGAGGCCAGCCTCGTAGGGGGGAGGAGGCCAGCCTCGTAGGGGGGAGGACGCCAGCCTCGTAGGGGGGGAGGACGCCAGCCTCGTAGGGGGGGAGGACGCCAGCCTCGTAGGGGGGGAGGACGCCAGCCTCGTAGGGGGGGGGGGCAGCCTCATGGGGTGGGGGGGGGGCAGCCTCATGGGGGGGGGGGGGGCAGAGGCAGCCTCATAGGGGAGGCAGCCTTAAAGGAGAAGCAAGTTGTAGTAGACAGAAATGTCTGCAACCTGAATGGGTTTGTCTCACAAACCACCTCCATTAAATGCAAGGAACTGATCTTCATTTGCAGAAATGTCTGGAACAAGTTAGTTAGGTGTGAATTGCTCTTTATGGCTTATCTATAGTACAGCTCTGTTCTTGAACGGTCTATTTAGTTCTAAGCATTGGAGCGCCCCTGATCTAATGGGACGGGCAAGGATTCAATTTTTGGCATTACAGAGGTTGGCCACTTTCAGACCAATATTGACAAACAAATGTAAAATAAAAAGTTAAACAATTTTCCAATATACTTTCTGTATCAATTCCTCACAGTTTTCTAGATTTTGGCTTGCTGTCATTCATTCTGTTACTTCTGGGGGATAAAAGTCTGACCATGGTCATGTGATTTACGGTCCATGGTCATGTGATTTACGGTCCATGGTCATGTGATGAGCACACAAGTGCCGCTCGTTACAGTCACAGCACAGAAATCAGACATCTGCCTGGTAACGAGCTGTGCACCTGTGTGCTCATCACATGACCATGGACCGTAAATCACATGACCATGGTCAGAGTTTTATCCTCTAGAAGTAACAGAATGAATGACAGCAAGCCGAAATCTAGAAAACCGTGAGGAATTGATACAGAAAGTATATTGGGAAATTGTATATCTTTTTATTATACATTTGTTTGTCAATATTGGTCTGAAAGTGTCTAACCCCTTTAAACAATCAGCTCACGTATATTCCTGTATACAGCCATGTGCTAGAACAGTTATGACAGACGGTACAGGAGACAGGGTGGGACTTTCTGGATCGTGTTCTTTGCAGATCCCAATAATAACGATAACACTAAAATATAATAGAACCAAAAAACGCCTCTACAGGCAGGTTACCTTTTGTTGTGGAAGTGGTGGGACTTGTGGCAGGTGCAGGAGTGGTCACCGGTTTAGTAGTAGTAGAAGAGTTGGTGGGTGCCAACGGTGTACTGGCGTTTTCTTTTGAGATATGGGAAGACAACGTGGTGCTGGCGGGGGACGTAACGTTGAGCGCAGTCAGAGGAGCAGTCGCTATAAAGGAGAGAAAAAATAATGGAGTATTAAAAACTAGGTTTCTATAGTAAGACATCTATATCCTCGTGTGTGTCAAACAATACATGCCCAGAGAATAAAGAAAAATACAGGAAAATAGTCAGAACTGAAGCATCAGGGTGCGGATAGCCATCTGTATATACTGAGATCTAGCCATCTCTCATCCTCACGTGATTTTTAGGTTCACTTTTCACCGTACCTACAGCTGGTAAAACTCAATCTTCCTAAATCCCCTGCCAGACACAGACATAAAGCAGTAACGCCGCAAAGATACTTATCCCCTAGGGGAGGAGGCTGCGAAGAAATAAGGGGGGAGTTTGGGGAAACAGCAATGGTACAACAACAAGAGGCAAGTAAAGTAAAATGGCGAATAATTGAGGAGGTTCCAGGAGGAAAATGGAGCGGAGAATAAAAAGTCCTCACTATGTACACAGGCTAAATGATTTGTTAAGCTGGAAACGGTCACGTAAAGGGTTAAACGAAAAATGGGCCTTTCACGTATTCTTATAGTAGCACATGGGATATCATTCTCTGCAATAGTCTATTGGTTTTAATGTTCTGGATGAATTGTTCTAGGTATAATAGGTGTTATGTTCTCCCCGTTCTCTCCTCTCTGGTTTCCTTCCACACTCCAAAGATATACTGATAGCGAATGTAGATTGTCAGCCCAATATGGGACATTGACCACAATGTCTAAAGCGCTGCGGAATAGCTCTGCTATACAAGTAAGCAAAATAAATAGCATTTCATAGCAGCCATGTCGATAGAGTAGACTATTCACTATCAGACTAGCGCTCTATAGCACTTGAATGAGACTGAGCTTTGCATAGGCCAAGTTAAAGGGATTCTAACATTAAAAAACTATTTTTTCTAGGTAACACGTCGGAATAGCCTTTAGAAAGGCTATTCGTCTCCTACCTTTGGAAGTGATCCCCGCCGCGCCGTTCGTTCGAAATACCAGTTTGTACCGGTATGCCAATTAGTTCTCTCGCAGGGATGGGGGCGGGCCCCAGCGCAGGAGATGCGATGGGGGCGTCCCCATTCCTGCTGGAAAACCGACTGCAGCGCCACCTCTATGTTCTTCTGTATCCTCCCCTTCCTTCTTCAGCTTTATGTCGGACGCCTGCGCAGTACGCTCTAGGAAGAAGGAAGGGGAGGATACAGAAGAACATAGAGGCGGCGCTGCAGTCAGTTTTCAAGCAGCAATGGGGACGCCCCCATCGCATCCCCTGCGCTGGGGGATGCCCCCATCCCTGCGAGAGAACTAATTAGCATACCGGTACAAACCGGTATTTCGAACGAACGGCGTGGCGGAGATCACTTCCAAAGGTAGGAGACGAATAGCCTTTCTAAAGGCTACTTCGACGTGTTACCTAGAAAAAATAGTTTTTTAATGGTACAATCCCTTTAATGTGTCAGACCCTTCCCCTCCCCCTGCTGAGGTTCAACTAACCAGGAAAGCCCCTTTAAGCGTCCTCCGCTTGCGGCCTTGTTTTGAGGTCACGATCATGAGTCCAAGGCAGGCGCGTGCGCTGGTCGTACACTGTAATAAACTCTAGTAACCTCATTTGTCCTAAAGAGGGCACAGCTCAAATAAAATAGAGTAGCGCCTAGTGGCCGCCTTACACGCGGTCTGGAGACAAGTTATTGTGCAAGAAGTGGCTGCTAGGCGAGACGTATTTAATCTTCCCGGAATCCCATGTGCAGGTCAGGACAGGCCCCGACACAATGGAGGAGAAGCAGCGGAGGCTTTACAGGTATTACCATAGCCCAGGACAGGGATAAAACGTTCCAGGGGACCAATCAGAGCGCAGCGCTCACTTCTCACAAGCACTATGTGAACTGAGAGCCTCCCTGTGATTGGCTGCTATAGGCAATTAAAGGGGTGACATATACTAACCCACCACCACTGTTACATAGGTCAGACCTATACTGAAATCTCACAAGTCATAGAACTATGGAGCAACAGTGCTCCATATTGAGAAATAAATGAATATTTCAGCAATGGAGACAAGAATTGTTATGGAGAAATAAAATCCAGCCCTGCCGGGAAGCCATGTTGGTTACCCACAATGCTAGAGGTCTGTCTCCCTTCAAGATGGATCCGGCAAACCCAGAAATTCGGTCATGTGAAAGCGGCCTACACGATGAAAAGTTGTCCTTTAATTTAGGTTGGAGAGAACCTTTAACTCCAAGGAGAGAGGTGACAGCACACAATAACCCATACAGATATATTTGGTGAACATGGAGGATTTACTACTGCGATGTGCAGAAATGTCGGCCACAAATGGTCCGCGGCGTCCTGTCGTATAAACTCTGCATTTCCTGTCTGTCTCATGTCAGGAAAACAAATGAAAGCCACACGACATCATGTGATAAAAAGCAATGAGAAAAATGTGATCATGGAGCAAAAGAAGAAAGCCATAGAAGCCTCAGTGACGGACAGCAAAACATCACAAGATCCCAAAAAAAAGTCACAGGGTCCGATGACCGTATACATGGACTTCACTGCACTGCGACCTACAGACATAGACACAACCTGAAAGGGAGTCCGTCACCAGGTCCAGCCATATCAAACCAGCTCCAGTTATATAGGTCTGCCTCGCCCGACTTTCCATCTGTCGTCAAGATCTATTCTGAGCAATGAGGGCGACACCATTGCACCAAAACACTATGGCCCATAGTGCTCAGGAATGCCATCTCCAAGGAGCTCAGCTGAAATCTTGCCCGGCCCTGAACTCTTACAATCATGTCACCACTCTGATTCCCAGTTCCAAGAAGTTATACCGCACTGCGCCAAGTATCTGAGCTGTGGGGGCAACATGGTGGCTCAGTGGTTAGCACTGCAGCCTTGTAGTGCTGGGGTCCTTGGTTCGAATCCCGTCAGGAACAACATCTGTATGTTCTCCCCGTGTTTGTGTGGGTTTCCTCCCATTCTACAAAGACATACTGATAGGAAAAAAAAAATGTACATTGTGATCTCTATATGGGGCTACCAATCTATATTAAAAAAAGAAAAAGGATCTGAGCTGCGGTGCAATTGCACAGAACAAGGAGGGAGGAGCATAACTTTTTGGTGCAACGGTAACACCCTCATTGCTCCAAACCGCTCAGTGACAGGACAGTTCTCCTGTAATGAGGCCGCCATCTAGGGGGTCCATCATACGGCCAAGATGGATTGTTACCCACATAGTGAACGTTCCTACTGACAGGAAGCAGAGATCTTGAAAACGGTGAGAACCTGCTCTGAAATAACCTGGATACCCCTCCAGTCACCCCTCCAGTTAACTCTGACCCAGCACAGTCACACGGCGATGACCATGTCGCTATATACCGTAACATGTGAAATACTGTACCATAAACCAGTCAGGTGATTAAGCTGACAGGATTGATTGCCTGTGTGAATAATCACCTAGTGATCAGATAGCCGTGTGGGAGCCGGCGTGCAGGCGGGCCTCCCGAATATTTACCAAGCCTCATGTGACATCTAGAAAAATCAGCTGGACGTGACTGCGAGATAACTGCGAAAAACAAGTCACATACGCATGGGTGAGCAAAGAGCAAATACACAGCACGGGTGTAAGAGGGCGAGAGCAGAGGATCGGCCACCGGCACCTCCCAAAATGTCTACAGGTAAAAAGTGACCAAGTGTTTGCTTCATATCAAAATAGAGAGAGAGGAATAGAAAGAAATCCAATGAGGATTATATAAGATATCCTGACGGGCTGCGTACAATGTTCCAAAACTAGACAGAAGTGCGAGAGTACGACCGCGGGATCAGACTACACAAGCGTTAGTTCGTCGTCTGTATCCATGGAGACATAAAGGGATCGGCAAAGCTTTATAAGATAAGATATTCCTTTAATAGTCCCACAATGGGGAAATTTCAGTGATACAGTTTCATAGATGGTACAGTAGTATATAACAAGAGAGAAACACATAGAAGCTCATGGCAGATAGAGAAATCCTAGGAATCATAGCAACTAAAAAGAAAGAGACACAGACACACTGCAGGATCATTTAGTTCTCTGTGCAGATTGTTGTTAATAATAATAATTATAATAATAATAATAATAATACAGCCGACTTGGTTGTAGGACACGAGGAGGGGGGTCACAGCATGTGGATATAACAAGCAGAAATTTTTGCAGAGGTGGGGGACATATGCAGCTATCATGATACATGTGGCAGTTCCTTTGGTAGGTGGTGAGATCTCCTACTCACAGCTGATAGTTCGGTATCTTGCATCAGCACTATTGTCCTTTTAACCACAAAAAATGCCCCAAATGTCCTTCATCACAAGCCCTCCTCCTCCTCCTTACCACAGTGTTCTACTGCCCCAAGGAAGTCAGAGACCATCCAGGTATACATGGTGCTGCTCTCTTGCCAAGCTTCCATAACTCCTGGGGTAGGTGGGTGATGGTAGGTTCCCAGGTTGTAACAGTGTCCCATGTGTCCACAGTAATAGAAAGAAATACCAGTCAGCTGTAGCATCTTCACACATCAGCAATTGACGCCAGAAATCATCTCCTTGAACGAAGAAGTCCACACTTCCATGTAGGTTTCTCTTCCATGCCGCATGTTGAGCCATGCTGTCCTAGCTGGGGGGATGGTAACAGGCACATGTGGAAACCAGCTGAACCAGGTCTTGAGTCCATGCTTTACAATGGAAACAAAAGGAACAAAAAACTCCACAGGGTCTTCCATTCGATTTATAGTTGCTAAATTCATAGTGCTAGATTGCTTGGTTACCGGATTCTTGAAGATATAGAGGAAAAGAGTGAAAAGGAAAGAAAAAGTTTGCTCCCAGCTTGGAGCACTGCATCAAAGGCAGCCAGCCTCTCAGGGGGCGGCGCCTAAAAATTTTTTATCAAGGCCGTTTCGAAATTTGGACCGTTTTCTGAACCAAATTTGGTAAAAATTTGCAAAAGCTGTCACACGGTATTGTGGAATGTTTTCAGAAATAGAAGGGTTAATAGTTTATGTTTGTGAACAGAGAAATAAATCCCATCAATATTTGGGATGACCTTTGCCCTTTGCCTTCCATCAGTTCTTCTCGGTACTTGCAGACAGTTTTTGGCAGTGCTCGGCAGGGAGGTTGTCCCCGCCATCTTGGAGAACTAAGCCCAGATCTTCTGTGGATGTAGGCTTGCTCCAATCGGTCTGTCTCGTCATGTCATCCCAGACAGACTGGGTGATGGTGAGATCAGGGATCAGCATCAACAGAAAACCCACCTGCATATTTTAGGTGCACCTGATACTTGGAGCTCCTGAAGTTTTAAAATTTTTTAGGAACTTGAGGGTTACTGAGGTCTTTCTCAGAAATTCATTGCCATTGCTGGTCATGTAAAGACACAATGTGGGCGCCCTACATGACCAGTGGCCATTACTAGGTACAAGTTTACCACTAATATTGGGAACCTTCTTAGGGCACGTTCACACCTTTTGATTTGTTCTTCTGGTCCTTCAAGACTGGATACTGGACTGGACTCGAGGGACCCTAATGACTATAATGGGGTCTTGCCGGGTATCCATTGTCTTCTCTCCGCTTGAAGGACTTTTTCATCTGTGATTTCAGACGGAAAACAGCATGTGTGAACACAGCCTTACACAACTGGGGGCGGATTCCAGACAGTGATTTACAGTAAAACCTAAACATGTTCACCCCCATCTGAACTGGAGACTGATTTAACCTCCCCGTCTGTGATTTGCATGAGAAGTATGTGCCATGATAAAGGACTTCCTTATTCCCTGGTTTCCCACATGCTACAGCCCACGCTATAACGCGCGTACAGTATATACAAGAACTTAGAAAAAGAAAACATTGCTGCATACAGTCGTGTCAACAACAAAGGGGTGAAAGTCCAAAAATCTACCACTGACTAAGTAAACACAGGGGCGAACAGTGCACATAGTAGGAGCTCCGCAGACCTCCACGGATGCAGGAGTATACTTGTGAGATGACATGAATACATGTGGTACCCCTTTAATTTTCTAATATGGCTCAATAGGGGTGGGGGAGGCTTTTTCTGATCCACAGATACAAACCCCCTACTCAGCAACTCGCAGATGTGGACTTAAAGGGGTTTTCTGGATCTAAAAGGGACTTTCCAGGCAAATGGGAAAACTAAAAAATAATTATTCTTAATGATATTATTATAATAACTATAATTAGACGCAGATTATTACAGATTTACTTTCACGGCATTTCACTCACTAGACTTAATGGACTATGGGACTGAGGTCGGAGTTAAAGCAGGAGTCAGACTGAAAAAAAACAAAGGAGTGGCAGTCGCTGGTTTGGCCTACCAAGTCCACAGCCCTGCATATAATTAATAAATCTGTGTTACTTAACTAGCCCCGATCCTGCGTTCTGGCCCATCCCATATAGACAGTGGGCGGGCCAGAAGCGCAGCAGCTCAGGGGTCCACCGCAGCCAATCGCTGGCCTCAGTAGTCACATGTTGGGTACAAGTAACCGTATTAGCAGCGATGTCACCGGTACACACTGTGTGACCATTGACTGGCCATAGCGGTCACTTCAGCCGCAGAACTTCTAGCCTGGCCAATGTGGGCACAGGACTGAATAAGGGACCCAACCCCAGACTGGAGGACAGTGGGTAAGGTTAGTATCACTTTTTTAAATTATTATTATTATTCCCCAGGTTTTATAGTTTGCACGGAAAATCCCTTTAATATTGATGGCCTATCCTTAGGTCTCGGGCTGTAGCAATAGGGTCTCCATTACCATGAGCAGTGCCATGCTGTGCACTATACTATACACTATAGTCTCTGCAATGTGCCTAAGGCATCACAACTCTCCTGAGATCAGAAAGATTGGGCATGTCAAAGGCCAACTACTGAATTCTATTCTTTAGTGCGCACATTAGATCAAATTCAGATAGACCGACCATCTATTTCCTCTAGTACACGACACTATTCCATAAAGAGACCGCCAATACGATACAGAGACTGCCATACGATACAAGCATTCCTACAATGGGAGCAGAGCTTTAATAATATTGGCCCAGAATTGGGTCAATAAACAAAGCTTTGACAAAATCTGACTACACGTCATGCTAAAATTTTAGGACGCAGATGAGAGTGACCTACATAGCACCCTATGGGAAACCAGCTCCTCTGTCACAAATCTGACAGCGCCGGACTTCTTGCAGTATCTGCCCACAACCTTGTGTCCTATAAACCTACATTACAGAAGAATACTGTGCTTTCCCTGTGGTCTGGCGGATCATCTAACCCCAACCAAAAGGTCCAAGGTGAGAATCCCCCTTTACAATGTACGTCAAGAGAGGGAAAATCATTGCAGGGAGTTTTCAGAGGGTTAATTGGGGGGGGGGGGGCACTTCCTTTCCACATCGCCCCTCAGGCCCGATCTTGTCTTGTCCTCAGAGGCAGGAAATGAAATGTAATAACAGAAATTCCTCACGAGGCCGCCGACACCTCCACAGAGCTACAAGTATAAGGGACAGGTTACAGCAGGGGTAGGGAACCTTCGGCTCTCCAGCTGTTGTGAAACTACAACTCCCAACATGCTCCATTCACTTCCATGGGAGTTTCAATAACAGCAGAGCAAGTGTGCATGCTGGGAGTTGTAGTTTTGCAACAGCTGGAGAGCCGAAGGTTCCCTACCCCTGGGTTACAGGTTCTGGCCGCAGAGAAGAGGAAGGCGTTACACAAGTGTAATGGCCGATGGCGCAAAGCCAAACCTTCCTGACCTCTGCTGCGTGACAGACACAGATAGAAGAAGTAGTGTGCGGGATGCTCAAACAGACGCAGAAGTCAGTACCTAAGACTATGTTCACACAATGGATTTGAAATCCAACATGAACTTTCCGCGGCTGAAATCCAAAGCCGACCATTAGAGTTTAGTTTGTGGATCTGCACAAGGATCGGCCCCACTGTCATGACAATAGCAGAGGAGCGATGTGACCGGAGCAGGAAAGTGCCACAGTGCAATTATAGGAATGCAGCACAGTCATGTCATGAGACTCCGCCTGCGCCGCTGCAATGTCACAATCCAGTTTAAGCTGCGGCTGCGCCAGTTTATGAGCGTCAACCTGTGAAATATCAATATACGAGGCACTAATGCAACCCACCGCTGCCCCTGGGCTGTGAGTGACCACTTCTCCATCATGCACATGGACCACTACCGCCACCTCCTGCACATGGACCACTACCACCACCTCCTGCACATGGACCACCGCCACCTCCTGCACATGGACCACCGCCACCTCCTGCACATGGACCACCGCCACCTCCTGCACCTTGGCCACTTCCCCATTGCTCCATCACAACACTTTTCCCACCTCCCCTCTGCTACACAACTATTGCATCATGGTCGCCACCACTACGTCATCCTCCCCCACTACTTTAGGGGACTTGTACTCCATCCTGCCCCCCTGGACTAGACCTCCAGCCCTATGTCACACAATCCTAAACTCCACTGACATGTGGAACTCCTCCGCTCCAGGCTCATCCCCTCACAGCGCACACTTACTGTTATCAGCCGCTTGAACCATGCAGCTAGCAGCCAGGAGCAGCAGTCCCGTCCACATCCGACCCCGGAAATCCACCGAGAACTTCATCTTGCACCGGCAACCGAGGAAAACACAAGCACGACCAGCGCTGCGCACCTAACAGCGCCCTCAGCCGGGACTATGAGGGGGCGGGACTATGGCGCGCAGACTGTGGAACGCAAACCCTGGGACTTGGTACGTATGCGTTCCAGAGAGTACGTTATGACGTCATTAGAGCGCTGTGTGTTTATGTAGTATTAGAGCGTCTTACCGTAATAAAGGATACATTACCTGTATATTATACTGTAATAAAGGATACATTACCTGTATATTATACTGTAATAAAGGATACATTACCTGTATA
The DNA here is from genome assembly GCF_031893055.1 of Leptodactylus fuscus. Taxonomy (NCBI): domain Eukaryota; kingdom Metazoa; phylum Chordata; class Amphibia; order Anura; family Leptodactylidae; genus Leptodactylus; species Leptodactylus fuscus. The sequence continues at coordinate 258,369,040 of NC_134266.1, read as the reverse complement.
TTATACTGTAATAAAGGATACATTACCTGTATATTATACTGTAATAAAGGACACATTACCTGTATATTATACTGTAATAAAGGATACATTACCTGTATATTATACTGTAATAAAGGATACATTACCTGTATATTATACTGTAATAAAGGATACATTACCTGTATATTATACTGTAATAAAGGATACATTACCTGTATATTATACTGTAATAAAGGATACATTACCTGTATATTATACTGTAATAAAGGATACATTACCTGTATATTATACTGTAATAAAGGATACATTACCTGTATATTATACTGTAATAAAGGACACATTACCTGTATATTATACTGTAATAAAGGATACATTACCTGTATATTATACTGTAATAAAGGATACATTACCTGTATATTATACTGTAATAAAGGATACATTACCTGTATATTATACTGTAATAAAGGATACATTACCTGTATATTATACAGCATTGGCCATAGATAAGGCTTATGGAAATACTAACCTTATGGGTCTGTAGTAAGATGGTCACAAGCTAGGATAGTAACTGTATCTGTGCCCATAGCAACCAACCACAGCTTAGCTTTCATTATGTATTCTGCTGTTGAGAAATGAAAGCTGCGCTGTGATTGGTTGCTATGGAAGCAGTGGCGTAACTAGGAATGGCGGGGCCCCGTGGCGAACTTTTGACATGGCCCCCCCCCTTCCCCACTGACACTGGCGCCGAAGACCTCGACCGACCCCTCCTCCGCATTCCTGTGCGCTCTATTATGTCCCTCAGTTTCCCCTGCACACAGTATTATACCCCATAGTGGCCCCTGCACACAGTATTATCCCCCATAGTGGCCCCTGCACACAGTATTATGCTCCATAGTGGCCCCTGCACACAGTATTATACCCCATAGTGGCCCCTGCACACAGTATTATACCCCATAGTGGCCCCTGCACACAGTATTATCCCCCATAGTGGCCCCTGCACATAGTATTATCCCCATAGTGGCCCCTGCACACAGTATTATGCCCCATAGTGGCCCCTGCACACAGTATTATGCCCCATAGTGGCCCCTGCACACAGTATTATGCCCCATAGTGGCCCCTGCACACAGTATTATGTCCCATAGTGGCCCCTGCACACAGTATTATGTCCCTAGTGTCCCCTGCACACAGTATTATACCCCATAGTGGCCCCTGCACACAGTATTATACCCCATAGTGGCCCCTGCACACAGTATTATACCCCATAGTGGCCCTGCACACAGTATTATCCCCCATAGTGGCCCCTGCACATAGTATTATCCCCATAGTGGCCCCTGCACACAGTATTATGTCCCATAGTGGCCCCTGCACACAGTATTATGTCCCTAGTGTCCCCTGCACACAGTATTATACCCCATAGTGGCCCCTGCACACAGTATTATGTCCCTTAGTCGCCCCTGCACACAGTATTATACCCCATAGTGGCCCCTGCACACAGTATTATGTCCCTAGTGGCCCCTGCACACAGTATTATACCCCATAGTGGCCCCTGCACACAGTATTATGTCCCTTAGTCGCCCCTGCACACAGTATTATACCCCATAGTGGCCCCTGCACACAGTATTATGCCCCATAGTGGCCCCTGCACACAGTATTATACCCCATAGTGGCCCCTGCACACAGTATTATGTCCCATAGTGGCCCCTGCACACAGTATTATGTCCCTTAGTCGCCCCTGCACACAGTATTATACCCCATAGTGGCCCCTGCACACAGTATTATGTCCCTAGTGGCCCCTGCACACAGTATTATGTCCCTTAGTCGCCCTTGCACACAGTATTATGCCCCATAGTGGCCCCTGCACACAGTATTATACCCCATAGTGGCCCCTGCACACAGTATTATGTCCCTTAGTGGCCCGTGCACACAATATTATGTCCCTTAGAGGTCCCTGCACACAGTATTATGTCCCACTGTGGGCACCCATAAACAATTATTATACTCTGGGGTCTTTACAACCCCAGAGTATAATAATCGGAGACCCAGGGGAATAAAAACATAAAAAAACACAGTTGCTTACCTGTCCCCCGGCTCCTATGCTGTCCACCACCGCTCTTGTCCTTCTTTAATGACGTCGGACGTCACATGACCCTGGACGCAGGTCGGGATCATGTGACATCAGACAACTACCGTAGGCCTGAGGCCTGCACAGATCGTGGAGAGGTAAGTAACACTGTTTGTTACATTCCCTTACCTCTCTCCGGCCTCCGATCATTATACTCGGGGGTCTAAAAAAAAAACGATCCTGACCCAGCCAGGACTGGTAAGTAAATAGGGCCCGTTACCGGTAACGGCCTATTAAAAAAAAAAAAATGCAGCAGTAGCGGCTTTCACCGGGCCCCTAATGTCCCGGGCCCTGTGGCAGCCGCCTCCACTGCCTCTGCGGTAGTTACGCCCCTGTATGGAAGATTGGTATTGCAGAAACCAAGCTGAAAACTCTGTTGCATATTGCTGTTTCCTGGAGCTTTCTGCAATGTCATGAAATGTGGTTTTGCTGCGTTTTTTCCTCACCTCGTAGAAGTCAATGAGTAAAGCGGTATTCCAGGCGGAGAGGCCACATAAGGACACTGGCGGTCACCTTTAAAAAAACATTCAAATGATGGGGTTTAAAGCTGACCACTTGCAAGCTGTTCCTGTCCAGTGTCCCTGGGGTTTATAATGGAAACCCCATGGCGGACAACGATGGTAGTGTGAACCCAGCCTAAAAAATATAAAACAGAACAACTACAATACCGAAAGAAGAAAAGGATATGTGCCAGAAATGACAAACACAAAATATGTCAGAAAGTATCTTATTAGTTAAAAATTCTCATATGTATAATGGACATGAACAGAGACTAGAAGTGTAGAAAAAAGGTGCCAGAAAAATATGTAAGGGCTCGTTCACATCTGCGCCCGGTCTCCGTTCTGCAGGTTTCCGTTTTCTGCACAAAACAGAGGCAGAAGAGAGAAACCTGCAGGACTCTTTTCGCTCATTCATTTGAATGGGTTTGAAAGGTGTCCGGCCGTGAGTGGTGGTGAGCGTTTTATGCTCTCCGCCGTGAAACTGTTTTTTTTTAATCCGGACACAGAGTCGGACATGCAGTACTCTGTGTCCGGTTTAAAAAAAAAAACGGTTTCGCGGCGGAGAGCATAAAACGCTCACCACCACTCACGGCCGGACCCGGTCTGTGGTTTCCGTCTTCTGCATGCATACATGTTGTCCTACTCCAAGCTGTACAGGCTTGAAAGCCAACTACCAATTATGTAAATCAGGTGATTTGCATCTTTGTAATAAGGAAGGGTGTGGTCTAATGACATCAACAGCCTTTATGAGGTGTGCTTAAAGGGATTCTGCCACTAAAAATGTTTTTTTTTTTTCTGCTTTAGACGTTAGAATAGCCTTTAGAAAGGCTACTTGTCTCTTACCTTTAGACGTGGTCTCCGGCCCGCCGTTCCGTAGAAATACCGGTTTTTACTGGTATGCAAATGAGTTCTCTCGCAACAGTGGGGGCAGGCCTCAGCGCTCAAACGGCGATGGGGGTGTCCCCACTGCTGCCAGAGAACTCTCTCCAGCGACACCTCCATCTTCAGCTGCAACCCCCTCTTCTGTCTTCCATCTCGTCTCGGTCCAACCTCCGACGCCTGCACAGTACGCTCCTGTATTGAACTACAAGAGCAAGAGCGGCCTCCCAAAAATGGCCACCGGCCAGCAGCCATTTTTGGGAGGCCGCTCTTGCTTTTGCAGCGGCTATTTTTGGGAGGCTGATCTTGCTCTTGTAGTTCAATACAGGAGCGTAGAGGCGGTTGCAGCTGAAGATGGAGGCGTCGCTGGAGAGAGTTCTCTGGCAGCAGTGGGGACGCCCCCATCGCTGTTTGAGCGCTGAGGCCCGCCCCCACTGTTGCGAGAGAACTCATTTGCATACCGGTAAAAACCGGTATTTCTATGGAACGACGAGCCGAAAACCACGTCTAAAGGTAAGAGACAAATAGCCTTTCTAAAGGCTATTCTGACATCTTAAGCACAAAAAACTGTTTTAGTGGTAGAATCCTTTTAATTATTAGGCAACTTCCTTTCCTTTGGCAAAATAGGTCAGAAGAGAGATTTGACTATGAAAAGTCAAAAATTGTGAGATGTCTTAGTTTAATATAACATTTACGGTGCCTGAATAGCCTGCATGATTTTGCTGATAGAGCTCCTTTAAGCTTTGCTATTTATGAGTCTTTTGGGTTGATTGAGAACATAGTTGTTGAACAATAATAAAAAGAATCCTCTCCGACAGTCTGGGCCTCAAAATATGGAACAGGTCCTATTCCTGTCCGATTTTGTGGTTCTATTTCCTCGGCTCTTATTCATTGAATGAAAGGGGCTGCAGAATCCTGGCTGATGCGCAGGCGGCACACTGATGACATCCGTGTGTTGCTTGATCACCGCCCGTGCCGTTCATTCACGGCCACCGGTTATCACCTGGTTATGTGCACCGGCTTTAGTCCGTATGCAATAAACTGTGCACCCAGGTGTGGCTGTGCCGTTTTTTTGCCTGTGGTCACCACCCAGCACCGTCACCTAACATAAAGTTTGACCAGGTCCTGATGTGCACCAACCACACAGATACTCCGGGTGCACCGAGCAGCTCATTTGCACACAGATTCTTAGTTTATTTTCTTGACTGTAAGATTCGCTTTGACTATCGCTTCGCTTTCACTATGTTATGTCACTAAGTGCCCTACAAGAGCATATCAGTGGTTTAGAGGCCATTTTGGTGGCGGTAGACTCCCTTTATGGTGTCCCTATGGACACGATTCATCTCACTGCACCTATTTCCCCCGAATTTTGTTTTAAGATTAAAAAGCTCCACCGCTGTGAAAGCTCCACCTCCGTATTATAAAAGCCTGAGAAAATATATGAAATATTATTTTTACCCATGGAGCCAGTACGTTGTTAAAATAAGTATTTCGGATTTATTTCCTTCCTGTCCTTCCGTCACATTTACGGAACGCCAAATTATTCCATTGTGAAGAAGTGTCATAAAGCTGTTTGCTTTCCCTCCACAGGGGCTTCATAGGGGGCTTCCCTCCTGTTATTATTGTGTCCAGGAAACACATCCGACATGGCGATTTCACTTTGTGGTCATCTGTATTTCGACACTGGAGGCCTTCAGTATTGTAGTATAGCAGGAAGAAGATAACAGTCAGGGTATACTGTATGTAACCCATCTGTAGCTCCAAGATAATCTGGCAGTGCTTATCGCCTGGGATGTTTGTTCCTCAATCACGCAAAAACGGCTTAAAGGATTCACGTGAAATTGGCCACATACATAGATTGTAACCTGGATTGAAACATACAGTAGGTTACTTTTTAGCCTGCTAAAACACATGGCTTTGCGACCGCTATCAATTTTATGTTCACACTACGCTAAAGGACCTTGATGACATCACCACAGGCCCTTGAGCCGTTCTCGGATAGGATCACGCTATGGTACATACCGCTGGGTCTGCTGCGCATATGCACAGATGTAGCAGAGCCGAGACACGGGCACCACTGGGTCTGCTGCGCATATGCACAGAAGTAGCAGAGCCGAGACACTGGCACCACTGGGTCCGCTGCGCATATGCATAGATGTAGCAGAGCAGAGACACGGGCACCACTGGGTCTGCTGCGCATATGCACAGAAGTAGCAGAGCCAAGATGCGGGCACCACTGGGTCTGCTGCGCATATGCATAGACTTAGCAGAGCCAAGATGCGGGCACCGCTAGGTTTGCTGCGCATATGCAGAGATGTAGCAGAGCCGAGACGCAGGCACCGCTAGGTTTGCTGTGCATATGCACAGATGTAGCAGAGCCGAGACACGGTGACCGCTGGGTCTGCTGCGCATATGCACAGAAGTAGCAGAGCCAAGATGCGGGCACCACTGGGTCTGCTGCGCATATGCATAGATTTAGCAGAGCCAAGATGCGGGCACCGCTAGGTTTGCTGCGCATATGCACAGATGTAGCAGAGCCGAGACGCAGGCACCGCTAGGTTTGCTGCGCATATGCACAGATGTAGCAGAGCCAAGATGTGGGCACCGCTAGGTTTGCTGCGCATATGCACAGATGTAGCAGAGCCAAGATGTGGGCACCGCTAGGTTTGCTGCGCATATGCACAGATGTAGCAGAGCCGAGACGCAGGCACCGCTAGGTTTGCTGCGCATATGCACAGATGTAGCAGAGCCGAGACGCAGGCACCGCTAGGTTTGCTTTCGCATATGCACAGATGTAGCAGAGCCAAGATGTGGGCACCGCTAGATTTGCTGCACATATGCACAGATGTAGCAGAGCCGAGACGCAGGCACCGCTAGGTTTGCTGCGCATATGCACAGATGTAGCAGAGCCGAGACGCGAGCACAGCTAGGTTTGCTGCGCATATGCACAGATGTAGCAGAGCCAAGATGCGGGCACCGCTAGGTTTGCTGCGCATATGCACAGATGTAGCAGAGCTGAGATGCGGACGCAGGCGGATCATCATCGAGCGCATTTTGCTAAATATAGGCGGATCATCGCAAACAACAACCCGCAGAAGAAGTTGCGAAAAGTGGCTAGCAGTATAGAGATCTCAAAAAAGGGAGAAAAACTCACCATGTTGCCTATTCTTTAAATGAGTTTCTCATGAATATAACCATATATAAATTTGTAGAACATTAAGATTTTAACATTTTTGTAAATATAAATACCGTAATTCTAAATTTTGAGTTTTAAAGATTTCCTCTAACCATCTTACACATGGCATCTGTTGTCTTGATGGATTGCCAATGGAGACGACCATGAATGCATGAACTTTCTATGGTCTGGGGCTACAGATGGGTCACGACTTTGTGACGAACCTGGGTTTGATTTTTTTTTAAGGGGTTACAATGTAAATAAAACTATATAACGTACACTTGCTATCCCTGGAAACATACTGACCCATAGAATACAGATGACAGGTCATTTTGGCTGCACTGTGAAAATGAAGCCCGTAAAAAAATCGCACAAACCCCAGTTTTTCTCCAATTTCACCCAATTCTGAATTTTTTTCCCAGCTTCCCAGTACATTGTATGGAATATTAAATGGTACCATTAAGAAATACAATTTAGCCCTCAAACAATAACTCCTCATAGGACTCTGCGAATGGAAAAATAAATACATTTATGGGGTTTGGGAAGTGAGGACTCAAAAATGAAAAATTTTAAAAAGTGAGTATAGATTTTTTATTTTATGACATTTACCTGCTTTGTCGCCATTTTTTAAACAATCCCTTTAAGCTGCTTTATAAATCTGGACCAATATTTCGAGTGCACTCTTCTGCTCACTCATCTGTATATAGATGCAAAGTTGCCTATTGTTAGTATATTGCAGTCCCTGGGGTCTACTTGTCGCTATATGAACATACAGGTCTCAAGGGCTTTCAAAAACACCTTCAGTAGTTCTGTATTTGCTTCCTCTTCCATTAGTAGCAGTCAGTATACAGTATATCTCTAGTTCCATGATACTTTACGACAGCACCAGCTGTAGTTCTTGGTATCTCTTCCTGTTCTGTATTTGTGGACACATCACACCTGTTCTTACAGCACATAATACCGTAGCATTGCCTGAAACCTCAGCTAGGGTAAGAGTGGCCCACCAGAGTCTCCTGCAGGGGCCCAAGTGTCAAATATACACTGAAACTGCATGGAAAGCTGGTTTGACGTTACGATTTCTAGGCCGGGGCCCCATGTGGCGTAAATGCAGCAATTTGCCCACGGTGGAAACGCCTCGGAAAAAATTGCAAAGTTTTACAGTCAGAGCAAAGTGGATGTTATTCTAGCAAATCCCATGCCCACTTTGTGGTGAAAATTGTGCTGCAGACATGCGGTGATTAGCAAAACCGGCGCGGTTTTGGAAATCATAGCATGTCAATGATACCTACGGAAACGCCAGTGGTTTCCCTGCACAAAGTCTGCAGAGGAAACCTCTCCGAATTTTCTATCTAAAGTTCTGCAGGAAGAACTGTGATGCGTTGCCGCTGTGGTTTTTCCCACAGCGTTTTTTTTGCTGTAGGATGCCAGGTTGGGTTTGATCTTAAAGGTAGTTTTCCAAACTAAGATATTTAAGACCTATCCATAGGATTGGTCATTGAATGGGTTGTCCGGCCCCAGATGGATTTTTCCTACTGTTGACTGTCCACAGGATAGGTCAGATGTGTGTAATTTGTGAGGGTCCGACACCTGGATCCCACAAAGATCAGCTGTTCTGGCAGCACCTGGGAAGCTATAGTAGTGGACAGGGAAACCTGGTCTCTATACTGCTTGCAGAATATAAATGTAATCCCTCTAAGGGCTCGTTCACATCTGCGCCCGGACTCCATTCTGCAGGTTTCCGTTTCCTGCACAAAACTGGACAGGAGACGGAAACCTGCAGGACTCTTTCATACCTATTCATTTCAATGGGTTTGAAAAGTGTCCGGCCGTGAGCGCTGGTGAGCGTTTTATGCTCTCCGCGGCGAAACCGTTTTTTTTTAAACTGGACACAGAGTCAGACATGCAGTACTCTGTGTCCAGTTTAAAAAAAAAAACGTTTTCACCGCAGAGAGCATAAAACGCTCACCGGCGCTCACGGCCGGACCCGCTCTGACAGGTTTGCAGAAGACGGAAACCTGATATCGGAGGTTGGGACTAGTGTGAACCTAGCGTAAGCTTCAAACATGTCATGCATCAGTTTTTTTTTCCAGTGTGAATAGGTTTTAATAGGTGTATGTTTTTGTATCAGCATTGCCCTCTGGTGGCCAGTTTAGCAATACAACATCTACATGCCGGCTGTACCTCAGCTTGTGATTTTTATTGTTATTTTATTTTTGCATTCATTGACATTATTGCCCCTTTTTCGCTAAATAATTGTTTTATATTTTTATTAAAGAAAAGCTGAAGCCCAGGCTGAACATGTTCTTCAGATGTTCTTATTTCACGATCTCCCACCTACACATCCTCTACACAAATGGAAACCCGCTGTGAAAATCTGTTATCTAATCTGTATACAAATTATTGATATAGCAACATAAAACGTCATTTACATATCACATAGCCATAAATAAGCAGACGTGCCATTAATACTGACAGGTGGTGGAAGGAAATCTATGAATGCAATGAGATTAGACTTCCATTCACATTATCGCAGTTGTACAAGGGTGGAGAACTGTTTTTGTCTTAGATATATTTTTTCTTAAAATCTTTTGCTATCAGACAACTTAGTTTATGAGTGAAAACAAACTGTAATATATCCTATCCTACTGTGTGTTTGGATGTTTGAAACGGATGAACGGATTTGAATGAAATTCGGCACATAGATAGTTTGTAACCTCGATTAACACATAGGCTATCCCAGTAAATGATATGGCTTCACGACTGTTATGAATTTATGTTCACATTCCATATTACACTGCTCTTATCTCAGGTTCTGAGAAAGCCAGGGCTGTTATCTCTATGTGTAAACACATGCTAACCCTCAGTCCTATGTGTACACACATTTGCGTATTATCTGCTCTGATCAGGGAGTGCTGACAAACTGACAAGGGCAAACACCTTCAATCCAAATTGGCAGTTTTCACATTTTAAACATGCCAGGAAAAAGAAAATCTAATTTGTCGCAAACAACGAGAGCTATGAAGGAAGCCAGAAGTCATAGAGTTCTCCTCAAGCAGAGCTGAAGGAGATCATCAACACCATCAACACACTTATTATATGGCGTGCCAGCGAGCTGCTGAGATGCCAGAACAACCACGGGCACAGTGTGAGGAACGAGTTTAGCGGTAGGCCAGCTTGACAGTTGCTGAAACGCTAGAGCAGGGGGATCATCGACGTCAACAACATGGTCATTATATGGCGTCCCAGCGATCTGCTGAGATACCAGAACAATCACGGGCACAGCGCGAGGAATGAGTTCAGCAGCAGGACAGATTGACAGCTGTCGAAACGCCGGAGCAGGGGGATCATCGACGGCATTTGCTGAATATAGGCGGATCATCAACGACAACAACCCGCAGACGAAGTTGCAGACAGAGGCTAGCACTGTTATATAATATAATAATGTACCGCACCATGGATTAGCAGAATAGCTACTTATATTTTCTCACCACACCAAAAGTGCAAAATCTACCATAGAGCTCATCTATACTGAATCTGTAACAGACCATAATACAGCGGGCTTTAGGAATAAGCTGGCTATTAGTCCACATGAGCAATCACATGTAAATGGAGCCCTTGAGGTTTTACTTTCCACTCTGTATATATTCTAGCTACCTCTATTTGGTCTATGGTGTCAGTACATTATGATGGTAGAATTTTGTTCATCTGCCTTGATGTGGTGGAGCTTATAGTAAAAGTTAATGTAGCTTCTCTGAGCAATACTCACTCTTAAATCTTGGAGATGTTGCTAGAAATTTAAAATTGTTCACATCCCTTGAGAGTTGTTCTGTATCTATACATTAATATAAGCTAAGTTTTATATGGAAACTTTTAGGCTTTTTTTTCACCAACAAATGAAATTCTGTTAGTTGTGCCAGAGGTTGATGAAGGTTTTCATTATCTTCCCTTTTGTGTATTGTGCGTAGAACAATTCTTATTAAGATGTACAGAATTTTATTTAACATTGACAGATTTTAGCACTATCCATATCATGATGAATGGGAAGAGCTGATATCTTCATTTGCAGTTCAGCATCTGATAATTAGGAATTTGCCGGACGACAAGTTTCCTCCTAGGACTATATTCAATCAGATTGGCTCCACTGGAGAAAAACAGGTGATCTAAGACATACAAGCAGAGTCACGTATGATTATTCATATATACTACATTGTCCATTATATGGTATTGATATAATATATATAATATATATTAGAAATACTCATACTCGATCGAGTACCACTCGCTATTCGAATGTAAAAGTTCGATGCAGAACCAGCATTGATTGGCCGAATGCTATACAGTCGGCCAATCAACGCTGGTTCTTCTCCTACCTTTAGAAGTCTTCTCCGTGCAGCGTCCCCGCGGCGTCTTCCGGCTCTGAATTCACTCTGCCAGGCATCGGGCCTTGTAGTGCTTGTAGTGCGGGCATGCGCAGTCGACTCTGCCCAGGCGCGATGCCTGGCAGTGTGAATTCAGAGCCAGAAGACGCCGTGGGGAAGCTGCAAGGAGAAGACTTCTCAGAGGATCCAGCCCGACCCTCACTCGTGGACTTGGTAAGTATAATTTGATCGAACGTTGCCTACCCCTGAAACAAGCATTTTCCCCCCATAGACTATAATAGGATTCGATATTCGATTCGAGTAGTCGAATATTGAGGGGCTACTCGAAACGAATATCAAACCTCGAACATTTTACTGTTCATCTATAATCTTTACCATAGTGTCTAAGGGTGCGCGTACACAGACTGACTACCATGGTGCCATGACAGTCTTAAAAGCACAGGTAACCTTGGCACAGTGCGCCATGGCTTGGCCAACCTTAGGGAGCCTTCACACGGAGTAAACGCAGGTGTATTTTTGCAAAATACACGTGTAAAAATAAGACTCCCATTGACTTCAATGACATTTTACAGGCGTATTTTTACACGTGTAAAAAATAGCATTGAAGTCAATGGGAGTCTTATTTTTACACGTGTATTTTGCAAAAATACACGCGCATTTACTCCGTGTGAAGGCTCCCTTATGTATAATTTACAAGGATTAAATTGGTGACAGGTTCTTTAAAGCCTGGTTCACACAGGGTTTTTTGTGCCGGATTTTGACACGGAATCCACGTCAGAATTTGGCTCAAAAAAAGCCTCCTATTGACCTCAATGTAACCAGTTCACTTCCTTTTTCCGCGAGCATTTTTGTGCCGCTTGTAGAAAAAAGAAGCGACCTGCCCTTTCTTGCCGCGGATTCTGCAATGGAATCTGTCGCAGAATCCACGGCGCGAACACTCCCTCCCGATTTGGCCCATTCATTTGGGCCTAATCCGGAGCAAAATGCCGCGACTGGATGCCGGTGTACTGCATCGGCATCTAGTCGTGGCTAGCCATTTTTGGACTGGATTCTGAGGCGGCCTCCACCTCAAAATCCGGTCCAAAAAACCCTGGCTTAAAGGGGTTTTTACTAGAACTTAGTATAGGTCGTCAATATCAGACCGGGGGTCCAACACCCAGGAATCCCACCAATCAGCTGAATTTACTGCAGTGTTCGAATGAACTGTGTCCTCCTTACTGAATACCAAGGACAGTGACATTGTGTAGGGGCTGTACTTGGTATTGCAGCTCTGATATTGGAGATCTAACCTAAAGATAGGCCATCAATGTGTGTAACTCCATGAAAACCCCTTTAAGACCTTTTCCATAGAGTATAAAAAATCATCCAAATATAAAATACTAAAAATATAGAACCAGTATTTTACCGTTACTATGTGACAATTAAAATTATTGTGAACTAGTAGGTTGTCCATTTTTGAGACCATCAGCAGGTAGGTAAAATCTGTGGGAGGACCTGGCAGGAAGTGAAGTGGATAGGCTATATAAAAAAGGATTTTCAGGTTTTGATATTGAAGGCATATTCCAAAAATGTGGGATTCTGGCCCATAGTACCACTATTAGAAAAAAAAGATACCACAAGTGTATGCCGCTAACTTTGGTACTACCACGTTGAAGTAATATGTGTGAGCTGCGGCACACTGCTGATCGGTGGTGGTCCCAGGTGTCGGAATCCCCACCAGTCATCAATGTTAAAACCTCAAAAAAACCTTTAACCATTTTATCTCCCAGGTTAAATTAATCATCACCTAATATAATTAGAACATTCTGGTTGTTAATTAAACAGTTAATTGCATGTAACACACCATTATCTTGAAATGCCGCCTCCACTCTTTTTCCAATTTTTCGAAATTCATTTTTAATTTTCCTTGGAGATTTGGAATCCATTTTGAGACTCACAGGATCATAGCTAAAAAAGAAATAATGTCATAAAATCCATTAGACTGTGAAGGAAACTCATTAACTATAGGTATGTAAGGGCCATAGCGCTTCAGCTCATAAGGGGTCAAAACTGGAAATCTTAATAAATTCTCCTGTGCGTAGTCACAATTTGTTGTCATGTTTTACTTTGTTCCATATGCCTTGTCCTTATCAGGAATCTGACTACACTTGGTTTATTTGTAGTCTGGGATCATGGAGACACAGTGGCGTAACTACCGCCACAGCAGCAGAGGCAGCTGCCACAGGGCCCGGGACATTAGGGGCTCGGTGACAGCCACTACCGCTGCTATCATTATACTTGGGGGTCTTTTCGGACGCCCAAGTATAATGATCGGCGGACCGAGAGAGGTAAGAAACATAAAAAACGCTTACTTACCTCTCCACAATCCTGCCAGGCCTCCTTCCTGACCAGGGCCGGCGTCAGCGCACGGCGTAGTCAGGCAAGTGCCGGGGCCCACAGAGCCTCTGGGGACCCCCCGGCACTTGCCCGCCCCAGCACTTGCCTGTCCCGATGGACGCCGATGAGCTGAATACATAGGCGATTAAAGCAGGAGCTGCGACACTGGGGCAGGTGTGGGGGGGAGGGGGAACGGCATGACACTGGGGCAGATGAAGGGAGGGGAGAATGGCATGACACTGGGGCAGATGAAGGGGGAACGGCATGATTATACTGTGTGGGAGCACACGAAAAATGAATGAGAATGGGTGGGGTCAACATAAAAATGGGCAGAGCTAAATTTGCTGCGGCGCACAGAGCGCGCCGCACATTTTATCCCTCTTTCTACTCTTCAAAAGTTGGGAGGTATGGAGTTGGTGACGCCACACTCCTGCGTGACGTCACTCGCTTCATCTGCGATGTGCAGTGTCCCGACTCCCCCGCCTCGTCCACAAGGGGGCCCACTGAGGCTCTGTCGCCCAAGGGCCCATAAAAACCTGGAGCCAGCCCTGTTCCTGACGTCGTTTCTGACGTCTCTGACGTCACATGAACCCGGCCTGCGTCCCGGGTCATGTGACGTCCAACGTCAGAGAAGAAGGACGGCATCAGAGGCCGACAGCGTAGGAGCCGGGGGACAGGTAAGTAACAGTGTTTTTTTAATGTTTTTATTCCCCCAGGTCTCCGATTATTATACTCTGGGGTCTGAAAAGACCCCAGAGTATAATTGTTTATGGGTGTCCACTATGGGGGATAATACTGTGTGCAGGGGACACTATGGAGGATAGTACTGTGTGCAGGGGACACTATGGCGGATAATACTGTGTGCAGGGGCCACTATGGGGGATAATACTGTGTGCAGGGGCCACTATGGGGCATAATACTGTGTGCAGGGACCACTATGGGGCATAATACTGTGTGCAGGGGCCACTATGGCGGATAATACTGTGTGCAGGGGCCACTATTGGGCATAATAGAATGCGCAGGAATGCGTAGGAGGGGGTCGGTCGAGGGCTTCGGCGTCAGTGTCGGTCGGGGGGGGGGGAGACACGTGAAAAGTTTGCCACGGGGCCCCGCCATTCCTAGTTACGCCACTGTGGAGACACATACGTCTTTGAAGAAACTGTGTACACAAACATTTTTGATCAAGTTCACCCCCTATAGCTAGGCTTTGAGTTTAGTTTTGCTATTATTGAAATACACTGTAATGCAGTCGGTGGGGACCCACTGTGTCACTGAAGGGATTTGCGTTAAGGCTACAGCTAAGGCCGTCGCCTTAGTTGTCCCATGATATTCACCCTTTAGCATCTGTATGAGGAACTGGACTTTGCTGCAGGCAGGTCTAGAGATTCCAAGCGTAGCATAGAAGGATAAGCAGAGACATGGTCAGGGCACAGGCCGAGGTTAGGACAGGCAGAGTTTGTGTCTACCAGTAATCCAGACAGAGGTCAGGGTAGGCAGCATAGAATCAGTATAGTAATAAAGTTCAGAACAGGCAGGACATGGTTGGATTGCATAACCCGACGTCAAACATGGGTGATATGCAAGAGCGTAACTTGAACCCATGGCCCCGTGCAGCCGGGGAGAAGGCACAGTAACTGCAACTTCCACCAGCCATTGTTCACTTACCTCCAGTATTTATTTCCCACAAAGAAAATGGCTTTCCTTTCTTCCTTTAGGAACAACGCAGCATCTATTTTCTTTACAGAGCTTGGGAAACCAAACTGGGAGATGTCTTGGGGATAGTCTCGAACCATGTCAAATCCTCTTGTTATCCAAAATTGTCGGCCTTTGTGAAACAGAGAGAATAATGTTCCATCTAATATGTTAATAGCAACATTTCCTTTAGGCATGGAGTGGGGGATTTACTAGGGTTGGGTTTAGGCGATGAGGATTTGGGGTACACTACAAGCCCCATCCACATGTAGTATTTCGCCATTGTGGGACTATTAAAGGATTATCTTATCTTATAACACATCTGTACTCACTGTCAGCAGCAGTGAGGATTTCTGCTGACAGTAACGGGAAAGGATACAGAGGGGAAAGAAATGGATATCAGTGCAGGATTTCACCGAAAGGAACCCAAAATCATGAATATATTGCAAAATTTATTAATAGAACAAATTCTGCCAGAAAAACCAATTCCATACTGACGTTCTGAGAAAGATAACTAACCTCTGAACAGGTAGACAATGTCTCTCTGTGGAACTTCATAGGCAGCATCAACGCTTTTTAGTTTTGGCCAGGTATTGTTAAGTAAGATGGTGTCAATTTGGTTTTTCGTTGCACTTTTCTTCCAGATTATCCTTAGAAAAACAAAATGTAAAATCAATTTATTTAGTCGCCTTCAAAATATACTTATTCATATCTATTCTTTCACATCCTTCTAGTGACATGGTTATGAGTTGCAGCCAGTTTCAAAGAGGCCCGAAATTTACCCCCTGACAACACTTGGATCTCCTTTCATGTCTGGTAGCGTATGGTTTGTAAATCCTCCTTCCCTGCCCTCTGCACTGAGAATTATGATTTGAAGGCTGCCTAATATGTCCTCTACCCCATCAGGAGATCAATAAGGGTAAGTTCACACTGAGTTTATACAGCCTCAAAATCCTTACCAAAAGGATGGCTTCCATTAAAATCCCATTGAAAAGAAGCGAGGTGTTCATTCTTCAGGCCGATTCGTCTCGTGATTCGGCCTGAAGACACTCCCTCCTCCCAACGCGGCCCATTCATTGGGCCTAATCCGGAGCGGAGTGTGCGACTGGATGCCGATGCAGTACACAGGCACTCAGTCATGGCTACCCATTTTTTGGTCCGGAACCTGAAGCGGCCTCCACCTCAGGTTCTGGACCAATAAACCCTGTGTGTACTTAACCTTAACGGGTTTCTAAAATCGGTGAGGGGTTGACTGCTGGCTCCTGTACTGATCAACAGTGTGTCTGCATGGAAGGGACTGCTCAGTAAATTCTACTCCATTCCCACCACTACAGTCAGAGAAGATGTCACTGGATATCAGTGTGCTGGAATCACTTCTCATTGTGTAGAGGCGTTAAAGATCTACTGCAATGAGTGTCTCCTGCTCTGTAAAACTCTCCACAGGACACTGCAGAAGACTTATTTGGCCACCTATAAGCTTCCCTGAGTAATACAATTGATCACCGTCAGACCAGTAGTGATCAGCTAACCACCAGCAAGTTCTCATTTAGAGAAAGGCTTATCCAGATGGGACAACCCCTTTAAGAAATGACTGCCTTGTTTTAGATCTGTTTTACAATATAAAGCAAACTATCAGTTTGCAAGTACCCTTCCTTAAAGAATAGTAAATCTCCTCTCATGCTAGTTATCGCATCAAACTTTAAATTTCGATCACATCTAGGCTGTGGTTTCTGTGTAGGCTTTGGTTGTGATTTCTTTGTTGGCTTCGCTTCAGGTTCCTTTGGTGGTTTAGGCTGAGGTTTCTTTGTAGGCTTTGGTTGTGGTTTCTTTGTTGGCTTCGCTTCAGGTTCCTTTGGTGGTTTAGGCTGAGGTTTCTTTGTAGGCTTTGGTTCTGGTTTCTTTGTTGGCTTCGCTCCAGGTTCCTTTGGTGGATTAGGCTGAGGTTTCTTTGTAGGCTTTGGTTGTGGTTTCTTTGTTGGCTTCGCTTCAGGTTCCTTTGGTGGATTAGGCTGAGGTTTCTTTGTAGGCTTTGGTTGTGGTTTCTTTGTTGGCTTCGCTTCAGGTTCCTTTGGTGGTTTAGGCTGAGGTTTCTTTGTAGGCTTTGGTTGTGGTTTGTTTGTTGGCTTAGCTTCAGGTTTCTTTGGTGGTTTAGGCTGAGGTTTCTTTGTAGGCTTTGGTTGTGGTTTGTTTGTTGGCTTAGCTTCAGGTTTCTTTGGTGGTTTAGGCTGAGGTTTTGTTGTTGGTTTAGGGGGTGGTTTAATGGATGGATTTGGTTTGGGCATATTGGGAATTCTTGATCCTGATTATGAAAGAAAATAAATGTGTTACTGATTTTCAAGGTTTTTTTTTCAGTGTTCACATCATATTTTTCTTCTTTTTGTGGCATCCAATTGTGGGATACATTTGAAAACTGCAACGTTTTTGATAAACAAATATAAACCACAATGGGATGTTAAAAAGGAAAACAATCAACAGATCGCTCATAAATAGATGACAGATGGAAGTTAGAAGAAGTTAAATATATAACGATAGTCCTACCATAGAGAGCTTGGATGCCTTGGATGTCATCTTTAAATAACTTAAACTTGCTTGGGTCTACCATTGAGTTATATAATAGTGTTGGATACATTATTGCTTCCTCCAAATTCGAGTGATCCAGTCCCAGAGTATGACCCAGTTCATGAAGAGCAACTAAGAAAATGTTGGTACCTGAAGGACAAAATAAAATTAAAAAATCGAATGTGATATACCTCAAAGATAAGTTTATGCTTTTCTTTCAATGGCATTTAACAGTCCTATGTATCTGTCTCATTATATAAAATGGCAAGTAGTCCACTATTTTTGGAGAAGGCCCCACATTGAGGAGACACAACTTTTATTGTTGCAGATGTTGCTGTGGCTTTTTGAGCCAAAGCCAAGAATGGCTACAAAGTGGGAAATAGATTGGAAGCCCTTAGACTTACACATCTACCTTCTGCTCAATTTTTGCAATACCAGACAAATTCTAGACAGATAAGACAAACTATTTAAACTATCTTCAAGATTAGAACATTTTAGGATTCATCTAGTTATATTTTTACCTTGCTGGCTCAACGTCCATTTCTCTTCTTCATCAAAGTGAACATCTCCTCCAATTCCCTCGCCTGGTTCAAAAGCATGTGCCAAAATCCCAAGAGGTCCATCAAATGGAAAGAAGTCTCCATGGTCTGCGTAGGAAATTCAATCCTTTGTTTAACCATGAATTCCAGTTTTCGCAAAGCTAAATTCATTTTTCTTACCTTTGTATCCAAAAGAGATCATAATATCAGCTTCACCGCTATGAATCTGGCGAAAATTCAAGGGAGTGACCTCACTCCAGAGCCTGAGAGCCTGTGCAATGGCGTAATCTACTTGTGAGTTGGGGATATCTGGGGTGTAGTTGACAATTCTGTATAGAGGAGTAAAGACAATGACTATTTGTGATTGTGCCGATTCATCCAGAATAAAATAAATTGTGTCATTTTATAAATAGTCATCATTAAAAATATTGTGCTATTTTCTGTACGCAGCACCTATGCAGAGTTATATGTCTCCGTGTTTGTGGACTGTAAACAATCTGTGTGTAATCTATGCTTTCTATTGATGTGTTTAGGTTAGATATGATGGGATAAGTAAGATTCACTTGTAAGTAGATGACTGCAGAATACGACGACATAAAAACCTGTTTGTAGTCTGTAACCAGGGAGACAAATAAGTCTACATAGAAGCTGTATACATTAGACGGCAAATAACTGTGCATCTTACTGCTGCAGAGTTAGAGACGCGGGTAAGTGATGTCACCAACCTCTACCTGTGCACACCTACAAAAGACTCATAGGTGTAACGTAAAGGGATCCCAAAACTATAACATTGATTGCTGCAGCCATTGCTTGGTAATGCAGCTCAGGGCATTCAATGCAATGGCAATGAGCTACAACATGGCCTTGTGACCAATGGATGTGATGTCACTGCCTGCATTGAGGAAGTGGGCTCAATATCATAGTCATGGAACGATTTTGCCATGACGGAAACCGTATTTGCTACTTTGCCGCGGTTTTACAATACCTGTAAAGTGGTTGGGATTCCAGCTATTCGTATCCACATATTGCAGTATTGTATATTGGACATGCTGCGTTTTCTAAAACTGTTGAGTTTTTGTAAATAGCAGCATGTCATTTATATACGGAAATACTGGCGTCTTCCATATAGGTACAACTAAAGCAGGAAGCCCGAAGAGGAAAACTGCAGATAAAAAGTGCGGCTCGCTAAATGGGGCCTTAGTTTTCCCTACAGGGCCCCAATTACTATGTACTATCTATAATACTGGTTTCTTCTTATGTTGTAAAGAGACCTTTGGGCCTCCTGGGGCCCGGTAGTGATTGCTACCTCTGCACCCCCTAGGCTATGCCCCTTGAAAGGCTATACAGAGGTTTATCATAATAAATACTGTGTTGTCACCAGCAAAATCATGAAATGTGACTTAGATTACCATTAACCCCATATTGCCCATACTAGGAGTGTAAATATATGAAGAATATTAGGGTTATTGGAGCTCTGTATCAGAAAATGATGCATAGGTCTCTCTAAGGATACATGGGAGATATCTGGCAATGCAAAAATAGTGATTTATATATATATATATATATATATATATATATATATATATATATATATTATTATAATGTATATATTATATATGTATATACCCGAGTATAAGCCGAATTTTTCAGCACAGTTTTTGTGCTGAAAAAGCCCCCCTTGATTGAAAAAGGGGGGGGGGGGGTTATGATCAGCCACAATATCAATGTATAGAATCTCCCATAAAATAGTGCAAAAAAAAAAAAAGAAGAATTTTTAAAAAATAAATAAATACAGTTGTAAATCCCTCCTTTCCCTAGAATACATATAAAAGTAGAAAATGACTGTGACACACAAACACTATGTCTCCCTGTGTCTGACAGTGCCCGGTCTACTGAATATAGGGGATCTGCAGTGCTCCTGTTCCATTGGGAAGGGGTTAATAGGAGCACTGCAGATCCCCTATATACAGCCAGGCTGAATTCCAAGTGGGAGAAGAGAAAACAGTCCTCAAGCTCAGGGAAGGGGCAGACAGACAACCAAAACACCCCCTCCCCTTCCCCATCAACTACTGCACCCAAAAACTCCGACCATTTTAATTTTTGAAATTCTCCAGTAGCTGCTGCATTTCCCCCCCTCGGCTTATACTCAAGTCAATAAGTTTTCCCAGTTTTTTGTGGTAAAATTAGGGGCCTCGGCTTATATTCGGGTCGGCTTATACTCGAGTATATACAGTACTTTATATTGTAAGATCCTTAGACTTTATATGAGCATAAAAAGTAAGTAAAGTAATCCACCCCATCTACCTGTAGGTCAAGGATGTTTTTTTCCATTTCGGTTTGCCATTAATATGGCTGAACCTCTGGACGTCCGGGACACCACATCTGGGTTTTCGCATGACTTGTAGAGTTTCTTTGTCTATTTTTCCAGTGATCTTAAGACGGAAAAAAGTTTGCATGTTCTTGATTTTCTCCTCTACATTAGTCAGCTTTCTTCCCTTGGTGGCTACATTGTAGAATCGTTGTATATATTCCTGGTATAACATACAATTCATTGTTAATTTCTAATTTCAAAATTTTCATGATAATTTTACAAGTTCGTGTCAATTAGGAAAATAATATGCAAATAAATCCTCCTTTGTGGCAAAAAGGGAAATTTGCTCTAGCACCATATTGTCAAAGATAGTTCCCTATTAATCAATGCCTAGTTTTCCAAAAACATAGTGGCATAATCTGGTATAAAGACATATAACATAAAGAGAGTGTGAATAAATGACTCTATAGCCCAGATACTGCACCTTGAATTACCATCACTCCAAAGACCTTGTTTGCATATATACAATTGAATTCCTGTTGTCTGTTCCTTATGCATGGCTCAATGACTGGACCAACACACACCAAATTTGGCACATACATAAATCAGGCTCTTCCAAAGGTTTTAGACCACCTTTCAGCTCTCTATGGGCTTTTCTCCACATTATATCAGTTGTCCCAATACAAGCTTACCAGTCCTTCATTGTTAGTCTCATTGCCATACACACAGTTTTAAACCCAGATTTATGGAATTCCATTTATTTCAAAAGAACCCAGCCATATCATATACCCCAACCTTATGGAAATCAACCTGCCTCCTCCACCATGATCGACTGGATTCATAGAGTGGAGGATATACAATGGATGGAGGACCTCAAGGCATCCCTTCAGAACCTGATTCCTTGAACCTCCTTCTGGACCTTCTATGTAATGTTTCTGCGCTCACAGGAATACCTGGAGCTAAGGAGGACTTAATGATATGCAAGCCTCGTTTTGTGACCCATGTTGGAAGGCCATTGTGGGTCACCCTTTTTTTTCTTCTCTTCTTTCCCTACTCCTAATGGAGCTTCCCTCCATTCCTTTTACAGTTACTCTGGCTCCCCTCCCACCCTTTTCCCATCTACCTCCTCCCATTCTTGTTTTTTCCTCTCTTTTCTTCTACCTTTCTCTCTGCCCCCTCCCCCGACTTCCTGTTCTATGGACATTCTTGGTCTTATGGCGTGTTTGGTTACTTGTTTGGGCAGGTGGTCAATGTGCCCGACTCACCAGACTTTTCTCTTCCTGAAGAATTGTCCTTTTCCATAGTGATTGCCCATTAATTGTAACCCTTCCTTTATTTACAATTTACTATGGTTTAGAATTTGGCCCATTTTTGGTGCTTTTTTACATGGTGCGTGTTTATATGTTGGTTTTAATAACTGTCTTCTTTTCATTAAAACATTTAAATAAAGAATTTTAAAAAATAAAAAAAAACAGCATTCCTATAAATTGAAACCCTTTTAACAAGTCATGCATGATGTTAAGGGGGCTGCCTCTAGAGGGCAGCAAACAGAGGCACTGTTTTCCTAATTACATCCTGGAGAACAGATTTGCATATTTTTTTCCCATAACCCCCAGTGGAGCAGAAATGGCTTGTAAGTCTCCAGACTCTCCCTAAGGAGTGTTAATATCCCCCGACCTTTTATACCAGTCATGCAGGCTTGGGCTGGCCCACCAGTAGGGGTGTAACAACTGGGGTAGCAGTGGTAGACACTGCTGCAGTGCCTGAGACATTAGGGGGTCTGGTGGTCCCCTGACGTTTTTTGTTTTTTTAATAGGCTCCATCAGGTGACGAGCCCTATTTACTTACCAATCCTCGCTCCTACTTACGGCCACCTGCGCTTTTCCTTCTGCGGAGGCAGCTGTGATCAGGAGAAGGGATTGGTAAGTAAGGCCGCGGGCCAGCGAGCCCCCACAAACACTGCTAACATTATACTCGGGGTCTTTTTAGACCCCAGAGTATAATGCTCGGACGGCTAGGAGAGGTAAGGGAACATAAAAAACACTATTACTTATCTCTCCTGGGCTCCGGTTGGGGGGAGAGCTATGTCAGATGTTTGCCTTGGGGCCCCATTATTACTAGTTACTCCACTGCCCACCGGGGTACTGGTGAATCCCCCAGTTAGGCAATGGGAGGCCCAGTTACAGCCCCAGTACACAAACCTTGGCAGAAAGCTAAGGCCACTGTATAGGAGACCAGCACCATCATTGCATCTCAGCACTTATTGAAGTCAATTGGGAATGAGCTGTAGTGAAGGCTATACAGGCTATACAGCAGATGTAGCTTTCTGGCCCCATATCATGTACAGGACAGGTGAAGAAAGTAGCTCCATACAGCTGATGGGGCCACCACGGCCCCCTATCTGTTAGGTACTTTTGTCCTATACTGAGGATAGACCATGAATAAGGTTATCCATAAGTCTGGATAACCTGTATAATATTCTCTCCTAAGGGTGCGTTCACACGATGTAACGTTGCGCGTGATCTGGCACATATACACGTGTCGGCAGATCACGCGCTCAAAATGCTCCCATTCATTTCAATGGGAGTTAGGAGCGTATACGCCACGTTATTTTGCACCCGTGATTTTGCGGCCACGCAACATAACATCGTGTGAACTTACCCTAATACTCCACATACTTTAATGACCCCCACCCCCACTCCACCACAGTATAGTAGCCTGCATCACTTACTCCCCCAATATAATGGTTCCGCCACTGGTCCCAATACAGCATACTCACCTGTCCCCAGCACCCTGTTGTCTCCTGCCAGTTCGGTCTAAATGGACACTGGACAGACAACGGAGCGTCGAGGACAGTTGAGGGTGCTTTTGTTTTCTTATTTTTTAATTTTACACCTCTTGACCACCATATGGTTTGCTCCAATATCTGACAGCCAGGACCTTTGCAGATCAGCTTTACTGAGACAGGTAATGGTAACAATTCCAGGAGCCATGCTGCTCACTCGCTATATAGTATATAGCAGTGGGTTTTGGTAGTGCAGTGGTGCACATTGTATGATTGGTGAGCAGCATGACATTGTTATTGTCTCGGTATAGCTGACCTACAGGGGTCCTGGCTCTGGGCAGTGGTCCCCCAGAATCAATACCATGGTGCGCCCTAGACATCCCAGCCTGACACTGCATTCATGCCTCCAAAAAGGAAACCACCACTTGGACGAAAGTCTCCTGCATCGAAGTGCACGGCTACTGCCCCGACCTCTCAGCAGACCCAAGCTAACAAGATACTGAAACCAGCCAGCAGACTAAGGACGACTGCAGTCCCAGCGAGACAGGTGAGCAGCAGAAGCAAAAACTTTACTTTATTGGATATGTTGGCTTTAGATCAGTAGCAAAAGAAGTTTCTAACCACAAACAAAGGAAAAAGCCCCGTGCAAAGCCGCATAAAAAATAACTCCTTATCGATACACACGACTGAGCACTTACCTGAGCTTTCACCAAGTCCTCCTTACTGATGTCTTGGGAATGTGGCACCAGCTCAGCAACGTACACCTGAACTAGGAGACTTGGTATGAAGACCCACAGGAGACCCATGCTGCCTTCTCTCCAGGGTCTGTTTTTGTAGTAACTTTTTTGTGTTCCTTCTAACCAAAGTTTTTATTTCCGGCATAAATATGTCAGTGCACTGTAAACATTACCAGGCGTATGAGTAATTCTCTCCCTCCCACATTTCGTTGGAATGACATGAGCCCGCAGGCTACATTTTTTACTCTTTTGTTTCTGTGTAGTAGGGGCCCTTAAGTTAAACATTCTTCTACATGAACCTTGAAGATAAACAACACAAGAGTAACATGAAGGCTATCCGTAGAACGCAGGAAGGTGACTCTCAGTGGGTACAAGTCTTGGTGGCTTCAGCATCACCATACTTAGTTATAACAAGTACATGTTAAATTAAAAATGAAACTTTTTATTTTTGCAAATAGAAATTAGTAAAAATTTTGCAGTGCTGTAAAGATTTTCTCGAACCATCTTAGTGGTGACATCTGTTGTCTTGATACGTTGCCAATGGTATGACCATGAACGCAGGAACTCTCTATGGTCTGGGACTTGTCAGTAACTCAGCCATGATGTCCTTGTTGCAAAAATAGCAGTTATGTGTTACCGTATGTGTTATGTTCATGGGAAAATCCCTTAAAATTTTAAAAAAACAAATCAGAATTTTTATAGAGTGTTATTATTATACTGTATAATATGGTGGATTGCAAATCTGTTACCTTGTGGTGAGACTGTAAACTATGTGATTGGCAATTCCCCTTTTAGACAGACCTCATGCACACGTCCGTGTGTATTGTCAGAGTGCTAGCCATATTTATGGCAGCTAGCCCACTAACCTGTTCATTTCTATGGCCTACAATATTCATTCATCAGAGTTACCAGGAGTGGAGACTACAGTGGAAAGATTTGCTCCTGTTCTGTATTTTCAATCCGCTCCTGGTTTCGACTTATAAACATTTATGCAAAAAACTGACATGAATAAGGTCGTATTCACATGTGCCAGTGAGACACTAGTAGAGCCGACTGCGCATGCCTGTGGCCATAGTTCCGACGCCGCAATTGTGCGCATGCGCAGTCAGCTCTACTAGTGTCTCACTGGCAGAGCCAACTGCGCAGGCGTTGGAGGAGATGCCGAAGAAAGAAGGGGAGGATCCAGCAGAAGATAGAGGCGTCGCTGGAGCCTGTTTTCGAGCAGCAGTGGGGACGCCCCCATCACATTTCCAGCGCTGGGGCCACCCCATCGCTGCGAGAGAACTCATTTGCATACCGGTAAAAAACGGTATTTCTAAGGAACGACGTGGCAGAGATCACATCTAAAGGTAAGAGACGAATAGCCTTTCTAAAGGCTATTCCGACGTCTTATCTACAAAAAAAAGTTTTTAATGGTAGAATCCCTTTAACAGTCTTACAGCAACTCTCATAGGCCATTGACCTATGTTTCATGTATGCCCCTTTAATTCCAGAACTAGGACTCAGGTTACTTTCACATGACTGTGTCTCGGCAGTGAGTCTAAGACCCCATATAGCGAGCCACAGCCAAAAAGTGATTGCGGAAAAACTGAGGTGGAAATGCATCGCAAACTTTCTGTCTCTATATACCTACACTCACCGGCCACTTTATTAGGTACACCATGCTAGTAACGGGTTGGACCACATTTTGCCTTCAGAACTGCCTCAATTCTTCGTGGCATAGATTCAACAAGGTGCTGGAAGCATTCCTCAGAGATTTTGGTCCATATTGACATGATGGCATCACACAGTTTGTCGGCTGCACATCCATGATGCGAATCTCCCGTTCCACCACATCCCAAAGATGCTCCTCTATTGGATTGAGATCTGGTGACTGTGGAGGCCATTGGAGTACAGTGAACTCATTGTCATGTTCAAGAAACCAGTCTGAGATGATTCCAGCTTTATGACATGGCATTGCATTATCCTGCTGAAAGTAGCCATCAGATGTTGGGTACATTGTGGTCATAAAGGGATGGACATGGTCAGCAACAATACTCAGGTAGGCTTTGGCGTTGCAACGATGCTCAATTGGTACCAAGGGGCCCAAAGAGTGCCAAGAAAATATTCCCCACACCATGACACCACCACCACCAGCCTGAACCGTTGATACAAGGCAGGATGGATCCATGCTTTCATGTTGTTGAAGCCAAATTCTGACCCTACCATCCGAATGTCGCAGCAGAAATCGAGACTCATCAGACCAGGCAACGTTTTTCCAATCTTCAATTGTCCAATTTCGATGAGCTTGTGCAAATTGTAGCCTCAGTTTCCTGTTCTTAGCTGAAAGGAGTGGCACCCGGTGTGGTCTTCTGCTGCTGTAGCCCATCTGCCTCAAAGTTCGACGTACTGTGCGTTCAGAGATGCTCTTCTGGCTACCTTGGTTGTAACGGGTGGCTATTTGAGTCACTGTTGCCTTTCTATCAGCTCGAACCAGTCTGGCCATTCTCCTCTGACCTCTGGCATCAACAACGCATTTCCGCCCACAGAACTGCCGCTCACTGGATGTTTTTTCTTTTTCGGACCATTCTCTGTAAACCCTAGAGATGGTTGTGCGTGAAAATCCCAGTAGATCAGCAGTTTCTGAAATACTCAGACCAGCCCTTCTGGCACCAACAACCATGCCACGTTCAAAGGCACTCAAATCACCTTTCTTCCCCATACTGATGCTCGGTTTGAACTGCAGGAGATTGTCTTGACCATGTCTACATGCCTAAATGCACTGAGTTGCCGCCATGTGATTGGCTGATTAGAAATTAAGTGTTAACGAGCAGTTGGACAGGTGTACCTAATAAAGTGGCCGGTGAGTGTATATGGAAATCGCCAGGATCTCATCCACTTTGCAGGTACTGTAAAATGCTGCGGTTTGTGACCCAGTGATTCCCCTGTGGACAGATTGTGACACTTACGCTATGTGCGGCCCTGGCCTGAAACTTGGTCTGTATGTGTTATAACTATAAGGCTAGAAGTCCATCTCCCCGCCTAATGTTCGGGTCAGTAAATCCAACACACGGACTGAATTGCATGGCTGAGACTTAGTTGTGTTAAAGTGGCCTAAGGGTTCATTTGAAACGGGCCAAGCTACAATACCATATATATGTGTATAACCTATATGAAGAGGTATCTTATACAACCATACTTGTAAGATATTACTAGTATAGGTACAGTTATACAGTTATATTGCAAGTGCGACAAGTTGACGTCTGTGCCATCTGTATTCGTAAATCACTATTCATAGATTTTACATTCATATATATATTGAAATTTTACACCAATGTACAATCTTATATAGCCTTCTTGGATAAAGGATCATCTGACTGGTATTCTGAGGAGTTATTTGCGCCTTCTACCATACAGTGACTGTATTCCGTTGATGTCGTCTTGTGAGAGGCGGAAATTGTCTGTGTTTACGTAACGGTAGGTGGGAAACATCAGGGCTCGACGGTCCTCAGAATGACCAAGTCCTAAGGAATGGCCAAACTCGTGTGCAGCCACCAGGAAGAGGTTAATGCCTAAGGAAAAAAAGGTTACAAGAAAATATTCAGCCAGTAAGCAAACATTTTGACTTGTCAGCTTTGCTGTGTAGACTGGGACAGAGGTAAAAGAGAGTGGTCAACTCTTTATAGTCTGGGAGACCTAGATAAGGCATAATACTAATCCCATACACAGTACACACAGGTAAGCCTTAGGTTTCTTAGGTTTAGCGCTGCTCCAGCGGCCTCCCCAATCCACCGCTCAGTGAGCTCAGTGACTCAGTGTCCAGCTCATCCTGGACTGGCTTAGGTCAGCAAAAATGCCGCCCTCCCCGGAGCCCTGGCATAGCACCGCCTGAAGCGGTTGCTTCAGGTCACCTCATGGGAGGTGTGGCACTGTGTATGCACTGGCCATTAGAAGCATTATATTGTGTATGGGGCCAGTGGGGAGCATTATACTGAGTTTAGGGCCCACTGGGGAACATTATAGTACTGTTTGGTGGGGGGGGCACCAAGGGAGCTTGGTGCTAGTGAACGTACTGTGGGTGGTGGATGATGGTAGTACTACATGGTGTAGTTGTGGTGCAATTAAACCTGCATTGAAAAATACATGCAGTTTTGAAGTGGTTTTTGATTCGATTTTTTGATTTTGTAAGTGAAACAAATTTATTTAACATGTTTTACCTATAAATTCAAAACTGCATGAAAAAATGTTGCAAATCTGCTGTTTTTTGGTAAAAAAAAAAAAAAAATTTGGTGGGGTGTCTTGAGGAATTTTTTTTTTTTCCAGGAATGTTCAAGTCTGAAACGATTAGGAAACACAGCTATAACATGACTAGTGACATTTCTCTGTCAATGAACTCCATTTTTTGCAGCTGTCATAAAGCGCAGACTCCCTGCTGTACTGTCTATGAGGCAATATGGTTGCTCTTACAGAGGTTGAACAAAAAAAAAAAAATAAAATAAAAAAATAAAAAATTAAAAAATACATATACATTTTTTTACAGTATTCCTGCATTACTTCAATTGTAAATGATTAAAATAAAATTAAATACATGAGATATTCGCTTTGAAATAGTTATGACAATATTGACAACCCCATTCAGAATGTGGCCCTGGACGATCAGCTGATCTACCAGGTTCTTGCATCCTTGACAATCAGGGGAACCAGGAAAAGCTGTGACCAGCCGGATATTATCCTTGCTGCAGCTACAGAGAATGCAGATAAATGGCCACCCTGTAATACAGTAATAAGGATGGTGCAAAATCTGCCAGAATAAGAACCGCTCTTACAGCGCTCTGTATGGGGAGTCCAAGTGAGCGCACTGATAGAGCCTATGAACAGGGGTTGTTATGTTGGCACAAACTTTCCGAGCTGATAGAAAGAGATTACTACACCTTTATATTATTTTAAAGAATGGTATATAGGGGCAGAACATTGTAGCTGGGTAGAACTGTACCTGCTTGGTTATTTGACCACCTTTCACCTTCATCAAAATGGGCATCACCACCTATTCCAGGTCCAGGAGCGAAGGCATGAGCCAGTACACCATTGGGTCCATCAAAGGGAATCTGATCGCCATGTGCTGCAAAAAAATGGTCAATTAATGTCATGGTCGTTAATGCTCCAAAAGTAGCTATAGAGGGGCCTATTCACCTCTCCGGGCCCATTATACATCAGCATGCTTCTTGCTGTAGTAGACTACGCTGTTTGATGCAGATGTATATACAGTCCTATGAAAAAGTTTGGGCACCCCTATTAATCTTAATCATTTTTAGTTCTAAATATTTTGGTGTTTGCAACAGCCATTTCAGTTTGATATATCTAATAACTGATGGACAGAATAATATTTCGGTATTGAAATGAGGTTTATTGTACTAACAGAAAATGCGCAATATGCATTAAACCAAAATTTGACCGGTGCAAAAATATGGGCACCTCAACAGAAAAGTGACATTAATATTTAGTAGATCCTCCTTTTGCAAAGATAACAGCCTCTAGTCACTTCCTGTAGCTTTTAATCAGTTCCTGGATCCTGGATGAAGGTATTTTGGACCATTTCTTTCTACAAAACAATTCAAGTTCAGTTAAGTTTGATGGTCGCCGAACATGGACAGCCTGCTCTCAAATGATCTGAAAACAAAGATTGTTCAACATAGTTGTTCAGGGGAAGGATACAAAACGTTGTCTCAGAGATTTAACCTGTCAGTTTCCACTGTGAGGAACATAGTAAGGAAATGGAAGGCCACAGGGACAGTTCTTGTTAAGCCCAGAAGTGGCAGGCCAAGAAAAATATCAGAAAGGCAGAGAAGAAGAATGGTGAGAACAGTCAAGGACAATCCACAGACCACCTCCAAAGAGCTGCAGCATCATCTTGCTGCAGATGGTGTCACTGTGCATCGGTCAACTATACAGCGCACTTTGCACAAATAGAAGCTGTATGGGAGATGATGAGAAAGAAGCCGTTTCTGCACGTACGCCACAAATAGAGTTGCCTGAGGTATGAAAAAGCACATTTGGAGAAGGCAGCTTCATTTTGGAAACAAAAATTGAGTTGTTTGGTTATAAAAAAAGGCGTTATGCATGGCGTCCAAAAAGAAACAGCATTCCAAGAAAAACACTTGCTACCCACTGTAAAATTTGGTGGAGGTTCCATCATGCTTTGGGGCTGTGTGGCCAATGCCGGCATCGGGAATCTTGTTAAAGTTGAGAGTCGCATGGATTCCACTCAGTATCAGCAGATTCTTGAGAATAATGTTCAAGAATCAGTGACGAAGTTGAAGTTACGCCGGGGATGGATATTTCAGCAAGACAATGATCCAAAACACCGCTCCAAATCCTCAGGCATTCATGCAGAGGAACAATTACAATGTTCTGGAATGGCCATCCCAGTCCCCAGACCTGAATATCATTGAACATCTGTGGGATGATTTGAAGCGGGCTGTCCATGCTCGGCGACCATCAAACTTAACTGAACTTGAATTGTTTGTCCAAAATACCTTTATCCAGGATCCAGGAACTGATTAAAAGCTACAGGAAGCGACTAGAGGCTGTTATCTTTGCAAAAGGAGGATGTACTAAATATTAATGTCACTTTTCTGTTGAGGTGCCCATACTTTTGCACCGGTCAAATTTTGGTTTAATGCATATTGCGCATTTTCTGTTAGTACAATAAACCTCATTTCAATCCTGAAATATTACTGTGTCCATCAGTTATTAGATATATCAAACTGAAATGGCTGCTGCAAACACCAAAATATTTAGAACTAAAAATGATTAAGATTAATAGGGGTGCCCAAACTTTTTCATAGGACTGTAGTATGCTATACTGTTCAGTACTGTATAGGTTCCTTTACTATGGGTTTTATAGATGACAGAGATGATTCCTACAGTGGCATTCCAGAAATAAGATAGCTATACAGGATCCGTTTTTAGAATAGACACTGGCCAAACCCCATTGACTTGGTACCAATCAGGGTTCCGGTATTTTTGATGGCAAGAATAGCGTCCCATTATTCTAAGTATGACCTGAGGCACCTACCATTGTACTATATACTATACTAGCTGTTACCCGCGACTTCGTCTGCGGTGATTGTAGCGGTGGGTATATACAGGCATGGGTAAGGTTTTCGTACTGTGTATAAGGTATGGGATATGAAATGTAAGTTTGTATCTTGTTTTTGCTGTAATTCTGAGAATACGTGAGACTTTTGTGTTGAAGTTACTTTGTATTTGAGCTGCTATATATACGGTGTGGTGAGAAACTTTACATAGTGACTTTGGGACAGAAGTATTTGAAGTTAACCCTTTCCCGCCGATGGCATTTTTTGATTTTCGTTTTTGACTCCCCTCGTTCTAAACTCCATAACTTTTTTATTTCTCCGCTCCCAGAGCCATATGAGGTCTTAATTTTTCCTGGGACAAATTTTTCTTCATGATGCCGCCATTATTTATTCTATATAATGTACTGGGAAGCAGGGGAAAAAATCAGAATGGGGTGGATTTGAAGAAAAAATGCATTTCTGCGACTTTCTTAAGGGCTTTGGCTTTACGGCGTTCACTGTGCAACCAAAATGACATGTCCCCTGTATTCTGTGTTTCGTTATGATTCCGGGGATACCTAATTTATATGGTTTTATTTACATTTTGACCCCTTAAAAAAAATCCAAAACTGTGTTAAAAAATTATATATTTGAAAAGTCGCCATATTCCGACAGCCGTAACTTTTTTATACATGCGTGTACGGGGATGTATAGGGCGTCTTTTTTTGCGGGACCGGGTGTACTTTGTAGTTCTACCATTTTCGGGAAATGTTATTGCTTTGATCAGTTTTTATTCAAATTTTTATCAGAATTAAAACAGTGATAAAATGGCGGTTTGGCACTTTTGACCATTTTTCCCGCTACGGCGTTTACCGAACAGGAAAAATATTTGTATAGCTTTGTAGAGCGTGCGATTTCGGACGTGGGGATACCTAACACGTATGTGTTTCACAGTTTTTAACTACTTTTATATGTGTTCTAGGGAAAGGGGGGTAATTTGAATTTGTAGTCCTTTTTATTTATTTTTTATATTTTTTTTACTTTTTTTAAACTTTTTTTTTTGCATTTATTAGACCGCCTAGGGGTATTGACATGGGTGGGCGGTGTCGCAGATTGTCAGAGCGGTGGGGGTCGGCAAACATGGCTGTTCCGGAGCGTTAAAGAGAGCCTCCTGGAGTATCGTTAAGGTGAGGGGCAAAGTGGTAAAGTATATGTATATGTGATTGTGTGGGGTTAGGGGCGAGGCTGCAGAGGGCAATATGAATTTTGTGGCTTGCTATGGTCCAAAGTGTGTGAGATTGCAGAGATGGTGGTGTGAGTTTGGGTTTTGTGGGGGTCCTGGCACAAACGTATGTGCGCTATTGTGACGAAAAGTAGCCTATTGTTTAATCGAGTGTATTAACTATGTTTGTGGAAAATTTCAGCCAAATCGGTCGAGCGGTTTATCCGTGATTGAGGAACAAACATCCGAACATGCAAACATCCAAACACACAAACCCACAAACTCACAAACTTTCACATTTATAATATTAATAGGATTATTTTTACTACATAGATACCTCGTGCACTGAACTGGATGAGAATATCTGCAATTCCACTGTTGACTCTGGTGAACCTCAGCGGGGTGACTTGGCTCCAAACTTTGAACGCCCTCTGGATTGCATCATTGACCACAGGGGCGGGAAGATCTGGGGTGTAATTCTGAATTCTGCACAAAAGGAAATATATCCGATTTACTAATGGAACATTTTTTGGTGCAAATATTATTCTAAAGAATGCCAGTCATGAGGAACAGGAAACTTCCTAACGCGTTCTGTAACTTGTGCCAAATATATCATTGTGCCCATTTTGGCTAATTTTTGATTATTTTTGTAAAATTTTGATAAATCTTCCCCACTGTCCTCATTCATCAAAACTGTCTGAGAGAAAATGAAAACTGATCTCTGATAGGTTACAATTAGGGTTGAGCGATCGTGTACGGAAAAGATCAGATTCCGATCGGCGATCGAGAAAATTTCACGATCGCGATCAGAATTCCAAACACGATCTTTTTAGGTGGGATCGAGATCGGTGATTATTTCCCAGAATGCTTTGCTACTGGCCAAGCATTGTGGGAAAAGCTAACAATGTTAGCCTTCACACTGAGTATACTCATTCTGAGCAGAGCGTATACTCAGTGTGAAGGCTCCGCTGCGATTCCATAGGAATGAATGGAAGCAGCCGGCACACAGCCTTAACCCCCTACATGCCGGCTGCGTCCATTCATTCTAATGGGTGACTAGCTATCATCTCTAGTAGCTACTTACCTGCAGAGATGGTTGGTCCGGTGCCCGGTGTTCTTGTTCTTCTTCGCCTCGCTGCCCCCGCCTCCCAGGTTAGTGTTAAAGAGCTAGGAAGAAGGCGGGGCTTGTAACTTGGGAGAGTGTGGACGGGTACAGGGCGGGGAGACGTGACGTCTCCCTTCCCAGTACCTGCACACACTCTCCTAACCTGGGAGGCAGGGGGCAGCGAGGCAAAGAAGAACGAGAACACCGGGCACCGGACCAGCCATCTCTGCAGGTAAGTGGACACCAGGGGGGACTAAGTAGCCAGAGGATTAAAAAAAAATCCTCTGGCTACTTAGTGATTAAAAAAAATGGCCAAATATCAATTTATTGAAAACTTCCCAAAACTATGTTTACAGAAAAATTGTATCATTTGGCAGCAATGACAAGACCCTAGTGCCTAATGTGTCCATTGTTTTCGTCACCACATATTAAGAGTGTACCTGCCAACTGCCCAGAATTTGCCATGATTGTCCATAATTTTCAGGAACAGCCATGGCAAATTCGCAGTCGAAAAAATGAAGTCATATTTCCCTTCTGGGAGACGAACAATGAACGTTATAAAATTGTTTTCAGCATTTATATTGTGGTCAGAGTCTTCCAGATATAAGGCTCCTAGATTTTTTCCTCAATAAATGTCCTGACCCATGGACCCACCTGTAGGTAATGGAGGTTTTCTGCCATCTTGGTCTTCCACGGAATGTGGTGAACTCGGCCACATCTGGCATGCCGCACCTTGGGCTTTTCATCATATCCATTGTGTCTTTGTCTAACTTTCCTGTAACTTTCATTCTGAAGAATTTTTGCATTGCCTCAAGCCTTTCTGTAAATTGACTTTTTCCTTTATTGGTGGTTGGGTAAAACTTGTTTAAGTATTCCTGGAAAGAGACAAAGGGGAAAGATATCGGTTCATGAAATCACATCCTAATATACATAATGAATCACACCATGGTCCACTGGGAACAGCCCAAAAACTGCCCTAAACTTGGCCATTCAATGCATCTTTAGAAAAGCTTGACCCTTTTGGTTATGCAGCCTTTATATAAGGATCCAAAATATTGAGGTGCATATAAAGATCCCTTTATCATGAAAGATCCCTTACATCATGGAAGACAGACTTGCACATTCTCAGTCAGTGCCCTCTATTGGTGTGCACACTTGAGGCACTGGAATCCTAATTACATCATGGAAGTCAGATTTGCATATTCTTCCCATGTTCCTTTGCAGTGGAGCGCTCATGGCTTAATAAGACTCCACACACCTATATAGTGGTCTCTCCCTATGGAGTGACGATATCCCCTTAACCCTGTCTAAGCCTCTCACCTCTACCAGATCCTCTCTGCACCAAGCTGATGAGATGCAAGTACATCGAAACAGCTGTCCTTGACAGAGAAGACTGTATCTGGCATAATCCCAACATCATTGCAAACAAAGGCCTCTGAGAAGGTCGACATGATGTTAAAGGGAGCGCCCTCTATAGGTTTGTTTGACTGAGACTCTGTCTTCCTAATTACATCATGGAAGCTAGACTTGCACATTCTCAGTCAGCGCCCTCTATTGGTGTGCACACTTGAGGCACTGACATCCTAATTACATCATGGAAGTCAGATTTGCATATTCTTCCCATATAAAGATCCCTGTCCTTCAACTTTCACTGTTTTCTTTTAGGCCATAAAAATCTGTCCTGTTCCTGTGGCCCGAGGGTCCAGGCGAATAGAAACACCAACACAGGTGAGAACCAACAATAACTAGATCTGAACGTAGCCCAATGCTCTAATATTTTTAAGAAACATACCTTTGCAAATTCCCAATCTGCAGGACTCATACCATCGTCCTTTTGGGGTCTTGGCATGGCAAAAGCACCATAACACAGTGAAAGGAGGACCAAGCAATGTACTTGCAGCATGGTGGCAGTCAGAGTAGAAAGTCTGCACTGTCCTGTGCCACTCGCAACACTATCTTTTATAGGGAAGGTGTGTTGCAATGCAGTGAATCATTGAAGTTTTTTTCACACTTCTACTCCATTAACCTTACAGAGACTCATCCATTGTACTCATCAGATCAGCAAATATCGACCCACTTGTTTCATTCTATGTGGTTACTTAGTCTGTGGAAAACCCACACAATTACAATAGATACTTCCTTTAAGATTCCTCATACTGTTGCACAACTAAAAAAAATCACACTTTAGAAATTTTACATTTAGGTGACTTTGTTATTATATAGAGGATATTATATTATTCTGATACTAGCTGGTACCCGCGACTTCGTCTGCGGTGATTGTAGCAGTGGGTATATACAGGCGTGGGTAAGGTTTTCGTACTGTGTATAAGGTATGGGATATGAAATGTAAGTTTGTATCTTGTTTTTGCTGTAATTCTGAGAATACGTGAGACTTTTGTGTTGCAGTTACTTTGTATTTGAGCTGCTATATATACGGTGTTGTGAGAAACTTTACATAGTGACTTTGGGACAGAAGTATTTGAAGTTAACCCTTTCCCGCCGATGGCATTTTTTGATTTTCGTTTTTGACTCCCCTCCTTCTAAACCCCATAACTTTTTTATTTCTCCGCTCCCAGAGCCATATGAGGTCTTAATTTTTCCTGGGACAAATTTTTCTTCATGATGCCGCCATTATTTATTCTATATAATGTACTGGGAAGCAGGGGAAAAAATCAGAATGGGGTGGATTTGAAGAAAAAATGCATTTCTGCGACTTTCTTAAGGGCTTTGGCTTTACGGCGTTCACTGTGCAACCAAAATGACATGTCCCCTGTATTCTGTGTTTCGTTATGATTCCGGGGATACCTAATTTATATGGTTTTATTTACATTTTGACCCCTTAAAAAAAATCCAAAACTGTGTTAAAAAATTATATATTTGAAAAGTCGCCATATTCCGACAGCCGTAACTTTTTTATACGTGCGTGTACGGGGATGTATAGGGCATCTTTTTTTGCGGGGTCGGGTGTACTTTGTAGTTCTACCATTTTCGGGAAATGTTATTGCTTTGATCACTATTTATTCAAATTTTTATCAGAACGAAAACAGTGAAAAAATGGCGGTTTGGCACTTTTGACCGTTTTTCCTGCTACGGCGATTACCGAACAGGAAAAATATTTGTGTAGCTTTGTAGAGCGTGCGATTTCGGAGAGCCTCCTGGAGTATCGTTAAGGTGAGGGGCAAAGTGGTAAAGTATATGTATATGTGATTGTGTGGGGTTAGGGGCGAGGCTGTAGAGGGCAATAGGAATTTTGTGGCTTGCTATGGTCCAAAGTGTGTGAGATTGCAGAGATGGTGGTGTGAGTTTGGGTTTTGTGGGGGTCCTGGCACAAACGTATGTGCGCTATTGTGATGAAAAGTAGCCTATTGTTTAATCGGGTGTATTAACTATGTTTGTGGAAAATTTCAGCCAAATCGGTGGAGCGGTTTTTCCGTGATTGAGGAACAAACATCCGAACATGCAAACATCCAAACACACAAACCCACAAACCCACAAACTCACAAACTTTCACATTTATAATATTAATAGGATTATATCGTATACAACAGCATTGCAAAGATTGGCTTTCTAGACTAGGGGAAAATTTATCAAATTGGTACAAGGGAAATGTAAAGTGAATCCTTTCCCCTGAACAACCAATTTGATTTGAGATCTCAAAATCAAAAATTTTAAAAAAATCTATTTGGTTCCTATTGACAATTGCTTCACTTTGTCCTTTCTTACATTGAACATTGACATTGAACTGGGGGCAACTAGAGGCAGACAGGTCCCCTTCCAGCTACTTCCATGGTTTAATGTGCCCCTCCAGTTGTCCCCTGTTTAATGTTCCCCTTATTATATCTCCCAGTTTAAGTGCCCCCTTCATCTATCCCCAGTTTCATGTCCCCCCTCCATCTGTGCCCACAGTTTTATCTCCCCCTTCATCTCTGCCCCCAGTTTCATGTCCCCTCTCCATCTTTGCTCCCATTTTAATGCCCCCCTCCATCTCTCCCTCAGTTTCATGTCCCCCCTCTATCTCTGCCCCCAGTTTCACATCCCCCTCCATCTCTCCCCCAGTTTCATGTCCCCCCTCCATCTCTGCCCCAGTTTCATGCCCCCCTTCATCTATGCCCCCAGTTTCATGTGTCCCCCTCCATCTCTGCCCCAGTTTCATGCCCCCCTTCATCTCTGTCCCTAGTTTCATGTCATTGTCCCCTAGTTTCATGGGTCCCCTTCATTATGTTCATCCTGAATTTGCCCTCAAGGTTTAACATAATAAACAGTGATACTTACCCTTCGCTCGCTCCCCTCAGCTCTCTCTGCAGTCTCACTCATGGAGTTGTAGGCGTGATGTGAGTGACATCATCACTTTACGCCTACCTCTCCAGGAGCCGGAGATCAGCGGTGAAGTAGGAGCTACTCACAGCTCTTACTTCACTCGCCTGTGTATTCAACTCATCTGCGTCCTCCTCTGTCATCTGCGTCCTGCGTCCTCCGGACACAGATGAGTTGAAACCGGGACATACCTCCCGCCGACAGCGGGACAGGACCACGAATCCGGGAATGTCCCGCAGAATCTGGGATGGTTGGGAGGTATGTATAAACTAGCATTGTGGTAAGGTTGGCCCCCCATTACTTTGCCATATGGAAATTAGCACTTCCAATCATCTGATCAGCATTATCACCCTGAGCATTGTGGTGTTTTATTTATCCAAATCTGGTCAGCCATTCCAAAGATATAAGCCCTATTAGTGTTCAGATTTAGGTATAGTATCCAAGTGGGCGGTAACACTGGTGTTTATTTGGAGTTCTGTGTGCTGTTTGTCATGCAATGTTACCGCCCACTTGGCTAGTATCCACTAATTTATATCAACACAGGGCTTATATCTGTGGAATGGCTGAATGGAATTGGATAAACAACACACCAAAATTCTCAGGGTGACAGCAGCAATCAGATGATGTGTGTCATTGGGCTTTTCAGACCTGTTGATAGGTTCTCTTTCATAGGCTAAGAAAGGACCCTAGGCCTTTCATATGGTATGTTGATGCCTCTTAGGCTGTCCTATAAGCCTGTCATTTTCTCATTAATTTAGATCTTCCACAGTTCTGGTTACAATGTAATTTATACCACCAGAAAAGAAGCATACAAATAAAACAAAAAATAATGCGTGAAATTGCCTTTTTGCTGACTGTCATGGGATCCCTCAAGTTCTCTTGTGGTTGTATTGCTTAGAATAGAAGTGCAAACTTCTATACTGTCTGCCAGAGGTAACGAGAATCTGATGGAACAAAATTTACAGGGATTACCAACATTCGGATATCCCTTTGTGCTAGTAGCAGCTAAAGCGTTATTCAAGGGGTTTGTATGGGCTTAGGAGAAACAACATATGCTATGGTATCTCATTCCCGTTCATAGAAAAGTAGTAGTACAGGCTGGGAAAGATATATGCAAATAAGTCATTCCTGGTGGAAAAGGAGAATTTTCTCTAGCGCCACCTTTTGGAAGGTAGCTCCCTATAGATCAATGCCTGGTTTCTCTGAAACCTAGCAGCATGATATGGGAACAAAGCCAGAATACATCCATACAAAATGAAGAGGGCTCTGTCCACAGACAGCTGTTTGAGGTTATTTCAAAGCAAGGCACATGCTGGGCATTGATATATACGGCTGACCATATAATACACGGATGAGCTGGGTCTGCCAGAGCTAGAGTGCGAGGGGATCCGAATGCTGAGGAGCAGAAGTTACCAACACTGAAAGTCCAAACATCATCATAAAAGCTGTGCCCACCAGAAGCTTCATGGAATGGGTTTCTCTGGCCAAGCAACTATTCAATATTTTTGTGCCACCTTTATTGGGGGCATGGTGGGGCTGGCGCGGTTGTCCTATGTCATAAATGTCTGAGATAGTTCTACCCCTTTATTTATTGCATCCTTGGTACAGTGTTGCCCTCTAACCCATGTATGCTTTGAATCTTGGGTTTACATTGCTATAATGTGCAATGTAGAGTATGAATATATGGTGCAGTCATGACACGGTCAAGGCACAGGCATATCCAGGTGTGCTGCAGCCAAAAAATGGACAGTCATAACATGATCGAGTGTTTGTAGATAATGGCAGTATGGTAACTTGCAAAACAAAGCTGCTATTATGCTTGGAACACGCCAAAAAAAAAAAGAGGTTTGTAATGAATTTATAGAATACTGGGATGATAGGCATGGCAGTCCACCTTTTGCCGTGTCTTGCCTGCACTGTGTATTTGCACCCCAAGACCCTGTTCACATGGTGGAATCTGCTGCTGATTTTGGAGCGGATTACAGGTTCTGATTCCCATTGTTTTCACTTCAGTGAATATTGATCAGTAGTTTTTTGTGAGATCCTCTATAGATTGTTCACATTTTTCATTAGGATTTCAATAGATTTGATACTGACTGAGCCACAGGTTCTATTAGCACTTCAGCTATGTTGATTATTTTCTCCAATATAGTATTTATTTGGGATCTAAGGAAAGGAGGGATGGATTGAAATTTAATATTTTTTAAAATTTGTTTAATCTTTTTTTTTATTTTTTAAAGACTCGTCCTCAGGGATTTTATATTTGACCAACACATGGACCGAGTTTAACGGGTGAAGCTCAGATGTGGAAATGCGGAGTAAGGGTTGACTTGAAATGGGATGTTATGGTCTAGAGACCAGAGTGGTGCTATTTCTAGAAAAGTAAACCCCTTTTTCTAATCCTGGACTGCCCCTTCTGCATTGTTAGAAATACTTTGCCGAAAATTGCAATGGAAATTTTAGTCGCAACATTCAAAGAAAAGTAATATTGGTCAGACAGACCTGTTTATTAAGCTGGCTGTACACACATACATTGTAATAAAAGGTGGCTGATTTTCAAGTCTTTAAGATATAACATAAGTGAAATACTATCTCCTTGTAAGTCATTGCTAGCATAGATACCTTTATATTGCAAGTGCAACAAGCTGACGACTGCGCCACCTGTATTGGTACTTCAATATTTCTATATCTTATATTCATATACTTAGTGCAACTTTATAGCAATGCGCAAGCATTTCACGTTCTTGTCTTAGCATTCTTGGATAAAGGACCATCAGGTTAGTATCTTCAGGAGTTATTGGCGCCTTCTACCATACAGTGACTGTATTCCATTGACATCGTCTTGTGACAGGCGGAAATTGTTTGTGTTTACAAATTGGTAGGTGGGAAACATCAGGGCTCGACGATCATCAGAGTGTCCAAGTCCCAAGGAGTGACCAAATTCATGTGCAGCCACCAGGAAGAGATTAAAGCCTAAGGGAAAAAGGTTAAAGGCTCAGTAACATTTCAGAGAACTTAGTCTAATGTAATAAATCATGTCATTCTGGACCTAAATGTAATGCACTTGAATTAAAAATATTGCTGTTTTCTGCCTGAAAAACCTCTCTAAAGTTGCTGCCACTAGGTGTCTCCCTTCTAGCTAATTTACAGTTCACTCCCTGTTACTAGGGAATGGTCATCCACAGATACCATCAAAAGCAAAATGGGTCCACAGTGAGTGCAAGGGGGAGGGGCTGGGGTTTCTTCACACAGTGAATGGAGGTGGGAGGATTCCACACAGCTTTCCCAGCTTCTGCACTGCACATGTTAAAGTGAGTGGATTTATTTCTGTTATTAGTTATGAGATGTCACTCATAGACAGTAAGAAGCTTTCCCTTTTGTGCTCAGACTTCTCTTTTTCTGTGTTGGGGTGTTTTAGCTGCATCAATCCCTGTATTTGCAGTTCAGTGTTCCTGGATCTCCTATATTATGTTCCTTTGAGCTTTATTTTTGACATTTTACAGTTATTCCTAGCAGAATAACACTTATTGTAACAGACTTCTACTTATTGTACAAGTTCCTTGCCTCTGGGAGAAAAGTAAAATGTGCTGCAGCCATAATGGTGCTATTAGCTGCTGAAAAACTGATAAGATGTATAAAGGATTATACAACCAGAGAACAGACAGCAAGACTTTTTATGAAAACTTTTGAAAGTTTGTGGATCTTTACATTGTTTTAAATAATGCTATATGGGGGAAGAATATTGCAGATGGGTAGAATTGTACCTGCTTGGTTATTTGTCCATCTTTCACCTTCATCGAAATGGGCATCACCACCTATGCGGGGTCCAGGAGCATAGGCATGGGCTAGTACACCACTGGGTCCATCAAACGGATTCTGATCGCCATGTGCTGCAAAAAAATGATCAATTATGCACATGGACCGATCTGCGAATTATACGCTAAGTATGATCAGAGCGATGTATCTTTACAATTTTTTAATAAAATTTTTTAATTTTTTTTTATAAAGCTAAACATACGTACATTGTGCACTGAACTGGATGAGGATATCCGCATCTCCACTGTTGACTTTGGTGAAACTTAGTGGGGTGACTTGGCTCCAAACATTCAACGCCCTCCGGATTGCATCATCAACCACAGGGGCGGGAAGATCTGGGGTGTAATTCAGCATTCTGCACAAAAGCAAATCCAATTTAGTCTAAAGTATATCATCCATGAGATGTCGTAAGGAAGAGCAATCTATAAGATGCGTCAAACTATATAATTCTGGGTGTGATATAAATTTGCACCAAAATAATGTATTTTGGAAAATTTCAAGAGAGAAAATGGCCAACCAATCAGATCTTGGCTTTCATCTCATAGGATCGGTTCACACCCGCGCTGGGTCTCCGTACCCCATTACGGTTTAAAGTAGTGCTTTTCTCTCCTCAGTTTTCCACCCATAACAGTCTATGGGGTCCAGGAGTAACCGTTTTTTTAAGCGGAGTAGGTTTCCATTCATAGAGTCCCCATCACTGATTGGTGATGGGTTGCTACGGCAACAAGGCAATTTTTTTTTTTATTAACATGGTCAAATAATTTTTTGAAAACTACCCAAAACCTAGATTTGCTAGAGGTTGTATCATTTGTTAGCATTGACAAGAACTCTAGGTGGACTCCAGGTGTAGGTGGAGTCCTATAGCTCTCAGCCTACAAATTCCCTAACTGAACATGTTCCATTTATAATACTGGTATCTTTTTAAGACTAGGTTCACATTTGAGCCAGTGGTTACCCATGGACACCTGTAGGCCAAGTTTCCACTGTTTTTATACTGAAACTGATGGAGAGAAGAACCCTCTATCCATGTAGGACTTTTCTCTAGGCCTACTTTTGGTGGAGTCTCTTACGGAGACTCTGACACAGATGTTAACCTAGCCTTAGTTGTAGAGAGGCCTTTTCACTGGTGTAATTAAAGGGATTCTACCATTAAGGCAACTTTTTTTCTAATTACCACGTCGGAATAGCCTTAAGAAAGGCTATTCGTCTTCTACCTTTAGATGTGGTCTCCGTCGCGCCGTTACTTAGAAATACCGGTATGCTAATGAGGTCTCGGCAGCAATGGGGGCGTCCTTCTTCTTCATCTGCCTCCTCCCCTTGTCTGTCGTCTTCTTTCTTCGTCATGTCTGACACCTGCGCAGTCGGCTTTGACAGCGAGACCTTGTTAGAGCCGACTGTGCATGCCGGCCGGCAGCCATATTTCCAAGGCTGCAATTGCACGCATGCGCAGTACGCTCCTCACATCTTCGCTGAACAGAGTGTACTGCGCATGCTCAGTAAGGTCCGTACATCCCTCCGATGCCTGGATGAGTTCACTCGCGTGTCGGAGGGCTGTACGGACCTTACTGAGCATGCGCAGTACACTCTGTTCGGCGAAGGGTCTCGCTGTCAGAGCCGACTGCGCAGGAGGTAGGAAACGAATAGCCTTTCTTAAGGCTATTCCGACGTGGTAATTAGAAAAAAAGTTGCTTTAATGGTAGAATCCCTTTAAAGTAGGTACAGAGGTGGTATTCACAACCAGACCCTGGTGCCAAATTGGGCCCTATGACTTCTCCACCACATATTAAGGTGGCATATTTACTAGAGATGAGCGAGTAGTATTCGATCAAATACAAAGGTATTCGAAATACTCGTGCTCGGTCGAATACCATGCGAGTACGAGTATTTCGAATACCGTTGTATTTGATCAAATACTACTCGCTCATCTCTAATATTTACCAATTTTCCAGAATTTGTAGGGACAATTCTCAAGTTCCAGGAACAGTCATAGCAAATTCGTCAGATCCCAACCAGAGAAGGGGCGTGACATGCAAAGCTCTGCCCAAATGTGGGAGGGCTAAGTCAATTTAGGGTCTGCATGATATACAAAAGGGTCCAGGTGGTCGCCGGAGTAGCCAACTTCTAAAATGGTAAGTATGAGACAGCAGTATAAATGGCACAGGGTAGGTCGGGATCCTATTAACATATAAGAAGGAGCATTTGGAACTCCTCGGGTACCAGGGACCAAGGATGCCTGCTCTTCTATTATTTTAAGACATATATAGATGTAACCATTGGCAAAGCACAACTAAGATGTCTGCACTTACTGTTGTCACTTTAGAAAACATGGCTGCCACTACAAAATAGAGAAATGCTTTTATCTTTGTAAAAAAATGAGATGTAAATAATAAACTTTCGCTATCCTATAAAACAGGGGTAGGGAACGTACGGCTCTCCAGCTGTTGCAAAACTACAACTCCCAGCATGCCTACTTGTTCTGCTGTTCTTGGAACTCCCATGGAAGTGAATGGAGCATGCTGGGAGTTGTAGTTTCACAGCAGCTGGAGAGCCGAAGGTTCCCGACCCCTGCTATAAAGTTTTCATTTACTATTATATGTCCGTTTTTATATTGTGGGTGGATTTTACTTTTAAACCAAAAATCTAAAAATTGGATAAAAAACCAAGCTACGTCTTCCAGATATAAAGCTCCTAGACTTTTTCTTTACTAAATGTCCTGACCCATGGACCCACCTGTAGGTAATGGAGGTTTTCTGCCATCTTGGTCTTCCATTGAATGTGGTGAACTCGGCCACATCTGGCATGCCGCACCTTGGGCTTTTCATCATATCCATTGTGCCTTTGTCTAATTTTCCAGTTACTTTCATTCTGAAGAATTTTTGCATTGCCTCAAGCCTTTCTGTAAATGCACTTCTTCCTTTATTGGTCATTGGGTAAAATTTGTTTAAGTATTCCTGGAAAGAGACAAAGGGGAAAGATATTGGTTTATGAAATCTCATCCTAAGGCTTCATGCACATGGCGTGGTGTGCGGGC
Organism: Leptodactylus fuscus; assembly: GCF_031893055.1. Classification (NCBI taxonomy): domain Eukaryota; kingdom Metazoa; phylum Chordata; class Amphibia; order Anura; family Leptodactylidae; genus Leptodactylus; species Leptodactylus fuscus. Next base: position 258,324,464 of record NC_134266.1, on the reverse strand, counting down.
TGAGGGGTGTCTGATTTTCTAGTGGAATGCACTCAGATGACATTCAAGAGTGTCTTCCATCCCCCATTGATTTTAATGGGTGGGTTCATGTTCATTCCTATTTTACGGAGCAGAATAGGGCCTGCTCAGTAATAGAACAGAGCACTGGAAGCATCTTCCTAATCTGCAGTGGAACATGAAGAGGAATCACAAGAGGATAACCACCTCAAATTCCTCTTCAGTTTCCGCTGTCCGAACTGAGGCCCGGTTCACATCTGTGTTCGGGTTTCCATTCAGGGAGTCCATTTGGGGACCCCTGAACGGAAACCTATACACATAAAAAAGTGGTTACCTAAGGAAACCCGCAGACCCCATAGACTTAGAGAACCTTTCATCACTTGGGGCACATGCGGTTTTATATACCACTAGAAAGCCGACAGTGCGCTGAATTCAGCACACTATTGGCTTTCATGTTCTGTTCCCCAGGTGAAAAGCTGTCAGTGCCAGTACTGTAGCTCTTCACCGTAAGAAGGGCGTTCCTGACAGTCAGTCAGGAACGCCCTTCCTCACAGCAGTGCCTATAGCGCTGTACTGTGAGAGCGGTGAAGAACGCCCCCTCCTTTCCTGATAGTGCTCGTCCATAGACTCGTCCATAGATAGTACTATCAGGAGGGGAAGGAACGCCCTTCTAACGTTGAAGAGTTATGGTTCTGGCACTGATAGCTCTTCACCTGGGGCATTCAGCGCACTGTCGGATTTCTAGCGGTATATAAAACCGCATGTGCCCCAAGTAATGAAAGGTCCTATTTAATGGAGTCCATTTGGTTTCTGCACAAAACATGCAGAGAGAAAAGTGCTTTTCTCTCCGCATGTTTCAAGTGGGAACTGAACGGAAACCACGCGGACCCCATTATAGTCTATGGGGTCCACCTGTTTTCCCAGGTAACCACTTTTCTATGTGAATAGGTTTTCATTCAAGGGGTCCCCAAGTGGGCCATAGCCTAAATGATATGTCTACCATCACAACAAATGGTTTAGACTCATACAATGCTGGTAACATACAGTATAAAATGAAACAGCAAATGTGAGACTTTAAATGAAGACTATGATTTGTGTCCGCGAACCTATATATTGCCATGATAACAGACTACAAGCAATCTTTACACTGATTCAGATCTCTTACTTTCTTCCATTTTCCATCTTCATGTCTTACTGACTTACATTTGTTAGGGCTCGTTCACACGGGGGGCGGTGGGGCGGATTTTGACCATATTTTGACTCAGGGAGCCAAGTCAAAATACAGTCAAAACCCGCCTGCCATAATGTCGCGGTCGCGGCTTCCCCCACCCCGGAGTCGGCTCAAATGAATGGACCGACGCCGGAGGTTGCGGCTTCCGCCTGAAGAAAGGGCAGCTCGCTACTTAGAACGCTAGTGGTCTCCATAGACCACCATTGTAAAGGGGCGAATTATTACGTGGATTCCGCTGTCAAAATCCGCCCCTTTGGCCCCCTGTGAACTAGCCTGGTAGTCAGAAGTAGAGGACTGATGAAAGTGAGTATGACTGCATATTCAGACTACACAGGATCTGTTTGTAGTCTCTTTCCATGGCGATGCATAGTAGCTGTATACAGGTATTACAAATTCCTCCATTATGTTATCCTATATGCAATGACAAGTTATAAAATTTTTACTACAGCAATTCTTTGCAATTTTCCAAAATCTCAGCTTACCGCCATTCAACTTTCATTGCTTTCTCTACAGCAATAAAAATTGTCATATGATTGGAACAAAGGTCAATGTCTTGAAAGTAAATAACGGATCCAATTCTATAACCGCAAGCAGAGATCTCAAAATGCATGACAAATGAATACAGGTCTATTATTTACTTAACAGTCTCCAGTGCAGATGTGACCATAGCCCAATATCATAATATATTTTAAGGATTTTTTTTAAGAAACATACCTTTGCAAACTCCCAATCATCAGGACTCATACCATCGTCATCATTTTGGGGTCTTGGCATGGCAAGTGCGCCATAACACAGTGAAAGGAGGACCAAGCAATGTACTTGCAGCATGGTGGCAGTCAGAGTACAAAGCCTGCACTGTCCTGTGCCGCTCGCAGCACCATATTTTATAGAGGAAGGTGTGTTGCAATGCAGTCATTCGTTGCAAAATTTTCAGAGGTTTTTTTTTACGCTTCTGCTCCTTGAACCAGACAGATGCACATTATTATTTATTTATTTTGCTTACTTATGTAGCGCCATCATATTCCGCAGCGATTTACTTATTGTCAGTTACTGTCCCATATAGGGCTCACAATCTACATTCCCTATCAGTACGTCTTTGGTGTGTGGGAGGAAACCGGAGTACCTGAAGGAAACCCACACAAACACAGGGAGAACATACAAACTCCTTGCAGATGTTTGAACCTAGGACTCCAGCGCTGCAACACTGCAGTGCTAACCACTGAGCCACCGTGCTGCACATCCATTATAATCATCAGATATGCAAATATCAACCCAATTATTTAATTGTATGTGGTTATTTGGTCTGTGGAAAATGCACACAATGACAATAGATACTAGATCCCCCATTGTGTTGCACATCCACTGTAAAAGAAATCTTATAAATTATCTATCTATCTATCTATCTATCTATCTATCTATCTATCTATCCATCTCCTATCTATCTATCTATCTATCTATCTATCTATCTATCTATCTATCTATCTATCTCCTATCTATCATTATCTATCTATCTATCTATCTATCTATCTATCTATCTATCTATCTATCTATCTCCTATCTATCTATCTATCTATCTATCTATCTATCTATCTATCATTATCTATCTATCATTATCTATCTATCTATCTATCTATCTATCTATCTATCTATCTATCTATCTATCATTATCTATCTATCTATCTATCTATCTATCTATCTATCTATCTATCTATCTATCTATCCATCTATCTCCTATCTATCTATCTATCTATCTATCATTATCTATCTATCTATCTATCTATCTATCTATCTATCTATCTATCTCCTATCTATCTATTTATCTATCTATCTATCTATCTATCTATCTATTTATCTATCTATTTGCACAACCCCAATTCCAAAGGTAGGACACCATGGAAAATCTAAAGAAAACAAGAATGCAATGATTTGGAAAACTTATCTAACCATATTACATAGAACACAAATCAGAAGGTGAAAGTTACACAATAATTCATCAATCACATAGAAGGTGAAAGTATACTCGATATTATATACAGTCATGGTCACACAGTGAAGGTTAGACCAGTTAGACGCTGCCTTGTATTGTCACCTGTATAAAAGACTCCTGTGCACAGACTCAATGAATCAGTTGGACTCTAACCTCTACAACATGGGCAAGACCAAAGAACTGTCTAAGGATGTCAGGGGAAAGATCATAGACCTGCACAAGGCTGGAATGGGCTATAAAACCATAAGTAAGATGCTGGGTTAGAAGGAGACAACTGTTGGGGCAATAGTAAGAAAACGGAAGAAATAAAAAATGGCTGACAATCGACATCGATCTGGGGCTCCATGCAAAGCTGACCTTGTGGGGTATCCTTCATCATGATAATGGTGAGAGATCAGCCTAAAACTACATGTGGGGAGTTTGTTAGTGATCTCAAGGCAGCTGGGACCACAGTCATCAAGAAAACCATTGGTAACGCATTACGTCGTAATGGATTAAAATCCTGCAGTGGCCGCAAGGTCCCCCTGCTGAAGAAGGCCCATGTGCAGGCCCATCTGAAGTTTACCAATGAACACCTGCATGATTCTGAGAGTGATTGAGAGAAGGTGCTGTGGTCAGATGAGACAAAAATTGAGCTCTTTGGCATTAACTCAACTCGCCATGTTTGGAAGAAGAGAAATGCTGCTTATGACCCAAAGAATACCGTCCCTACTGCCAAGCATCGAGGGGGAAACATTATGTTTTAGGGAGTTTCTCTGCTAAGGGCACAGGACTAATTCATTACATCAATGGGAGAATGGATGGAGCCATGTATCGTAAAATCCTGAGTGACAACCTCCTTCTCTCCGCCAGGACATTAAAAATGGGTGGTGGCTGGGTCTTCCAGAAGGACAATGACCCAAAACAGACAACCAAAGCAACAAAGGAGAGGCTCAAAAAGAAGCACATTAAGGTCATGGAGTGGCCTAGCCAGTCTCCACACCTTAATCCCATAGAAAATATATGGAGGGAGCTGAAACTCCAAGTTGACAAGCCAACAAGGGTTTTGCCACCAAGTATTAAGTCTTGTTTGCCAGATGGGTTCAAATACTTATTTCTCTAAGCAAACTGCAAATAAATGTATACAATTTATACAATACGATTTTCTGGATTTCATTATTGATATTCTATCTCTCACTGTTAAAATTAACCTATCCTTAAAATTATAGACTGCTCATGTCAGTGGGCAAATTTACAAAATCAGCAAGGGATCAAATAATTATTTCCTTCACTGTAAGTGTGGCACCCCTAAAAATTTTTAGAAAATTATGGATTCTTTCAGAATATTATTGCAATTATGCATGTTTGGTATACACGTTTATTTCTATTGTGTGTATTGGAACAACTTAAAGTCAGAGAAAAAAAAGCAAATTGGATATAATTTCACACAAAACTCCAAAAATGGGCCTGACAAAATTGTGGGCACCTTTTCAAAATTGTGGGTTAATAACCTTGTTTCAAGCATTTGATGGTCATTCAAACTCACCTGTGGCAAGTAACAGGTGTGGGCAATAGAAAAATCACACCTGAAACCAGATATAAAGGAGAGAATTTGACTCAATCTTTGTATTATGTGTTTGTGTGTGCCACACTAAGCATGGAGAACAGAAAGAGGAAAAGGAGACTTGAAAACCAAAATTGTGGAAAAATATCTGAAGGTTCAGGTCCATCTCCAGAAATCTAGATGTTAGTTTGTCCTTGATGCTCAACATTATCAAGACGTTTACAACCCATGGCGCTGTAGCTAATCTCCCTGGACGTGGACATGGAAAAACTGATGAAAGGTTGTAACGCAGGATAGTCTGGATGATGGATAAACAGTAGAGATGAGCGAACACTAAAATGTTCGAGGTTCGAAATTCGATTCGAACAGCCGCTCACTGTTCGAGTGTTCGAATGGGTTTCGAACCCCATTATAGTCTATGGGGAACATATACTCGTTAAGGGGGAAACCCAAATCCGTGTCTGGAGGGTCACCAAGTCCACTATGACACCCCAGGAAATGATACCAACACCCTGGAATGACACTGGGACAGCAGGGGAAGCATGTCTGGGGGCATAAAAGTCACTTTATTTCATGGAAATCCCTGTCAGTTTGCGATTTTCGCAAGCTAACTTTTCCCCATAGAAATGCATTGGCCAGTGCTGATTGGCCAGAGTACGGAACTCGACCAATCAGCGCTGGCTCTGCTGGAGGAGGCGGAGTCTAAGATCGCTCCACACCAGTCTCCATTCAGGTCCGACCTTAGACTCCGCCTCCTCCGGCAGAGCCAGCGCTGATTGGCCGAAGGCTGGCCAATGCATTCCTATGCGAATGCAGAGACTTAGCAGTGCTGAGCCAGTTCTGCTCAACTACACATCTGATGCACACTCGGCACTGCTACATCAGATGTAGCAATCTGATGTAGCAGAGCCGAGGGTGCACTAGAACCCCTGTGCAAACTCAGTTCACGCTAATAGAATGCATTGGCCAGCGCTGATTGGCCAGAGTACGGAAGTCGACCAATCAGCGCTGGCTCTGCTGGAGGAGGCGGAGTCTAAGATCGCTCCACACCAGTCTGATGTAGCAGAGCCGAGGCTGCACAAGGGTTCAAGCGCACCCTCGGCTCTGATGTAGCAGAGCCGAGGGTGCGCTTGAACCCTTGTGCACACTCTGCTTCATCAAGCTAATAGAATGCATTGGCCAGCGCTGATTGAAGCAGAGCTGAATCTGTGTGCTTAGCTCAACTACTCCACCGGTGTAGTTGAGCTAAACACACACATTCAGCACTGCTTCATCACGCCAATAGAATGCATTGGCCAGCACTGATTGGCCAGAGTACGGAATTCGGCCAATCAGCGCTGGCTCTGCTGGAGGAGGCGGAGTCTAAGGTCGGACCAGAATGGAGACTGATGTGGAGCGATCTTAGACTCCGCCTCCTCCAGCAGAGCCAGCGCTGATTGGCCAAAGTACGGAATTCGGCCAATCAGCGCTGGCCAATGCATCCCTATGGGAAAAAGTTTATCTCACAAAAATCACAATTACACACCCGATAGAGCCCCAAAAAGTTATTTTTAATAACATTCCCCCCTAAATAAAGGTTATCCCTAGCTATCCCTGCCTGTACAGCTATCCCTGTCTCATAGTCACAAAGTTCACATTCTCATATGACCCGGATTTGAAATCCACTATTCGTCTAAAATGGAGGTCACCTGATTTCGGCAGTCAATGACTTTTTCCAATTTTTTTCAATGCCCCCGGTGTCGTAGTTCCTGTCCCACCTCCCCTGCGCTGTTATTGGTGCAAAAAAGGCGCCAGGGAAGGTGGGAGGGGAATCGAATTTTGGCGCACTTTACCACGCGGTGTTCGATTCGATTCGAACATGGCGAACACCCTGATATCCGATCGAACATGTGTTCGATAGAACACTGTTCGCTCATCTCTAATAAACAGAACCAATCAAGTTTCAAAGAATGGAATTTGTTTTGCAATTTCAGCATGAACAATCTGTAGACATTTGAATGAAATGAAATGCTCTGGTCGGAGACCCAGGATGACCCCACTGCAGACACAGGGACATAAAAAACTTAGACTGCAGTTGGTCAACATGGGAAAACATCTTGTGGACAGAAGAGACCAAGAGCTTTTTGGTAAAGTGCATCATCTACTGTTTACCTAAAAGAGAATGAAGCCTACAAAGAAAACAATACAGTAAGAACAGTCAAATATGGTGGAGGTTTAAAGATGTTTTAGAGTTGTTTTGCTTCCTCTGACACTGGGTGCCTTTACTGTGTTCAAGGCATCATGAAGTATGAAGATTGCTAAAGGGTTTTGGGTCTCCAATGTTAGAAAGCTGGGTTTGCATCCTAGGTTAACAGGACAATGACCCCAAACATACTTTAAAAACACACAAAAATGGATGGAAACAAAGTGCTAGAGAGTTCTGAAGTGGCAGCAATGAATCCAGTTTTAACTCCCATTGAACACCTGTGGAGAGATCTTAAAATTGCTGTTGGGAGAAGAGAAGGCTCTCCCCAAATATGGGAGACTTGGAACAGTTTGCAAAATAAGAGGGATCCAAAGTCCCAGTTGAAAGGTGTAAGAAGCTTGTTGATGGCTATAGGTTGATTTCAGTTATTTTTTTCCAAAGGGTGTGCAAACAAATATTTAAAAGGATTCAATCATTAAAATGCAATTTTTTGCCCTAACACGTAGGAATAGTCTTAAGAAAGGCTATTCTTCTCCTACCTTTAGATGTCTTCTCCATGCTGCCGTTCCGTAGAAATCCCGGTTTTCTTCTGTATGCAAATGAGTTCTCTTGCAGCACTGGGAGTGGTCCCCAGCGCTCAAACAGCACTGGGGGCGTCCCCAATGCTACGAGAGAAATCTCCAGCACCGCCTCTATCTTTACCTGGAACAGCCTCTCCTTGCGTCTTCTTCCGGCACTGGCTTCAAACTTGCAGAGCCAACTGCGAAGCCATTTTCTTGTGACCGCTTACCCCAGCGTACTGTGTAAGCAGCGACAAGGAAATGGTCGCTTATACTAGTTTACTGTGTAAGCAGCCACAGGAAAACTGCCGCGGGCATGTGCAGTCGGCTCTGCCCAAGGCCCGACGGCAGAGCCAACTGTGCATGCCTAGAAGTTTTAAGCTAGTGCTGGAAGAAAATGGAGGCGGCGCTAGAGATTTCTCTCACAGCATTGGGGACACCCCCAGTGCTATTTGAGCACTGGGGACCGCCCCCAGTGCTGCGAGAGAACTCATTTGCATACAGAAGAAAACCAGGATTTATACCGAACGGCGGCGCGGAGAAGACATCTAACGGAAGGAGAAGAATAACCTTTCTTAGGGACAAAAAATAGCATTTTAATGATAGAATCCCTTTAAGTATAGGGTGCCAGTAATTTTCTCTGGCCAATTTTTGCATGAAATCATGTCATTTGGTTATTTTTTTATCTTTTTTTTTTTGTGTGTGTTGTCCCAATGCACACAAAGGAAATAAAAGTGTATATAACAAAATGTGTGTAATTGCAGTAATTTTCTAGGATACTTTATTTTCCGGAAAAATTTCCAGGGTACCAACACTTACAGCCATTACTGTAGATGTCTTATATTTTTGGCCATCTCAGACTTGGTGACAGGTGTTCTTTATGGGGCTAATACTGTATGTAGATGCCTGTTAGATTGTATTTGGCAGGGGCCACTATTGGGGATAATACTGTGTGCAGGGGGCACTATGGGGCATAATAGAACGCGCAGGAATGCGGAGGAGGGGGTCGCTCGAGGTCTTCGGTGTCGGTCGGGGGGGGGGGGCCATGTCAAAAGTTTGCGACGGGACCCCGCCATTCCTAGTTATGCCACTGCTAAGACACCTAAAAATTACCTCTTATAATAATCCATTTTCTAACTTTTTTTTATTTTATTCTTGTAAGACCTTTCGATTTTTCGAGACAATGAATCACTTAGAGGAAATCCATTCTCCAATCTCTAAGAACCACACTATGAGGAAGTTTCTTTTCTTCTTACAAAATGTGGATTCATATAAAGTTCTGTATAATAGGAAATCATTACAAGACTTAGTAATTTTAACTGTTATATATATTGCAAGGCTCAGAAGGGATTAAAGAGGAACTCGTCTGTCTGGAAAGTGTGCTTAGAGCATCTTTTACCCAACACTTGTGGTTCTTGACCAGGGATTCCGCAAGAGACTGGTTGATCTGTTGACAACAAACAGACATTTAGACATCCATTATGTGCAGATGATTGTTTGGAAATGTATTCCATAGAAGATACATGTAAACAAGCCAGACCTTATAGGCATCCTGTGATGCTGCAACTTCCCAAGGGGCACTACTTAAACATTTATAGCACTGTTTGCATTGCTTTTGTTATGTGTAACTGTAACATATATAGTTCTGCAGCTTCCATGTGTCTCCATTCCTCTGTGGCAATGGAACATCCTTCCTTTTAGGAAAGTTTAAGCTAGCCCAACCAATGGATGGCTGGGATAAAGGGAGGAAACTCTGACACTAGAGTCTATTACAGACCCTGATGAGGTAAGTCGTGTTCAAGGATTCTGGTTAGAGCCTTGGCCCAGCATCACATCACAGCATGGCTGCAGCCATGAGACAGGGAAGGTACCTGCTGACAACCTACAGAGAGGAGAGAGAGGGCCAATTTGGAGGAGAAATTGAGCCCCACAACCTGTAACCTGTTTTTTAAAGGGATTCAATCATTAAAATGCCATTTTTCCCCTAACACTTAGGAATAGCCTTAAGAAAGGCTATTCTTCTCCTACCTTTAGATGTCTTCTCCACACCGCCGTTCGGTAGAAATCAGAGTTTTCTTCTGTATACAAATGAGTTATCTTGCAGCACTAGGAGCGTCCCCAATGCTGTGAGAGAACTCTCCAGCGCCGTCTCCATCTTCTTCTGGAACGCCCACTCCCTGTGTCTTTTCTGTCTTGGGTTTCAATCTTCTAGGTCTCGGGCCTTGGGCAGAGCCGACTGCGCATGCCCGTGGCCATTTTCCTGTGGCCGCTTACACAGTAAACTAGTATAAGCAGCCATTTTCTTGTGGCTGCTTACACAGTAAGCTGGGGTAAGCGGCCACAAGAAAATGGCCGTGGGCATGCGCAGTCGGCTCTGCCCAAGGCCCGACGGCAGAGTCAACTGCGCATACCTAGAAGTTTGAAGCCAGCACTGGAAGAAGAAGCAGGAAGAGGCCGTTCCTGAAAAAGATGGAGGTGGCACTGGAGAATTCTGGCGAGAGAACTCATTTGCATACCAACGAAAACCGGGATTTATACTGAACAGCGGCGTGGAGAAGATATCTAAAGGTAGGAGAAGAATAGCCTTTCTTAAGGCTATTCCTAAGTGATAGGGACAAAAAAATAGCATTTTAATGATTGAATCTCTTTAACTTTATTGAGGGACAGACTAGTTTTGCTCCCAGACTCGGTGTCAGCTTTAGCTTCAGCCATGGGTGTCGTGGACCTTTTAAGCATATGGACCACTAGCTGTTACCCGCGACTTCGTCTGCGGTGATTGTAGCGGTGGGTATATACAGGCGCGGGTAAGGTTTTCGTACTGTGTATAAGGTATGGGATATGAAATGTAAGTTTGTATCTTGTTTTTGCTGTAATTCAGAGAATACATGAGACTGTTGTGTTGCAGTTACTTTGTATTTGAGCTGCTATATATACGGTGTTGTGAGAAACTTTACATAGTGACTTTGGGACAGAGATATTTGAAGTTAACCCTTTCCCGCCGATGGCATTTTTTGATTTTCATTTTTGACTCCCCTCTTTCTAAACCCCATAACTTTTTTATTTCTCCACTCCCAGAGCCATATGAGGTCTTAATTTTTGCGGGACAAATTTTTCTTCCTGATGCCACCATTATTTATTCTATATAATGTACTGGGAAGCAGGGAAAAAAATTCAAAATGGGGTGGATTTCAAGAAAAAATGCATTTCTGCGACTTTGTTACGGGCTTTGGTTTTACGGTGTTCACTGTGCGACCAAAATGACATGTCCCCTGTATTCTGTGTTTCGTTACGATTCCGGGGATACCAAATTTATATGGTTTTAGTTACATTTTGACCCCTTAAAAACAAATCCAAAACTGTTAAAAAAATTTTTTTTGAAAAGTCGCCATATTCCGACAGCCGTAACTTTTTTATACGTCCGTGTACGGGGATGCATAGGGCGTCTTTTTTTGCGGGACCGGGTGTACTTTGTAGTTCTACCATTTTCGGGAAATGTTATTGCTTTGATCACTTTTTATTAAAATTTTTATCAGAATCAAAACAGTGAAAAAACGGCGGTTTGGCACTTTTGACCATTTTTCCCGCTACGGCGTTTACCGAACAGGAAAAATATTTGTATAGCTTTGTAGAGCGGGCGATTTTGGACGCGGGGATACCTAACATGTATGTGTTTCATAGTTTTTAACTACTTTTATATGTGTTCTAGGGAAAGGGGGGTGATTTGCATTTTTAATCCTTTTTTTTTTGTTTTTAATATTTTTTTTTACTTTTTTTAAACTTTTTTTTTGCATTTATTAGACCGCCTAGGGGTATTGACATGGGTGGGCGGTGTCGCGGATTGTCAGAGCGGTGGGGGTTGGCAAACATGGCTGCTACGGAGCGTTAAAGAGAACCTCCTGGAGTATCGTTAAGGTGAGGGGCAAAGTGGTAAAGTATATGTATATGTGATTGTGTGGGGTTAGGGGCGAGGCTGCAGAGGGCAATATGAATTTTGTGGCTTGCTATGGTCCAAAGTGTGTGAGATTGCAGAGATGGTGATGTGAGTTTGAGGTTTGTGGGGGTCCTGGGAAAAACGTATGTGCGCTATTGTGACGAAAAGTAGCCTATTGCGCAATGGGGTGTATTAACTATGTTTGTGGAAAATTTCAGCCAAATCGGTCAAGCGGGTTTTGCGTGATTGACTAACAAACATCTGAACACACAAACCCACAAACATCCAAACTCACAAACTTTCAGATTTATAATATTAATAGGATTATTCCTTGCATACCACATAGGGCCTGTCCCTCAGTAACACTGTCACATTGTAGCACGAGGGTGTGTGTATATTCTGTCCTTATTGTAGCAGTGTTAATAAAGGTTTTATTTAGTTATTTATGATATATCCTTGACCCGATCGTTTTCTCTCTGATCCCTACATCTACCACCATACAGGATATGGGTAACCAGAGGTCTGCACACAACGTACTTGACATAGATGTGTTAGATAGATCCTGGGTTTCACACCGTTACACGCACAATAACTCATGAAGTATTACACTACTGTCTTCTCATATCCTTTCATCACATATACAACCTCCTTGATCTACATGATGTTCATACTGAGGCATACTGTACACTTTGAGCAATCTTCAACAACCTCCTGCCCCAGCCGACGTCACCTGTCCATATATTACATGGCATTACATCTAAATGTCCTAGGCGGGGCAGATCTGAATCACCAGATGCAAAATGTGAACAGAATTGCAATATAAACCATTCAGTGACTGGTGTAGGTTTCTGGTATAACTCATTCTGACCTAACACGACTTGGTCTTTGCCCACTTTTGTAAAATCTGGTGAGTGGGGTCAAGATGCATCACATTTATACCCATCTATACCACAAACATGGAGTAGGGGGGTTAGCAATTTCCTCCTAATGATCTGAACTATATGATACGTCAACTCAAAATCAGATAAAGAGTTATTAGCTTAGTTACAGGTTCTAAAATACACATAGAAGAAGCCATACTTATCTTACTGATCCCTATCCGCTCCCTTTCTGACACTGCCCGGTCCCCCACCAATCTCTATCTCCTAATGATGTGTGTGTACAATAGTAATACAACCTGATCAGCGATAGACAACAGATATACCTCCCGTGTCTCAAGCTGAACCCCAATATTAATATTGCCTTCTATGAGATTTCTGTCTATCACTGAGATCCATTAACTTGTTTACTTTCTTTTATAACAATTACTGGAATTGATTGTCATATTAAGACAACGACTCGATAGGCCATCAATATTAGATCTGCCAGGGTCTGACACTGATCAGCGGCTCCAGGATAGCATGACTTTTGGTACTGCTTACAAGCTGGAAAGTGACAAATAAAGCCCTGTTTGTCACCAATATAAGACACCAAAATTATTTGAAAAATATGTTATATAATGCAAATATGTGTCCGGTCCTAAATCAGGGGAACTGGTCCGGTACGGAGGTGGTTAAGGAGACCTTAAGGAAACCAGAAGAAGATGGAGGTGGTGCTGGAGAGTTCTCTCGCAGCATTGGGGATGCCCCCAGTGCTGCGAGAGAACTCATTTGCATACAGATGAAAACCGGGATTTATACCAAACAGCAGCGGCCCGGAGAAGACATCTAAAGGTAGGAGAAGAATAGTCTTTCTTAAGGCTATTCCGACATGGTACCCATAAATATTGCATTATAATGATAGAATCCCTTTAATGATATAATTCCATGCAAGACCATTCTATTTTTAAAGTATGTATCCTTCATTTTAAGGAATTTTATACGTTACTTAAAAGCATAACCCTACTTGTATTTCGAGCCTGTATCCCCCATCCACAAAATAGGTCATAATTGCTGGATTGGCCCAACTGCTGCAAAATGTGACCAACTAAAACCTATCACGGTCAAGGTGAGCTATACAGGAAATCAATTGTCTTATAACGCTAGAATTATACTGGTTACTTCCTCTTTATTTACCATAGAAGTTCTTTACAACATATTCAAAAACATTTCACACGTCTTAAGTAATTTTCAGGTTATTGCTGCAATATTTTAGGTATTTACAAACTGAGGCTTCCAGACATGAGTAGCTGCAATGTTACAGCTTTACACAATCCCCAGTGCTACTTTAGTATTTTCTTCAAAAAAATTCCTGTTTTTTTTTCTCAACAACCAATCCAGGAGCCCGCTTTCACAACACTGACCACATCTTCTTTCTCTGGGTCGTATTTGTAAGCTTTTGGTCCTGAAAAGAAGTAAAGGAATCCTAAAAGGAATAGAAATTATACAGGTTAGTAAGTCTCTAATTCTAAGTATGAGATAGATATACAGTGTTGGCCAAAAGTATTGGCACCCCTGCAATTCTGTCAGATAATACTCATGTTCTTCCAGAAAATGATTGAAATCACAAATTCTTTGGTATTATTATCTTCATTTAATTTCTCTTCAATGGAAAACCACAAAAAGAATTGTCAAAAAGCCAAATTGGATATAATTCCACAGCAAACATAAAAAAGGGGGGTGGACTAAAGTATTAGCACTGTTTGAAAAATCATGTGATGCTTCTCTAATTTGTGCAATTAACAGCGCCTGTTACTTACCTGAGGCACCTAACAGGTGGTGGCAATAACTAAATCACACTTGCAGCCAGTTGAAATGGATTAAAGTTGACTCAACCTCTGTCCTGTGTCCTTGTGTGTACCACATTGAGCATGGAGAAAAGAAAGAAGACCAAAGAACTGTCTGAGGACTTGAGAAGCAAAATTGTGAGGAAGCATGAGCAATCTAAAGGCTGCAACACATTGTGCAGCATAATGTAGGGCCCAGTGTGCAAAAGCTGGGTCTCCCTCAGAGGTCATGGGTCTTCCAGCAGGACAATGACCCAAAACACACTTCAGGTCAGCACTAGAAAATGGTGGTGAGAGAAAGCCCTGGAGACTTGTAAAGTGGCAGCAATGAGTCCAGCCCTGAATCCCATAGAACACCTGTGGGGGAGGAGAGATCTCTTGGTGGCAGTTTGGAGAAGGCCCCTTCACATCTCAGGGGGGACCTGGAGCAGTTTACCAAAGAAGAATGGTCTAAAATTCCAGCAGAGCCTTGTAAGAAACTCATTGCTGGTTACCGGAAGCGGTTGTGCGCAGTTATTGTGTCTAAAGGTTGTGCTACCAAGTATTAGGCTGAGGGCGCCAATACTTCTGTCCGGCCCATTTTTGGAGTTTTGTGTAAAATGATCAATGATTTGACTTTTTTTTTCATTCTCTTTTGTGTTTTTTCAATAAATGAAGATATTACCAAAGAGTTTGTGCTTGTAATCATTTTCTGGAAGACAACGAGTATTATCTGACAGAATTGCAGGGGGGCCAATACTTTTGGCCAACAATGTAGATAGATAGATAGATATGAGACTGAAACATAAATATGGAATAGATAGATGAGAATGTAAGTTTTTTTTTACCCCGCACACCTTCCCTGGTTATTATATTCTAGAACCCGAAGATAACAAACCACATTTCGTGGCACTTATGGTTTGGACCAAACAAGTTCAGTTCGAAAACAAATTTCCTGGCGAACTGCACGAATATTCATGAAGCGCGGTTCTCCCATCACTATGTAGGGATACATCTGTGCAGTCTTTGGAGGGGCAGCCTTGGTGCGACACCTAAGACCTGCTGCTTCCTGTATGCTTCAGGGAACTGTTGTATAAGCGCCTGCCATGGTACTTGCCCCCTCCTGCCTAAACAGTTTTCCAACCGTTTGAAACTAGATAACAAATCTGAGCCACAAACTCTCGGTGGAGCGCTGCAGATCATTTGAACAGCGGTGTTCAGTTTTTTTTGTGACGCTAAATGTCTACGTGCTGACCGTGTTAAATGGACAATAAGAGACTGATTCATACTGCTCTTATGTTCAAGGGTATCTGAACTTGTTTAAGTAAATGACTCTACTGCGACAAGTGTGTCAGAGTGTTTTTCTTAAAAACTGCTCGACTATGTCATTCACTGGACAATATTAGATAGATTACTGTTCAAACACTCTCATGTACCCACAACATACAAGGTCTTGTAGATCTCCGTGGCCCAGATTGCTACCACTGCACCCCTATAGCTTCGCCCCTGGGCACTTACCATTTACTTCAGCCGCTGCATCTACATTTCCTTCAACCCCAGAAAACTCATCGTCAATGCTTTTTGGGTAATCCCTCTCCATGATTCGGTTTGCCTCGTCATAGCTGTGGAGAGAGTACACTGACATAGTGATGGCGTCTTATCATTACAATGGGGCAGATTTATTAAAAGGATCTAAAAGCAAATCTGTTTTAGTTGCCGGACTTTATGTTATTAGTATAGTATTACTGTGACCCCCTTCTACCTCCTGCACCAACTTCAGAACATAATTCGTTTTTAACAATATGTGTTGGTGCTATATGCCATTCTCTAATTCTCTAATATAATCTAATATAATCTCTCTCTAATATATGCCATTCTCTAAAACACAGAGATAATACATATACTAGTGATCTCACAGCATATAGGTAATCCACATCCAAATATATAACTAACACAGGAAAGTCACATGAGAAGAATAATGTACATAGCGATGATATAGTACAGTGATAATGTGTCCACTGAAACTGCCCTAACAAAAGTCACCAATGACCTGCTAACCGCCAAAGCCAAGCGCCATTACTCTGTCCTCCTCCTCCTTGACCTCTCCTCTGCCTTTGACACAGTTGACCACTCCCTCCTGTTAGAAATTCTCTCATCCCTTGGTATCTCAGACCTGGCCCATTCCTGGATCTCCTCATACCTCACCGACCGCACATTCAGTCTCTCCCACTCGCACACCACCTCCTCACCTCGCCCTCTCTCTGTAGGTGTCCCCCAGGGCTCCGTCCTAGGACCCCTCCTGTTCTCCATCTACACCCTTGGCCTGGGCCAACTCATAGAATCTCGTGGTTTCCAATACCATTGCTATGCCGATAGCACCCAAATATACATCTCTGGACCAGACATTACCTCCCTGCTGGCCAGAGTTCCAGATTGTTTAGCCGATTGTTCGGCCGTAGCTTCCTTTCTCTCCTCCCGCTTTCTCAAACTCAACATGGAAAAAACGGAGTTCATCATCTTCGCCCAACCCCGCATGGCCCCTCTACCTGACCCATCTATCAAAGTTAATGGAACCACACTTACCCCTGTCCCATGGGTCCGATGTCTTGGGATAACCCTGGACTCTGACCTATCCTTCAAACCCTAAACACTTCCTGCCACCTCCAACTCAAGAACATTTATCGAATCCGCTCCTTCCTCACCCATGAAACTACTAACACGCTCGTCCATGCCCTCATAATTGAAACAAATGTGGATCCAGCATACACCAGGTGATGAATCAATAAAACTCAACTTTTATTTTCAATCCATAAAAACAATTGTCACGTCCATAGGGAATGAGAGCGGATACAGAGTAGCTGCTTTGTTATACTCTGTATCCGCTCTCATTCCCTATGGACGTGACGATTGCTTTTATGGATTGAAAATAAAAGTTAAGTTTTATTGATTCATCGCCTGGTGTATGCTGGATCCACATTCATTTCACCTTTGAATTCCTTTCCACGGGCTAAAGTCCAACTGTTTCCGTGCATCCCAGCGACGTAGCTGAAATGAAAGGGTGAGCTGGATATTTTCAGTTATTATTGATATGCCCTCATAATCTCCCGCCTAGACTACTGCAACACCCTTCTCCATGGACTCCCAGCTAACACCCTCGCCCCCCTCCAGTCCACCTTAAACTGCGCTGCTCGCTTAATCCACCTCACGCCCCAATCTTCATCGGCTGCTCCCCTCTGCCAGTCCCTCCACTGGTTACCTATAGCCCAGCGAATTGAGTTCAAGCTACTAACGCTAACATACAAAGCCATCCACAACCTGTCTCCTCCATATATCTCTGACCTCATCTCCTGCTAACCGGCCCACACGTAACCTCAGATCCTCCAATGACCTCCTACTCCGCTCTGCTCTCATCCGCTCCTCACACAACCGCCTCCAAGATTTCTCTCGTGCATCCCCCATACTCTGGAACTCCTTACCACGACACATAAGACTGACCCCCACAATCACAGGCTTCAAGAAGGCCCTGAAGACTCACCTATTCAGGAAGGCCTACACCCCCCAATAACACTATCACCGCACCGCCATCTGTACAGTCTCCCCCTCTCCTTCTGTCTCTACCCCCTTCCCCCATAGATTGTAAGCCCTCGCGGGCAGGGCCCTCTACCCCACTGTGCCAGTCCGTCATTGTTAGTATTATATCTACCTGTATATTCTGTGTACTCTATGTAACCCCCAAATGTAAAGCACCATGGAATTAATATAATAACGTACAGCACTATGGAATTAATGGTGCTATATAAATAAATAATAATAATAATAATGTGTGCAGTGATGTCACAGTATAGAGATAATACACACAGTGATGTCACAGTACAGGATAATACACACAGTGATGTCACAGTACAGGATAATACACACAGTGATGTCACAGTACAGGATAATACATACAGTGATGTCACCGTACAGAGATAATACACACAGTGATGTCACCGTACAGAGATAATACACACAGTGATGTCACAGTACGGAGATAATACACACAGTGATGTCACAGTACAGGATAATACACACAGTGATGTCACAGTACAGAGATAATACACACAGTGATGTCACAGTACGGAGATAATACACACAGTGATGTCACAGTACAGGATAATACACACAGTGATGTCACAGTACAGGGATAATACACACAGTGATGTCACAGTACAGAGATAATACACACAGTGATGTCACAGTACAGAGATAATACACACAGTGATGTCACAGTACAGAGATAATACACACAGTGATGTCACAGTACAGAGATAATACACACAGTGATGTCACAGTACAGAGATAATACACACAGTGATGTCACAGTACAGAGATAATACACACGGTGATGTCACAGTACAGGGATAATACACACAGTGATGTCACAGTACAGGGATAATACACACAGTGATGTCACAGTACAGGGATAATACACACAGTGATGTCACAGTACAGAGATAATACACACGGTGATGTCACAGTACAGGGATAATACACACAGTGATGTCACAGTACAGGGATAATACACACAGTGATGTCACAGTACAGGGATAATACACACAGTGATGTCACAGTACAGGATAATACACACAGTGATGTCACAGTACAGAGATAATACACACAGTGATGTCACAGTACAGAGATAATACACACAGTGATGTCACAGTACAGAGATAATACACACAGTGATGTAACAGTACAGGAATAATACACACAGTGATGTCACAGTACAGAGATAATACACACGGTGATGTCACAGTACAGGGATAATACACACAGTGATGTCACAGTACAGAGATAATACACACAGTGATGTCACAGTACAGGCCTTTCTACAGTTCGCCTCAGGCAGCAGAGAGGCTAGGTTCACACTACCATTATTATAGTCTATTGCTCTCATCTATCATAGGATAAGAGCAATGGACTTTAACTGTAGTAAATGTAGATGGAGCCCCTCATCTCTGTCTATTCCAATTCATTCTAATGTAAAAAAGATACCAGAAACTTTCTTCCATTATGTTTACTTTTTTAACAGAAAACAAAAGTCTTGCATGTGTGCACTTTTTTTTTTTTTTTTTACATTAGAGTGAATACAGACGGAAGGGGCAATGGACTACAATGGAGGCTACTGGACAGACAGAAGAGACTGTTTGTCATTGTGCCCTCTCTATGACATATCAGTTCACCAATAGCATGTGAACAGGGGTTCGGAGAACTCCTATATGGAATCTATTGAAACACTCAGTTTTGGTGAAAATTTCCTTTTAGTTGTACCTGTAGAAATCTTCCCCGACAAAGAACAATGTTTTCCTAGCACTCTTCAGGTGGACAGCAGCATCTATTTTCTGCACAGTATTGGGGAATCCATAGTCATAGATATGGCGAGGAGGTCCTTGGATGTTCAGACCTCGTGTTGCCCAGTAATGAGGACCTGTTAGGAAAACAACATCTGCTGAATATCACGTAACCCCATAAAGGTAATATAAGACGTTCTTCAGATAATCCTTCGCATCAGTACTCGGTGACTCATGAGTATAAAGGAAGTACTTCATTTCTTATTTTCCTCAAGTGGTTCCTTCAAGCACCTTCACTTCGCCAGCACAAAAAAAGGACTACATAAAAGTAAAAAAAATCTATTACCGTTCTTAATATTTTTATATAGATTTAGTCCTACCTTTAAAAAAATATGCAGTTCCTCTTTCAGGAACTTCATAAGCGGCGTCCACATTTGACATGAGCTGCGGGAAGGAAGCGGCAATGGAGTTGGCTCTGACATTGGTAAGTTGGGTTTGTCTTCTCCAGAAAGATCTTCAAAATAAAGGTATATTAATAAAGAAGATCAACGAATCCAAAAAATATGTCTGCTACTGCTATATATAATACAATGGGTGAAATATTATTGAACACTTCATCAATGTTCTAAGTACCGTAAATAAATTTTTAAAATTGACATGAAATTCTCACCAGATGTCAGTAAGACCAGTCCAATACAGGCAAGGAAATCAATCACACTTACTGAAATGGATTTAAAGGGATCCAGTCATTGGAATTCCATTTTTTCCCCTAACACATAGGAATAGCCTTAAGAAAGGCTATTCTTCTGCTACCTTTAGATGTCTTCTCCATACCGCCGTTCAGTAGAAATGTTCTGTACTGGCATCACTTACGTGTTGGATATTGGTACAGAGCTACTGAGCATGCTCAGTAGGCTCTGTACTCTGTATAACTACACAAGCGTACTGCACATGCGCAGTACGCTCACATAAGCGGCCCAAAAAAATGGCCACGGGCATGCGCAGTGAGCTCTGCCTGAGGCCCCATGGCAAAGCTGACTGCACATGCCTAGAAGGTTGAAATCCAGCGCCGGAAGAAGTGGGGAGAGGCCGTTCCAGATGAAGATGGAGGCATCTCTGGAGAGTTCTCTTGCAGCATTGGGGATGCCCATTGTGCTGTTTGACCATTGAGGACTGCCCCCAGTGCTGCGTGAGAACTCATTTGCATACAGAAGAAAACCGGGATTTTTACCAAATGGCAGCACAGAGAAGACATCTAAAGGTAGGAGAAGAATGGCCTTTCTTAAGGCTATTCCTACGTGTTAATCAGAAAAATAGGATTCCAATGCTTGGATCCCTTTAATACTTGCTACAAAAACCTTGGTTTGCTGATGAAGCTTCAAGACACCTCCTATATGGAGATACTAGTCTCCTGCATTGCTCAGGTGTGACTTTGGCCCATTCTACCACACAATCACTCTTTACATCTTGAAGGTTCAGGGGGTCCTTCTCTGAGCTTTAGTTCCTTCCAAAGATTTTCTATTACATTCAGGTCTGGGGATCGGCTGGGCCATTCTAGCAGCTTTATTTTCTTTCTTCCTTGGCTGTGTTTTTGGGTTCTTGTCTTGCTGAAATGTATCCCTCATTTCATCTTCACCGTCCTGGTAGTTGCAGGAGATTTTTAAGAATGTGTTGGTTCATTTGTTCATAAATCCTGCCTTCAGGTATATGAAGTTTGCCAGTGCCGTATGCTGAAAAACAGCCTCACGCCATGATGTTCCCACCTTCAAACCTCACTGCTGGTCTGATGTTTTTGGCTGGTAGGCTGTGACTTTTGGCCTCCAAACATGGTGTGTATTATGGTATACAAAGAGTTCAGTTTTGTCTCATCTGACCAGACTCTATTCTCCCGGTATTTCACCGTCTTGTCTTGGACATGCTTTTTGTTCAGGAATGGAGTTGTGTGTGGTGAGGATGTATATAGGCCATGGAGGGTGAGGGCATTACTTATTGTTTTCTGTTGATTCCTGGTCTTTCTGGAGTTCTCCACAGGTGTTCCTTGGCTTTTGGATACTTCTGTTCACTCCTCTATGTGAAATCTTGCGGGGAGCTCCTGGTCATGAAATGATGTTCTTTCCACTCTTGGATTATGACCCCAATAATACTCACTGGAACCTTAAGTAATTCTTCTGTAACCAATGCCATCGGTATGTTCTGTAACAATAAGGTTGTGAGGGTCTTGAGACAGCTCACTGGTTTTACCCATCATGAGGTATTTCTTCTGAGGCCCCTTAGTAATGAGACTTCTTATTATTTGTCACTACTAGGGTTGAGCGATTGTGTCTGGAAAAGATTGGATTCCGATCAGCGATCGAGAAAATTTCACGATCGCGATCGGAATTCCGAACACGATCTTTTTAGGTGGGATCGAGATCGGTGATTATTTCCCACAATGCTTTGCTTCTGGCCAAGCATTGTGGGAAAAGCTAACAATGTTAGCCTTCACACTGAGTATATGCCCCACTTATTCTGAGTGGAGGGTATACTCAGTGTGAAGGCTCCGCTGCGGTTCCATAGGGATGAATGGAAGCAGCCGGCACACAGCCTTAACCCCCTGCGCACCGGCTGCATCCATTCATTCTAATGGGAGACTAGCTAACATCTCTAGTAACTACTTACCTGCAGAGATGGCTTGTCCGGTGCCCGATGTTCTCGTTCTTCTTCGCCTCGCTGCCCCCGCCTCCCAGGTTAGTGTTACAGAGCTAGGAAGAAGGCAGGGCTTGTGGCTTAGGAGAGTGTGGGCGGGTACAGGGCGAGGAGACGTGACGTCTCCCCTCCCAGTACCCGCCCACACTCTCCTAACCCGCCCACACTCTCCTAACCTGGGAGGCAGGGGGCAGCGAGGAGAAGAAGAACGAGAACACCGGGCACCGGACCAGCCATCTCTGCAGGTAAGTGGATACCAGGTGGCACTAAGTAGCCAGCGTGGATTCTAACAAAGCGTACAATTGTTAGATTCCATGCTGTATAGTGAATAGGATTGTTTTTAAAATCCAATCTCCGATTAGTAAAACAATCCCATTGACTTGCATTGGGATCGGAATTGGGATCGAGATCAGGTTCCAATGAAAAATGATTGGAAATCGGATTTCAAAATCGATCCTGAAAAGTCAAGATCGGCTCAACCCTAGTCACTACGTGTCAGGATTACTTTCTAATTCCTGAAAGATTTCGTCTGTTGTCAGGACTTTCCATGGGTTTTTTTCTCCTCTCTTCCTTCATGTGGTCAATCCTTTTTCCCGGTGTCATTTCTCATTATTACACATAATTTATGGACATCTATGTGGGATTTCTTTGCCTGTGTGGATTGGATGGGTTGTTACCGATATCTGGTGATAATGTCACGTCAATAGCACCTTGAGAAATAGATTTACTTAGAAAATTGGTGACGTGTCCAATACGTCTGTCACCCAGAGTATACATTCATATAGAGGGCACTTCCTCTGGTGGTAGCTAAAGGTAGCGAAGTGTCTAAGTCCACAAATGTACTCTTTCCAACCGGTCCCCTACTTTTTGCAATTTAACAATGTATGTAAGAGATGGATAGAGGAATGTATAGGTGTAGCAGATGCGAAATAAACCTTCAATATGTTATTTATGTCGCCATTGCTTTTCAATGACTGGTGCGCTACACAAATCATGAGAGGCCCCTTAGTAATACAGTGACATCATAGTGGGCCATGCAAGTCATCTATATGGCTACAGGATCAGACTACACAGGGATTGGTTTGGAGTCTGTTACCATGAAGGCACATTGATATGCATAAGGGCCCCTTCACACGGAGTAAACGCGCCGCGCATTGTGAAGGGGCGCGTTTACTCCGTGTGAAGGGGCCCTAAGAGTTGTAGATGCAAAATGTTAGATAGGGAATGTGTCCTTTGGTTTGCACAACCCCTTTCATTTTTAAGTTTTGCGCAATTTATGTTAAGCCCATTTTCATGTTTTTGGACAATGTGCCTAAAACAATAAATGTCATGTTGGGAATTAACACCAGTTTTTTGGTGCAAATCATGACAGAATTGTGGTTTATATTTATTAGTAAATCTGCCCCATAGTGTCGAAGTATCATTGTAGACCAAAACATTATATTCACCTGTCTTTGAAAAATAGAAGTTCATTCCCTATGGCTGTAACAGCATCAAAAGACAGGTTTGGCTGACAGTGGTCTGGGGCCGGTGACTGGGGGATTACTGAAGATTTTTGGCCAGACTGTTTAGGCCCTGGAAAAAAAAAACAGAATGTAAATTACTCCAGCTGGTAACGGGTCCTATATACTTACCCTGGCCGGGATCGGTAAGTGATGGCGCGGGCCTCACAAGCACTATTATACTTGGGGGTCTTTTCGGACCCCCGAGTATAACGATCGGAGGCCCGCGAGAGGTAAAATAACATAAAAAAACTGTGTTACTTACCTCTCCAGGCTCTGGGCAGGCTTTGGCCTACTTGCGTGATGTCATATGACCCGTTATGCAGGGTCCCGGTCACATGACATCCCGGAAGATGGCCGACAGCGACAGAGAATGCAGGGGAGTCAGGAGATAGGTAAGTAACAGTAGTTTGTTATGTTTGTATCCCTCTGGGTCTCCGATTATTATACTCTGGGGTCTGGGGCCCCGCCATTCCTAGTTACGCCACTGAATCCCTTCACAGATACCTGGACCTCTACACTCTCTCTAGGTTTACCGCTGTTACTGTAGATAGGTACAGCAAATTGTACAATACTGCTTCTTTACTCACAGCAGACCTGCTGTCATAGTTATATTGCCTCTGTGATGGTAGGTGGGCCGTCAGGGGCACAACTAATGCCATGGCCCAATATACAAGATCTGGCATCAGGGGCTTGTTTGGTGCAGCACTTGGAAGTGAAGAGGAACTGGGAACAGGATATTGGAGTAGTTGGTCTGGGGGTCAGATTAATCTTGGAGGTCTGGTCTGGTATCTACGGATATAACTAGGAATGATGGGGCCCACTTCCCACATGACATAATGCCGCCTTCACTGGCCTCTGTACGGTATAATACCACTTATCCTCTACATAGTATCTTAGCCCTACACGGTATACTGTCCCTATTACAGGCTCCCATACAGTATGTTACCCAATACAGGCCCATACAAACTTCCATACAGTAAGATTCCCATATCCCTGCTCCTGTCCTCTGCTTAGGCCTCGAAGGGCGACACATATTATGTCCTGACACTCATTGTGCCCCCTAAAGGGTGGAGGGGGGGAGGCTATCCGGGAGTCTGAATTAATCTTCACTGTCCCATCTGGGATCTGAATTGAGTATAGGGTTCTGGTTTGGGACCTGATTTGAATCTAGCATTCTATGGTCTGAATGAGTTTCAGGGTATGTGGTCTTAATTCATTTTCTTATGTTTTGCAAGAAATAATAGCAAATCTACAAAGGCTGCCTAACAATTACAAGATGAAGTCTCTACTGAGAGCTGAGTGTTTAGCTGAGAGTTCACTTGACCCAGGTACATGAACCCTTAGTTAAACTAGTTGACTACCCCATTATATATGATAAGCCAACCACTCTATTCACTGTACCGTATAGTGACTGTATTCCTTTGACATCGTCCTTCGGCAGGCGGAATCCTATAGGGTGCTGGTATCTGTAGGTTGGATACATCAAAGCTGATGGGTCACTGGAATGTCCAAGTCCTAAAGCATGTCCAAATTCATGAGCAGCTACTGTAAAGAGATTAAATCCTAAAAGGACAGGACAATTGGTTACCTTACCTATAACTAGTTAGATAGTGTAATGGGATATGCATTTACAAGGCATACAATTACCATTTGATCCCGTGGTCCACCTTTCAGCATTGTCAAAGTGGGTATCTCCTCCTAGACCTTCCCCTGGAGCAAATGCATGAGCCAATGTACCCCGAGGTCCATCAAATGGATAGGAGTCTCCATGGTCTAAAGAAATCAATATATTTCATGTATTAATAGTTCAAAACCTCCTTAGGATCAAGGAATGGCCACAGAAATGGCTCTCTATCACATAACCCACCATAGGAAGAATATGCAAATCTGTCTTCCATGATGTAATTAGGAAGTCAGGTGCCTCAGTGTTGCAAACCAATAGAGGGCGCTCACTGGAATGTGCAAGCCTGTCTTCCCTGGTGTAATTAGAAAGACAGAATCTCAGTGATATGGCCCAATAATGGCTGCTCCCTTTAACATCATGCTCGACCTTCCAAGAGGCCTTTGTTTTGCAATGATGCTGGGATTATTACCAGGTATAGTCTCTCAACCGAGGACCTCATATTATATGATATTGTAGCTCAGATCTCTTACAGCCAATGGAACTGAGCTGCAATACCACACACAAACAGTGGATAGGTGTGGCAGCACTGTCCATTAAGCAAAATAGCCATGTTTTTCTAATTATGTACATGCCTTTAAATTTAGCCCCAAAAACTACATTTATACTAATGTAATTTTACTATGGCCTCCTTGTAAATTGTTGTGGACAACTGCAAGATGTTGAGACATTATTACTACAAACTGGTGCAATAGAACATGTAACACATCAACATTTCCAATACCTCCGGTCTCAAAGGAAATCATAATGTCCGCTTCTCCTTGGTTTACTTTCACAAAGTTTAAAGGTGCCGCATCACTCCAAGCTTTTAGCCCCATATCTACGGCTCTATCGACATCCGGCTTGTTCATGCTGGCAGTATACTTCTCAATCCTAAAAACAAAAAAGGTTTCAGCAAACACAATGGATGGTCAACCCCAACCTTATATAAAACAGGTATAAGATGTCTTGGAAAAACGTCTTCATAGGATAAGCTCACATCTGTGTCGGAGTCTCCATTCGAGACTTCACCGTAGAAACAGCCAGAAATCTGTGGGGGATTATAATTAGAGATGAGCGAACACTGTTCGGATCAGCCGTTCCAAACAGCACGCTCCCATAGAAATGAATGGAAGCACCTGGCACGGCGACCGGCCGCCGGCAAAGTGTACGTGCCAGGTGCTTCCATTTATTTATATGGGAGCGTGCTGTTCGGAACGGCTGATCCGAACAGTGTTCGCTCATCTCTAATTATAATCTCTGGGGTTCTGCCGGTACAGGTAGGTAGCCGCAGATTTAGTGGTCTGTCTCTCCATTAGCATGAACCTGTACACAGTGCAGTTTATCCCTGTGAATATATTAAAATGATCTAGAAATTAAGTTTTTGCAACTTTTTTGCAAGTTATTCTCAGAATTTCTTGCATCACTTGTGCCCAATTGCAAAATAGTGATTGCAGCAAGCCGGTATTGTCACACTGGTCTTGTTTACTCACGTGCAGACAAAAATTTCCTAAAACCATATATCTATGGAAGGATATTATGTCTCATGGGGGTACGGAGTTTAACAGGACAGGTAATGTTCCCTGGGAAAAAGGCTTTGCAAATTATCCAGGAGAAAGAATGATTCCTCTCTAGTGCCATAGATGATAGTAGGGAGCAAGTATTTTTCCTTCCGGGTGAGAGCTAGATTCATGTAGGCTTAAAATCAATTAGGATAATGCATATACTATATACATATATAGCACAGAGCACAAATGCTGCAAAGTAAGTATGCTTGCAGAAATAGAAGGGTTAATAGTTTATTTTTTCCAAGTAATAAAATGAAGTGAACGAAGAAAAGAGAAATCTAAGGGCTAGTTCACACGGGGCCAATGGAGCGGATTTTGACAGTGGATTTCGCCTCAAAATCTGCCTCCATACAATGGAGCCCTATGTGAACTGCTAGCAGAAAAAAGAAGCGACATGACCTTTCTTCAGGCGGTTTCCGCCTGAGGAAAGCAATAGAAGTGAATGAGAGGCGAAAACCGTGGTGCATTTTTTTTTACGGCCCATTCACTTTAGTGGAGGGGAAAACCGCCTGGCGTTTTCTGAAGCGGTTTTTAACCAAAAAAACGCGCCAGAAAACGCTTCAAAAACGCCTCAAGGTCAAAAAACCGCTTCCTAATTAGTTAGCGTTTTTTTTCTGGACCTAAATAAGCCAGGCGGTTTTCACATGTGAGCTAGCCCTTAATCCCCATCAATATTTGGTGTGACCTTTGCCCTTTGCCTTCCATCAATTCTTCTCAGTACTTGCAGACAGTTTTTGGCAGAGTTCAGCAGTGAGGTTGTTCCCGCCATCTTAGGGAACTAAGCCCAGATCCTCTGTGGATGTAGGCTTGCTCCAATCCTTCTCTCTCTTCATGTCATCCCAGACAGACTGGATGATGTTGTGGGGGCCGGATCATCACTTCCAGGATTCCTCCAAAAGGCAAAGGTCACACCAAATATTGATGGGATTTACATATATTTTCTTCAATTCACTTCATTTTGGTAAACTATTAACCCTTCTATTCATGAAACCATTCTTACTCTACAGTGTTCCTCAAGCTTAAAAATTTTGCCCTGTACTGTAGGTAACAGCCTCATGTGTCAGTATAACCTCATAGACATCAGATGTCTACAGAACCCTATTACGAGCCCAGATTATGGAATTATAGAAAACATCCGCCACAACAGGGACCAAGAAGTTCTTCCAATGGTCTCCTAACATTGGTACCATTGGTATCACTTACTGCTCTATGCAATATTCAAAGAGCATCTATCCTTGTCTAAAATTGGTCTTCCATTTACAATGACTGATTTTCTGGAGTTGAATATGTTTTCTACTAGATTAGGAACAAATGTCAAATCTTTTTAAGGGACATCAACCTTTCCTTATTGTCATTGCTTTAACATAAGTCCATCATGTTACTATAAATGACCACCTAGTATGACCAGTATGGAGGTTTGCACCTGTCACCTGTAAGTTAATGTAGTTTTTTTCCACTTTGGCTCTCCCGGGAAGACATGGTAGTTGGCCACATCTGGCATGCCACATCGTGGTTTATTCATCACAGCCACGGTCAAATAGTCCAATTTCCCGGTAACTTGTAGACCGAAGAACTTTTGCATTTTCTTCATTTTCCGTGAAAACAATGTATCGTCTGTCACCATTTCAGCCATATTCATTTGTCCATCACTACTGTAATATTTGTCAAGATATTCCTGCAATTGAAAACATGAGCAAAAAGCATTTCTTATACCTTACTCAAACATTGACAAGAGCTTTGACCAAATTTTTTACTCTGATCTCATAGTCAACATACTCGAGATTTCTAGATATGTAGAGGAACTGAATGATGTGTTCAATGACCTTGTTCAGCCTCCGCTACAGAGAAGACAAAGAAGACTATTGTGTGACGGCTATACTAATCTATTGTCCTACGATCTCCATGACCCAAATGAGGTAATACGTTGGCACCAAAAATTTTCAGAGTCATGGACGTCAATAGAAATTGTCTCATGCAATAATACAACACATTCGCTTTGGTTTCCATGAAGAGGAGGAACATTCCATTAATAAAATTGTGATAAAGATTCATTGTATGACTCAGGCCACATGACATGTTTGCATTGCCTCCTGCAGCCCTTGGTCAATGTAAAAATAGGCCAAATTTGTAATAAGTTTTCACATGTCTTTGTTTTTTTTAACAATTTTTAACTTACTCCAAAAGAATAAAGGGTATTAAAGAAAATTCTCACCCATAATGGTGAAAATTATTCCCCAAAATCCACTTTACTCTAGATTACATAGTCCACTCAACATAGTCCAGTTATCTAGCTTTTAGTGGCCATGGCCAGGCTCCTAATCTCCTTACCTGTGAGATTAGGGAAGAAGGAGGTGGAGCGACCTATGGGTTTTGTCCATCATCAGCATCCATGGGACAAGGTCATTAAATGATATTCTCTGAACAATCCATTTAATGGTTTATTTAAGTCTCCTTGAAGATAGGTCATCAATATCGGATAGGTGGTGGTCCAATAAGTGACACCCCCCAATAATCTGCTGTTTTCAGAATACTGTAGATGGTTCCATGCATGGTTCCACTTGAATGGAAGCTGATTTGTAATAAGGTGGCACCACCAGTACAAGTGTACAGAGCCCACTGCTTCTAACTGATCGGTGGAGGTACCAAGTATTAGACCCTCCACTCTGATAATGGTGACCAATCCTAAGGATAGATGATCAATATTGGGTCTTGGAGAAGCCCTTTAAAGGAAGTCTATTTCCAAAAAAGTCTCTATCGAATTATAAAAACTGTCAGATAGCTGGGGTTTGCTCTCATCACACCAAAGTGCTATGCTTTCCACGACCCAGTCCCTCCATCCCTCCATGCTATGCTTTCCACGGCCCAATCCCTCCATCCCTCCATGCTATGCTTTCCATGGCCCAGTCCCTCCATCCCTCCATGCTATGCTTTCCACAGCCAAGTCACTCCATCCCTCCATGCTATGCTTTCCACGACCCAGTCCCTCCATCCCTCCATGCTATGCTTTCCACGGCCCAGTCCCTCCATGCTATGTTTTCCATGGCCCAGTCCCTCCATGCTATGCTTTCCACGGCCCGGTCCCTCCATCCCTCCATGCTATGCTTTCCACGGCCCAATCCCTCCATCCCTCCATGCTATGCTTTCCATGGCCCAGTCCCTCCATCCCTCCATGCTATGCTTTCCATGGCCCAGTCCCTCCATCCCTCCATGCTATGCTTTCCATGGCCCAGTCCCTCCATGCTATGCTTTCCACAGCCAAGTCACTCCATCCCTCCATGCTATGCTTTCCACGGCCCAGTCCCTCCATGCTATGCTTTCCATGGCCCAGTCCCTCCATGCTATGATTTCCACGGCCCGGTCCCTCCATCCCTCCATGTTATGCTTTCCACGGCCCAATCCCTCCATCCCTCCATGCTATGCTTTCCACGGCCCAGTCCCTCCATCCCTCCATGCTATGCTTTCCACAGCCAAGTCACTCCATCCCTCCATGCTATGCTTTCCACGGCCAAGTCACTCCATCCCTCCATGCTATGCTTTCCACGGGCCAGTCCCTCCATGATATGCTTTCCACGGGCCAGTCCCTCCATCCCTCCATGCTATGCTTTCCACGACCCAGTCCCTCCATCCCTGCTCATGTACTGACATGTACACGGACCTGTCCTGTCAATCATAGTAGAGAGGGATGGAGGGACATGGCATTAGATGCATAGCTCCTTGATGCCTGCTACCTCTGCATCCTCTATAACAATTCCCATGCTCCTATAGACATTTCTACCAAACCTTCTCTACGTCTGCTGCAAATATATGGTTGCTTTACCCAAACTATTGGCTAGACCAAGCAAAGTCTGACAATTTCAGACAGGGGTGTTGGAAATTGCTGAAAACTCCATACACCCCATACTTTGTGGTTTTAGACAGAGACCTGTAGCTAAGTGCTATATACTTGTGCTATATACTTCTTTTGCCATCAAACACGTCACTTAGCAGTGCTGCTCCAGCGGCCTCCCCAATCCACCGCTCAGTGATGGTGACCCTAAGCCAGTCCAGGACAGCTTGTCCTGGACTGGCTTAGATCAGCAAAAATGCCACCCTCCCCGTGGCCCTGGCATGGGAGATGCGGCACTGCATTCAAGCAAAATCCCTTCTCCTAGTCTACATTGCAGACATCATTGTTGACCTCCTATAGACTTCCTCTATAGGCCTCCTGTTCTTGATGTGGCTTGACCTTCTGTCTTCGCAGTATGGAGTCATCGGGAAAAATTCATACAATTTTTTGGTATTGGTAAA
The DNA here is from genome assembly GCF_031893055.1 of Leptodactylus fuscus. Taxonomy (NCBI): domain Eukaryota; kingdom Metazoa; phylum Chordata; class Amphibia; order Anura; family Leptodactylidae; genus Leptodactylus; species Leptodactylus fuscus. The sequence goes on along the minus strand of NC_134266.1, from coordinate 258,293,312 downwards.
AGTGATCTATAAGGAAGACCTTCACCAGAACGGAACATATTGGCACAGGAAGTCAAATCAACTTCCTTCTTGTGGTAGAAGAAGAGGAGGTGTGATGTATGTAAGTGCTGTACTGACTGGGGTATTTTTGGCTGATACTGGTGACTCTAAGGCTTGGTAGTGGGGACCTATGACCAGTACTGGTGGCATGTCACATGTATATTGACCACTGGAGAAGCCCAGGCATCACCACAGTTTCATTGGTGAGGTGCTGGAAGAAAAGAGTCGGGTAATCTATCCGAAATCCACTGTTCTACTGGGTAGATATACTTTCACATATATTCCCAATGGGCAACGCTTGGCTTCCCAGTTCACGATAAGTCGAAGCCTTGAAGTCACATGTTAACAAGATCAAGACATGAGTCAGTTTCTTTAAACTCATCTAACCTCCTGATGATCTTGATCAGTCGATGAAATCATCATAAGACAAAACTTTATATTACTAAAAATAGGTTTTATATAATGAAACTGATATAAATATAGCTGAAAACCAACGCATAGCCCATAACAATGACCAATGGCAGAAGTCTATATTTTCAGTTCTGCTTAATCTGCACCAGAATAACACAGAATCTCCACCAACACAAAGGTTACTTACATGTAGATTAATTAAAGGGATTCTATTAGTTTAACGAAAAATGAACTATTTCCAAAAACAGCTACTTTGGAGTTCATAGGCTGTAGCCTGTATTGTAGTTTAGCCCTATTCAAGTGCATGAAGAAACACAGACACTTCACTCTTCACTGAAGACCTCCTTACTAAGGTATATGGTTCATGTACAAGATAGGCAATACTTCAATGTCATGCAAGTAACAGATGTGGTGTTGATTACTAAATTCATAAAATGTCAGGATTTTCCAACAAACAGTCACGGGGATGTGCTGCCTGCCACCGGAGAACGCCTCCTCCTACTCACAGGCATCCTCAGGTGTGGTTGGTTCTCAGATCCGAGATTGCAACTTTGGCTAAGAGATGGCTTCCCTTCTCCAGGGGTGCAAGCTGCTGATGCTTCAAGCTATTCTCCACTCCTACAAGCTGTTCTACTTACAAGCTGTCCTCCAAGTCATCCTTCTCCAAACAAGCACAGGAATGGGCCCCTAAGTCGGAAGCCATTCCTACCCTGAGTAACCTGGTCATTGGGTTATTTATTATTTATTTTACTCCAGGTATCTGGTGTAAAAAGTTGCAAACCTGAGGTCTGTAAACTCCAGGAGTAATTATTGTTGCAACAGGTTTTCTTGCGGCAACTAAGCCAATAACCTCCATATTCCCCCACATTATCTCCCTCTTAAATCCCCTTAACTTGTACACTTTGAGTTCCCCACTCATGTCCTCAACCCACAACATAACCCTCCCTTCACAAACCCTTTCCAAGACCAATTGAGGACTGAGGATGCCTCTCCTGTCCCAAGCTGAGGCCTACCTCTCTCCAAAACAACCACCAACCGAATTCAAGGATAACTGATGTGAAGAAGAACAGGCCTGGCATCCTGGACCATCACTTGCCTCGTGCTTTTCACACACCACTGGGCTGAGTCCTGTCTGCTAGGCTAAGGTATGTCTTAGGGACTACCAAAACCATCCACCATGCCAATAATCAGGTACCATTGGGACACCCATGAAGAAGCCAACATCTTCTAAATATTCCTGCTGGCCTCCCTCTGGCTCCCACATTTTCTCCACTGCACCAATACCTGGCTCCTACCCGTTCATTTGGCAACTGAAGATGCATAGAGGCCAGGTCTGCCTTGAGCATACCCGAGTTTCCACCATGATGATGTTCAGAGGGCAGGGACAATACACCTTTCGGGCTCTGGTCTTACTAGACCTCAAACAATATGAATATTCCCAGGTCTGCTCCGGGCACCCCAGAGGCCAGCCAAACTACGAATCTGAACTGATATCCTGAATCACCCAACTTGGCTATAAAACCACCCCCTTCCCATGTTGTGTCCCTAGCTGTACTGTTGCTTGATTGTACTAGGCCTTATTCCCTGTACCCCTTCCCACATTATGTTACTGCTGTGTGCTAAGCATTTCCCTGAAGCGGCATACCCCTACCTTGCTTCTACCTACTTTTCTCTAGCCCCATCCTCAATGAGTTGGGTCCCTTGCTGTACTGTTATATTGAATGTATTGTGCCTTCTCCTTGCTCTCGTCCCACCACATACCCTAATCCCTTCCACTTATACCATGTTATGTCTGCCATGTTCTGTGCTTACCTGCCACAAAGGCAATTCAATTTCCCTCCCCGGGATCAATAAAATATTTCATATTTCAGAACTGGTGTTTTTGCACCTCCCATTTTCGTGACAGTAAAAGTGGTGTGGGAAAATGTCGGTAGATTTACTGGGTAAAAAATATGCAAATCTATTTTCCATGATGGAATTAGGAGAACAGTGCACTCTGTACACCGCCCTCTAGAGGGCAGCATCCTTAACATCATGCATGACTCAGTTAAAAAGTCTAATTAATCATGATGCGGATTTAATTGCCAAATTAGTATTTCTATTAGATTTACTATCAATTACGCCACTTTACAGCTGAACTCCCCAGTTATAAAGAGACATGCACCGCCTCTTAAATCAGGCGGCTATTCTGCCAGCACCAGGGTTATAAAGACTAGCCTTCAATACACCAGTCTTCATAAATATACCCCATTGAGTCGCAACGTGAGAAAGTAACAGACAACTTGCGCCCCCTCTAAGGAGCACAATAGTAAACCGTGCTACACCAAATTGGGGCACTTGGTGTAGCTGAGCTGAGCTACACCATAACTTTGCATGCAATTGGTAGAGGGAGATTTTAACCCTTCCACTGCAATAAACCAAAAATTCAAAGTGTATGTTCGCACAGCCTTACACTAACAATTCTTATCCTCTATCCACAGAATAGGGATATGTGATTGATCATTGGTGATTTGACCGATAAGTCCTTCAATCACGAGAAGAGCAGTCCCTTAGTCCCCTATGGGTGTGGAGTGGTGGTGTGCATGCATGACCCCTGCTATTTCTCACGTCTATAGGAGTGATAGATCTTTGTACTTTGGGATCTCCATGAGTCCCATAAAAACAGATGGAGCAATCATATGGGGTATTCGGGGTCCCCTGTTCTTGATCTTGTGGACAGGGATAAGTGCTATTACTGGGAAAACCTCTTTAGGCTCATTTTTTGTACTGAAGTTCTTAGATCAGGCCAAAGTCTTTATTATAACCTGACATAGACTTAATCCTGTTTGCAGATTATAGTACTAAAAATCAGCACTGGGGTAATAAGAAAGGTAAATTAAATAAAATTATCAAAATGTGCCTTCTATTGGGTTCTAATGCTGTGATATTAGAGCTTTGCCCCTTCCTGACACTCCTAACCCATCTATAAACACGTCAGGAACATTACAGCTGCAGTGGCCACTAGAGGTGACTTGCAGTATTACATGGTGTCATTAGTGAAAGTGGTAAAACAGTGTCAATTTTAATGCAGAATTAAAGGGGTTGTCCCACGTCGCATACTTACCCGTCTTCATTCCTCTAAAATCTTCTGTCTTCCGGCTTTGTCTCGTCATTGGTGGGCGGGGTCACATATGCAAAGCCAAGCGGCGAGATGCCGCCGGCCCTGCGTGCGCGCTCATACACCAGTCTACCCTTCACAATGCGAATACAGACCCGGCACCCTGCGGCTCTGTATTAGCATTGTGAAGGCTAGACTGGTGTATGAGCTTGCACGCAGGGCCGGCGGCATCTCGCCGCTTGGCTTTGAATATGTGACCCCGGAGCGGAACAGCATCGCTTCTGCCGCTGCTGTCTTCATGCAGGGCAGAAGCATAGCGATGTGCCTGTGCCGGTGTCTAACTGTCCCCAGCATCCGCCTATTACAGCGGATGCCGGGGAGTTAGATGCCGGCACAAGCGAAGCCAGCAACATCGCTATGTGCCTGCCCTGCATGAAGACAGCAGCGGCAGAAGCGATGCTGTTATTCCGCTCCTCCGCCCCCCCCCCCCCCCCCGCCCCGGAATAGCAGCATCGCTTCTGCCGCTGCTGTCTTCATGCAGGGCAGGCACATAGCGATGTTGCTGGCTTCACCTGTCCCCCAAAGGGTAAACTACCCCCCCCCCCTCCAGGCTCGCTCCCGTGTACTTAGCCCCTCCTCCCTCCCCCCTGAGAGCAGGCAGACACATCACTTGACTCAGGTCAGGGCTGTGGCCACAAAAAAATGAATAAAGTGAGATAGTGGCCAAACAAAGCAGTTTTGCTGAAGCAATGTATTTAGGAAAAGTCTTACATTCACATTTACAAGCATTATAGATAGGATCCTTGTGACGGGACAACCCCTTTAACTCTCATAATGAAAACATAAAAAAATAATTACAGAAAAGCTAAGCCAAACATGTCTAACCCCAAATTAGAGCCATCTAAAATATAACTTGTCACACAAAAAAATAAGCCTTCATATGTCGAAATGCAGAGATGGAAAAACAAATAAAGTTGCTGGAGCCTTAACCCATTTATGCCTAGTGTTCCATTATTGGAACTGGAAAATATATAACCTCCGGCATAAATGGGTTAATGCCCAAACTTAACAGCACCCTTAAAGGGTGAATGTCAGCCCTGTGATTCCTAGATGTTTTCGGAGACATGCAGCATAAATCTCCACTACAGACCTTTGCCATGTGCACGTCCCTCCAGTTCCTTGTCCTGTGCAAAGCATAGAGAGCCGGAGCAGCTGATGAACATTTCCATAATACAATCCAAGAACATAGCATCCAAAAATGAGCAGAGCCCTCCATGTCCGGTCCCGGGAAACTGTACTCCAAAGAACTATACTAGACTCGTAGAGGTGGAAGTGAAAAAAAGCGAAAAAGCATCTTTTATACTGCAGACATGATTATGAAGACCCAGCCAGGATGATTCATGTCTGATACGACGGTGTAATTATTGGGCTGCCATTGTGAGGGAAGTACAAAAACAGTAATTGGAACAGGTGGAATGATAACATGTTCTTAGGAGCAATTCTAGGCTCAATTGATATTAAAGAGAACCTGTTACAATCAGGTCCTCATGATAAAGTAATGCATTGGATGATATCAGTCCTCCAAGTCTAATGCACAACTATTGCAATGGCGGCAACATCAGACTGGACTGGTTAGAGCCCACCATAGAAGATGTGACTGGAGATCTAGATTCCAGCTTTACAGAAAGATAAGATGAGATAATCCTTTAATAGTCCCACAGTAGGGAAATTTCAGTGATACAGTTTCATAGATGGTACAGTAGTATATAACAAGAGAGAAAACACATACAAGCTCATGGCAGATAGAGAAATCCTAGGAATCATAGCAACTAAAAAGAAAGAAACACAGACACACTGCAGGATCATTTAGTTCTCTGTGCGGATTGATGTTAATAATACAGCCTACTGCGGTTGTAGGACATGAGGAGGGAGCACAGCATGTAGATATAACAGGCAGAAATGTTTTTTTTGCAGAGGTGGGGGACATATACAGCTATCATGATAACATGTGGCAGTTTCTTTGGTAGGTAGTGAGATCTCATGCTCACAGCTGATAGTTCGGTATCTTGCATCAACACTATTGTCCATTAACCACAAAAAAATGCCCCCAATGTCCTTCATCACAGCCCTCCTCTTCCTTTCTTCTTACCACTGTGTTCTACTGCCCAGAGAGGTCTGAAGCCGTCCAGGTAGACAAGGTGCTGCTCTCTTGCCAAGCTTCCATAAACTCATGGGTAGGTGGGTGATGGTAGGTTCCCAGGCTGTAACAGAATCCCATGTGTCCACAGTAATAGAAAGAAATACCAGTCAGCTGTAGGCATCTTCACACATCAGCAATAGATGCCAAAAATCATCTCCTTGAAAGAAGAAGTCCACACTTCCATGTAGGTTTCTCCTCCATGCTGCGTGGTGTTCATGCTGTCCTTAGCTCCTGGGGGGGATGGTAACAGGCTTATGTGCACACAGGAAAACTCCAGCTGATTCAGGTCTTGAGTCTTGTCCATGCTTTAACAATAGAAACAAAAGGAAAAAAAATACTCCACAGGGTCTTCCATTCGATTTATAGTTGCTAATTCATAGTGCTAGTTTGCTTGGTTAGAGGATTCTTGAAGATACAGACAAAAAGAGAGAAAAAGGAAGACAAAGGTTTCTCTCAGCTTGGAGCTCTGTATCGAGTCTGTCACTCAGTGCGGCGCCATCTTTAGAAGTGGTATATGTCCCTTTAATTGCAGTTGTAGCTTGGTCCATTATCATGACAGGGACTAAGCCCTCTGCCCCCGTGGCAAAAGAATGTGATGTTGTCTCCATTAAACCCTTTAGCCAATTCTCCTTTGCATGCTCACAATCTACACTTAATGGCCTCCTTACTGGAGACACCTTCCCTTCATGGTTGCAGCAAGCAGGTTTCAATGTGACTCTACATTAGAATGGGAAAATTGAGCGATCTGAGGGACTTTAAAAAGAACATGGTTATTGGTGCTAGATTAACCAGGGTCATCATTTCAAAAACTACCAACCACATGGGGTTTTCTTGTGCAATGGTTTGGAACATATACTGAGAATGCCAGAGAATTGGTCCATTCTGTGTAGTTCTGTGCCAATGAACAAGCTACTTAAATCCAACACAGTGCTACAAGACAGGCACAAACCCCCAAATGTCTTCACCAGTGCCAGTCCACATTATCAGCACCAGAAACCATATGGGAAATAAACACTTCACTTAGGGGGCATTCACACAGAGGAAGTTGGCGCTGATTCTGGCGCGATAACTTGCATCAGAATCCACGCGAAACTAAAGCCTCCCATTGACTTCAATGGGTTCCGTTTTCCACATGGAACCCATTGAAATCAATGGGAGGCTTTTTTTCCCATTGAGTTCAATTGGTTCCGCGCAGAAAATGGAACCCATTGAAGTCAATGGGAGGCTTTAGTTCCAAGTTATCGCTCCAGAACCTGTGCCAACTTCCTCCATGTGAATGCCCCCTTACTGAAATCTAAACTAGAGCCCTCAATTTACTATGATCAGGGATCAGGAAGACAATCAGGAAGGAGAAGTCCTGGTAGTAGTCTCTTAAGAAGTGATGTCTGAGCCAGGAGAACGCGATATTCCAATTACAAGCCAAAAGGTCGTATTTCAAGAGGTCATGTCAGGAAAAGAATCAGTAGACAAATCGTTTCCAGTTAACAAAAGCCTAAGGGTTGGTATTCCAAGAGATCACATCAGGGTTGGAATCAGCAGACAAGGGTTATCCATTCACTAGCCAAAGTTTGATTTCCAGGAGATAGACAAAAAAAAACCCAAAACCACAGGTCACAAAGCCAAACAAGGAAAATAATAGCAGGCACCTGGCTGAGGAGGGATGAGGTTTAAGTAGACCCCCTCAGCTGGGCAAGACCAGAGAACCCTGACATTGTAGAAGCTTCTCAGGTCAAATAAAGAACTACCGTGTTTCCCCGAAAGTAAGACAGTGTCTTACATTCTTTTTACCCCCAAAAGTCCCACTATGTCTTACTTTCGGGGTATGTCTTATATTGGGAAAACCAACCCCCCCCATCATCATCATCATCAATCATATGGATTGAAGAGGCGGCACGCGAGGAGTTAAGCGGCGGCCGCCGCTTAACTCCTCGCGTGCCGCCGCTTCAATCCATCAACCCCTGTCATTTTTTTCCAATATAAGAATTATACCATTAAAAGAAGTTCTTTCCTCTGACCACGTCGGAATAGCCTTAAAAAAGGCTATTTGTCTCCTACCTGTTGCCATAGCCAGCGCCGCCTTCTTCCTCAGCTGCGTCCGCCCCGTCTGTCTCTTCTTTGGGCCTCATGGATGACGCATGCGCAGTCGGCTCTGGCTGCGAGAGCCTGTTAGAGCCGACTGCGCATGCGTCATCCATGAGGCCCGACGGGGACACAGAAGGGGCGGACGCAGCTGAGGAAGAAGGCGGCGCTGGATATGGCAACAGGTAGGAGACGAATAGCCTTTTTTAAGGCTATTCCGACGTGGTCAGAGGAAAGAACTTCTTTTAATGGAAGAATCCCTTTACCTCCTCGTGTGCCGAGCACTTCCATTCATTTCAATGGAAGCGTGCCATTGAAATGAATAGAAGCGGCTGGCACGCGGGGGTTAAGCGGCCGCTGGCAAAGTCCTTCTTCACAGCGCTGTGCTGTGAGAGCTGGGGGGAACGCCCCCTCCCTCTCCGGGGAGTTCCCCCCAGCTCTCACAGCACAGCGGAGCCCCGTGTTTCCCCGATATAGTAGTAACACCCCACCGAAAGTAAGACAGTGTCTTACATTCTTTTTACCCCGAAAGTCCCACTATGTCTTACTTTCGGGGTATGTCTTACATTAGCCGACCTCCCTAAAACCCCCGCTACGTCTTACTATCGGGGGTGTCTTACTATCGGGGAAACACGGTATGAGTGCGCCATAGAGGCAGAGACCGATCTTCTCAAACAGCTGGATTATCAGGTGAAATATTATTCAGCTCTTTGAGAATTTGGTAAAACATTTGCCCTTTGGAGGAAGAGGTGGTACGGCCCCCACAAAACCAAGATGTCAACATCATCCAATCTGTCTGGGATGAGATGAAGAGACTGAAGGATTGGAGGAAGCCTACATCCACAGAAGATCTCTGCATAGTTCAGGAACAACCTCCCTGCCGATTGCCTTGAAAAACTGTCTGCAGTTGTCATCATGAACATCATTAACGTCACTGGCCTGAGAACTATAAGTCATGTCACCACTTATCTGATCTGATCTGGCCAGGACCGAATATGTCAAGGACTGGGCTGTCAGCACCGGAATGGAATAGGAAATACCAATGAATAGTGGATTAGGTTTATTCATTTAATTCAGACAATTTCAAGGAAAATTAATTCCAGACAATTTTTTGCAATTTTTTTTTGCAGGAGTCAGACATCGCCTTTAAGGTGAAATCTCCAGTCTTTTACGTAAGTGTATAGGCATGTGGTAGTTATTGTATAAATTCATTGCTTACAGCTTACATTATCGTCAGACTGTACCTGAGTATTAAATGGGCTTTAATTATAAAGTGCGCTCCAAATAATGGTAGAGACGGGCGTGATAACATGGCTGGAATAGCTGACGTTACAGGGTAACGCTCTGTAATTACACTGGGGCACTTGCTATAGTGCATTGCAGCTAGTACTGTAATATATTATATACTGCGGCTGATCCATGTACTGGGTCTCTTATATGGCCCTGAGCAATAAAGGGGTTTTTATTTGTACTAGTCCCAGCACCAGTGGTGTCAGCCCCCCCCCCCCCCCCCCCCGATACCAATGACCTTCCATAAACCCCCAAAGAACAGAAAACCCTCTTAATATAGAGGTGGTTAATTGTGTTTGTTATATTATTTGGTCTAGGTTATATGTGCGCTATACTATATGGCACTTATAATAAGGCACCATACTATATGGGATTTATAATAAGTCACTATACTATATGGGATTTATAATAAGAAACTATACTATATGGCACTTATAATAAGTCACTATACTATATATGATTTATAATAAGTCACTATACTATATGGCACTTATAATAAGTCACTATACTATATGGCACTTATAATAAGGCACCATACTATATGGGATTTATAATAAGAAACTATATTATATAACACTTATAATAAGACACTATATACTATATGGCACTTATAATAAGACACTGTACTACATGTGTTGCACACCTAATGAACTAACACTGGTGTGGTTGGGGGGGTTTATATTCTTTATTCACTTTATCTGTAATCATAAGGGACATGCATCAACATGGAGAGTAGGACCTCCCTTCTTCTTGCTATCTGAGGTGCACTACAATAAGTGTCCTTACATACTATCTAGTAGTTATACATTAGCATCAAGTTCTCAGTCATTCCTAACATCAGTGACTGTATCAACATATACTGAACAATACAATATGAGAATATAACAACAACATGGCTGCAGCAATTAATCACTGTACCTGTAATCATAAGGGACATGCATCAATATGGAGAGCAGGACCTCCCTTCTTCTTGCTATCTGAGGTGCACTACAATAAGTGTCCCACCAGAAACACACCTCTGAGATACATGGTCCCACTCTAGTGTCAGATTACAGGACCTGTAAACTGCTAGTCTGACACTAGGTAATATCCAAATTTTTGTGTGGTGGATCTTTCTGTATATATCTCACATTCTTCCCTACTAAATTAATGTCGTCCTCGACATTCCGCATTTCCGCAATTATGTGGATTGTCTTAAGGTACTTTAGTAATTGAGAACAATCAATTGGTGGTGATATCTCCAATAGAGGTCAATGCCTCATTGTGACATATGTTCCTATAAAATGTCACAAGTTACTTCTAGGTCCGTTGCTAGCTAAGAGACCTAGAAGAGCCAATGTTAGCACTGGTTCTAAGTAGTATTGGACCACCATGCATAACAATGCTACTACAATATCTGAACCTCATTTTATGAGGTGGAGATTGGTCAGGTCTAATTTTTGCATTAAATACGACCACATGACCATGTAACCTCACAGTTTCTATCGCTAAACAACTAGAAACATTTCCAAATAAACAAACTAATTGTAAACGTAACAGTGCAATTGCTTTGAAGGTAAATAGTCTTTATATCTGCTCACAGTTCTCCAGAAAATATGCTGGTGGTAGGTACCATTCAGGTTGTTTCTCTTGGCCAATGGTTTTCACTACCTGTTTAGCATGAAAACTTCTTGGTACCCTACTTGGTTCTCCCATGGTATCATAAGTAAGTGTAACCGGCCTTCGTCTTTCTCTCGCAACAGAAGATCTTTTCAAAGTCTGTTGTCCTGAAGTTTCTGTTTCTTCATCTGTTTCTGGGTCTGTTGATTCAGATTTCTCCATCCATACTTCTTCCTCTGGAGTTGTTGCAGATTCCTCTGATGACTTTTCTGACTCTGACAGTAGACCTTCAGGTGATGCCAAGATCTCTGATGAATTTTGTGGTTCAAATTCTGCTGCGTCAGGATTAAGTTTACTGCCTTGTGCTGTATAGTTATCTGTTGTAGGTGAACTTAATGAACACATTTCATCTTCTTCATCAACACTATCAGTTTCATATCCTACATGTGATGTTGGTTTTGATCGCTTTGCTTTGGAGGATCTCTCTTGGCCTAACAATTCAGCAGTCTGCTGTACATCTGGAAGATAGTCACAAGATAATAACAGATTACGGTGCAAAATCCTTGATCTGTTGCCACCTGACTCTGGTTTTACCTCATACACTGGACTGTTTTCGTGTTTTCTTCTTATGACAACATAAATCTTATCTTCCCAATAGGAGCGAAGTTTTCCTGGTCCTCCTTTCTCATGTAAGTTCTTCACTAGAACTCGACTTCCTGGAGTCAGTTCAGCACCATGACTTTTTTGATCATAGTATTCCTTGCTTTTACATGCTGACTTCTTTGCTGTTTCTGAAGCTATTTTACAAGCTTCTGCCATTCTCTTTTTCCAGACTGTAACATAATCTGCGTAAGTTTTGTATTTCTCTGATACTGGAATGTCAAACATTATGTCAATTGGAAGTCTTGGTGATCGACCATACAATAGGTAGAAAGGTGAATACCCTGTTGCTTCACTTTTTGTACAATTGTAAGCGTGGACAACTTTTGACAAAGAGTTTTTCCAGTCTTGCTTTTCTTCCTCTGTAAGAGTTCTCAACATTGACAACAACGTACGATTAAAACGTTCAACCTGTCCATTACCCTCTGGGTGATATGGAGTTGTATGAGAATTCTGAATTCTGCAGTATTTCCCAAGTCTTGCAAATAACTGATTTTCAAATTCTCTTCCCAGATCATGGTGTAATTTTGTTGGAAAGCCAAACTTTAGAGCAAAATCATTAAATATCTTGTCTGCTGCAGTCTTACCAGACTTGTTTGTGGTAGCATATGCCTGTGCAAACCTTGTAAAATGATCCATTACAACAAGGATGTACTCATATCCTCCTTTGCATTTTTCCAGATGCAGAAAATCAATCGATACCATTTCAAAAGGATAGGTGGAGACAATGTTGTTCAATGGTGCTCTGGTTGGTTTATTGGGACGTTTGTCTTTTAGACACTTGCATTCTCTGGTGACATAATGCTCAATATCCTTCTGCATATATGGCCAGAAAAAACGTTCTCTAACAAGATTGACAGTTCTTTCTACTCCTAAGTGTCCCATTTGCTCATGGAGTTCTTTGAATACTGTCCTATGGTAGACTTTTGGCAGGACTAATTGTAAGTTATGGCTAGTCTTCCTATAAAGAATACCATCTGAATTGAGGTATAACTTAGACCATTCTCTGAATAAGGCAGTTACAGCTGGTGGTTCTGTTTGTCTCTCCTTCTTAGCCGGAAATCTGTTTTGATGTTTGTAGTGTAGCAGTCTCCCAATGATCTTGTCTTCTTCTTGTGCTTTTCTGATAGTTTCTTTTGGGAGCTGGTTAATGCTTGCTCTGAGGCTTCGTTCAGCTTCTCCAGCCGCACTTTCTACAGTTACAGGGCACCACCATGGCATATGTTCCTCCTCTTGTATCTGAACTGCTTGGACAGTGCTACCAATAGCTTCCATGCTGATTTCTTGGGAACATTCCTTCATATACTGGTCAGGATCTAGTGGCATTCTTGACAATCCATCAGCGTCTGCATTTGCTTTCCCTGGGCGGTATTTAATGCTAAAATTGAAGTCTGCAAGTTCTGACACCCATCTATGGCCAGTTGCATTTAATTTCGCTGTAGTGAGAACATAGGTAAGTGGATTGTTGTCTGTATATACAACAAATGATGGACTATAGTACAAGTAGTCTCTAAAACGGTCACATATTGCCCATTTCATTGCCAAAAACTCAAGTTTCCCCGAGTGCAAATGGTAGTTTTTCTCTGCTGCAGTAAGAGTTCTTGAGCCATAACCAATAACTCTCAACTTGCCATTTTGCCTTTGATATAGGACAGCACCAAGTCCTTCCTGAGACGCATCACAGTGCAGTATGAATGGGATGTTGAAGTCTGGATATCCCATCACTGGTGGCTTAACTAACAAATCAATCAGTCTCTCCAGGATTTCTTGATGATGGGCAGTCCAATTGATGGGCTGATGTGCAGGAAGTTGACTTTTTCCCTTCTGTTTGGATCTATCTCTCTTTGCTTTCTTTTGTGTGGGTGATGGTGAACAAGGCCCTACCGACAGTAGATCATACAGTGGAGCGGCAATCCGGGAGAAATTTTGAATATATGTCCGGTAGTAAGACAGAAAACCTAGTATTTTTCTAAGCTCTCCCACTGTAGATGGAGGTTTGTTTTTCAAAGCCATTACTGGAGCAATTTCTGCTGGATCCATAGTATAGCCATCAGCAGACTTACCTAGGAACCGGACTTGTCTTTTGAACAGCTCACATTTCTTCGGTGTTAGCTTGATTCCATGCTGTTGGTAGCGCTGAAGCACAGTCCGTACATGTTCCACATGTTCAGTGAAAGACTTACTGTGAACCAGGTTGTCATCAAGATATGGTTGACAGATACTGTCTCTCAGTCCTTCCAAGCATTCTTCCATGCTTCTCTGAAATTCCGCTGGAGCTGAGCTGAGCCCAAAAGGAATACGGATCCATTCATATAATCCCCAAGGTGTTATAAAGGCTGTCAAAGGCCTACTGGATTCTTCCATAAATCCTTGGTGATAGGCTTTCCCTTGATCAAGCACAGAAAACCATGAACTTCCTGACAAACTATTCAGCATATCTTGGATTCTCGGTATAGGATGACGGTCAGGAACTGACTTCTGGTTTAGTTCTCTATAATCACAGCAGAGTCTCAGGCTACCATCTCGTTTTCTTACACATACTATAGGAGAAGAGTAGGATGATTTTGACTTTCTAATCCATCCTCTATTTATCAGGTCTTGTAGGTACTCCTTCACTTCGTTATGAAGCGGTTTTGGCACCGAAGTATATGTCTTTTTAACGGGGGTGGTGTCTTTTAGATTAATCTTTAATTGGAGTGATGGAATACATCCAACATCAGACTCATCTCTGGAGAAGGCATGACATTCTTCTCTTAACATCTGCCTTACTATGCACTGTTCGTCTGCATCAAGATGATCCGTAGGAACCGGAGGATCCCATTCCTCTTTAACTGAAGACACTTCACCCTCTGCTTTGTCAACATTTTCCACTGTTTGTATGTTTGCAGTCAGAGAAGAAACTTGAACAGGTTTTATGCAAGCTGGATATACCGCTTTGACTGTTTCCAAGTGACCCAACACGGTTTTTGGATCCAGTACAATATCATGTTTAGTGGGGTTCATTACTGGAATGGTTACCCGAGCATAGTTGTCATAAGGTACAATCACAACTGTCTCATCTGTATATATTCCCTCTGGTAACTGTGCAGTGTTACTTGGCACAAAGAGCTTTTCCTGGTTCTTCTTATGAGGTCCCACATGGACACCACACTTGACACCCATTATAGTACCTGCAGGAATAATGGTACGACGTACTCCAGTTCTTACCTCCTTCACAAATGTTTCTGCTTGGCTCACTTGGACGGCTTTTACCACCATCTCTGCTCTTCTTGTCGGCAGTGAAAATGATGCAGCCAGTGTACTCACCAAAGATGATGAAGGGATTTTTCTCAGGATGACTTCCTCAATCACATTATATCCAATGATTGGCTCTTCAACTACATTATTGTCACTGGATACTAGAAAAGGCACCAGAAGTTCTATGTTGTCATTACCAGAGGACAGCTGGAAGGTTACTTCTATCCAACCAATGAAAGGAATTTCGGTCTTGTTTACCGCTCTCCCGCATAATGGTTCAGAGCCTAGTAATTCTTCCACTGCCCTTACTTCTGTTTGAGGAAGGTACTGCTGCCGCCAACTTTCATTGATGATACTTGCTTGAGCTCCAGTGTCCCATAATGCCTGAAGAGGAACCCCATTTAGTTTACATAGGACCATACACCTTTTTCCTATTAAATTGATGAGTTTTCTTTGGCCTCTCGACACACTTTCACTCATCTGTAAGTTAGTTGTCGTGCACTTCCTAGAAGTGACTTGCTGTATATTGTTCTGTTGAAGCTCCAGTTGTTGGATACGATCACATACATTTTGGAAATAAGTATGTAGCAGATTTTCTTTGGCTTCCATACCTGAAGATGGTACTTTCTTTGGTTGGGACTGGGGCTTGGCACAGGTTACTGATTGTCCCTCATCAGCAACCTCCTGTCTTTTAACTGTGCAGATCTGGGTGCACAACATCCCCTAGCATAATGTCCTTCTTTACCACATTTGTAGCAGTGGCGACATGTATGACCTTGATTTGATGTCTTGCAGGCCTCACAAATTGGATTCTGCTTATTTCTGGAAGTTACTTGGGATGAAACCAATCTTGGTTCTTGAGAAGTCTTAAGTAACTTTTTCAATTCTGACATCTCATTCCTCAGTTCTTTCACAGCCTCCTCCCAGTTTGTCACTTCTGTATCTCCTGGAGGTGGAACTTTCTTTGATTTTAGCGTAGGTGGGGCGGTTTGAGTTGTAGATGACTCTACTTTTGTAAGTAATCCTTGTTGTGTGGTACCAGCCTGCATTTCGCCAAGTTTGCTGATTTTGCTGGAAGAGTACTTCTTTAATTTCTGTTCCCTCTCTTGTTCCCAACTGGCAGCTTCATTCATTTTCTTTATTAATACGTCATCAGTGACAGTGGGATCATCCAAATAAGGTTTCAATTGGAATTTAATGTGTTCACTGAGCAGTCCTGTTCCTACTGATCTCAGGAATTTCCTTTGAATCAAATCCGTTTCAAATTTTTCCTCTGCTCCCACTTCTCTAGAGGCAAAGAGAAGTCTGTCCTTTAGTTCTATAGCCCTGAAGAGGAAATTTTGAGGAGATTCTTTGCTGTCTTGCGAGATATTTACCAGCCGGTGGTATAAGTCTGAGTTGCTCTCCTCCTTGTAGTGTCCTTTTAGGATAGTCTTCAGCTGTGGCAGTGTTAGATCACTTTTCATCTCTAACATATTTCTTATACTCAGGCCGGGGCTTATTGCTTTAACTACTGCCTCAATCACTTCTAATTCACTGTAGCCCTTTTGCAGTCCCATGTCTATCTGGTGCATGAGATTTGTGTAAGACAGTTTGTCTTTTTGACCTCTTTCACCAATTTGACCACTAATTTTAAAGTCTTTCCGTATTGTCATTTCTGGCCACATGTTCTGTGGAGAAGTCCTGCAGTACGTCTCTCTCTCTGACACCTCTTGCTTTGCTTGACTTGATGTCTCAGAAACAAGGGCTTTTTCTAACAGTTTGCTAGATTCCTGGAATGCTTTCTGCAAAGTAAGGTACTGTGCCTTTAAATCTTCCAATTGAGTCTGGGTCTTAGTCTCTTTTGCCTGTGCCCCGACCTCTGCCTCTGAATGCAGATCTGTAATGAACTGTTTGCACTTTTGGAGGAACAGACAGGTAACATCTTCATCCTCTGTTTCTCCCACTTCATCAAGCAGTTTATTGATGGCATTCAGCAGGTGCCTGCAGGTTCTGGCTTTGGAGATTTGCTCCCCTGGCACTTTAAGATATTTGCTAACAGCACCCAGTTCATCAAATGTTAGATGCAGCAAGGACTCACTAATGTCATTAATACAGCTCTCCACATCCATTGTCAGTCTGCTGGGCAGGATCTCACTGAGGGGACACTCACAGGATATCACTGAGATGGCTGCACTTTACAATTGGTTCTTTTCTATCTCTTATTGAGTGAATTCTGCTCTGTATCTTCTATGAATTGTCACTCAATCCCATCCTCGTCGCCATTTTTGTTGCACACCTAATGAACTAACACTGGTGTGGTTGGGGGGGTTTATATTCTTTATTCACTTTATCTGTAATCATAAGGGACATGCATCAACATGGAGAGTAGGACCTCCCTTCTTCTTGCTATCTGAGGTGCACTACAATAAGTGTCCTTACATACTATCTAGTAGTTATACATTAGCATCAAGTTCTCAGTCATTCCTAACATCAGTGACTGTATCAACATATACTGAACAATACAATATGAGAATATAACAACAACATGGCTGCAGCAATTAATCACTGTACCTGTAATCATAAGGGACATGCATCAATATGGAGAGCAGGACCTCCCTTCTTCTTGCTATCTGAGGTGCACTACAATAAGTGTCCCACCAGAAACACACCTCTGAGATACATGGTCCCACTCTAGTGTCAGATTACAGGACCTGTAAACTGCTAGTCTGACACTAGGTAATATCCAAATTTTTGTGTGGTGGATCTTTCTGTATATATCTCACACATGGGATATACTATATGGCATAATAATATACTATACTGTCTGGCACTTACAGTATAATACTGTACTATACTGTATGACATACAATATGACTATATGACATTTATAAGGTACAGGGTTAGGCAGGGTGGTATGGATGATTTGAAATAACACTTACACACTCATTTTTCAACGAAATTCAATTTTTTTTTTCAATGTGTAGCCTGGATGTTGCCATTACAAAAATCAAAGAAAAACAAAAGAAAAAAAAAATTAAAACATTGATTACAGCCGAACGTCGAGGGCGAGCTTCAACTGCTTGACGCATCCTATCGATGTTTTTCAGGGTCTGTACCGTTCGGTCGCCTCCTCTTGCAGTTCCAGGTCTCAAAGAACCTGTTTGTTGAAAGTGATTCACCCACTTCGTTATCGTGTCAAACTTCGGAACACGACCATGACGGCCAACGTTGAAATGATTCCGGAAACATCTCTGTGTTTGAATGACAGAACGGCCCATTTCAATAAAGGTGTTGTACACGAACACATGATGCTCTATCAACCACATCTCCATTGCTACTGAAATGGCGGCTCTTGTTGAGCAGATACCCCCACTCTTTATCTGCCAAGGCAGTAGTGAACCTAGCCTCTCTGCTGTCTGAGGTGGACAATCAAAAGCAGGGGGGGGTTGGGGTTGCTAGCAGTAACATTACAATAAATACAATGCAGTAATATTTTGTGCAGTAATACTCACAGGAGACGTCTTCCCACATTTCCCTTCTCTTCCCTTTGGACCACCATGACCACTTCTTCCAGCTGTGACTTGACTTTGTAAAATTTGCAACAAAGACATCTTTGACTCCTCCCTTCTCCAAGCACCCAACCCATATATCCTATTAATATTATAAATGTGAAAGTTTGTGGGTTTGTGAGTTTGGATGTTCGGATGTTTGTTCCTCAATCACGCAAAACCCGCTCGACCGATTTGGCTGAAAGTTTCCACAACTATAGTTAATACACCCGATTGCGCAATAGGCTACTTTTCGTCACAATAGCGCACATACGTTTGTGCCAGGACCCCCACAAAACCCAAACTCACACCACCATCTCTGCAATCTCACACACTTTGGACCATAGCAAGCCACAAAATTCATATTGCCCTCTACAGCCTAGCCCCTAACCCCACACAATCACATATACATATACTTTACCACTTTGCCCCTCACCTTAACGATACTCCAGGAGGCGCTCTATAACGCTCTGGAGCAGCCATGTTTGCCGACCCCCACCGCTCTGACAATCCGCGACACCGCCCACCCATGTCAATACCCCTAGGCGGTCTAATAAATGCAAAAAAAAAAGTTTCACAAAACGTGAAAAAAAAATAAAAACAAATAAAAAGGATTCAAAATTCAAATCACCCCCCTTTCCCTAGAACACATATAAAAGTAGTTAAAAACTGTGAAACACATACATGTTAAGTATCCCCACATCCGAAATCGCCCGCTCTACAAAGCTATACAAATATTTTTCCTGTTCGGTAAACGCCGTAGCGGGAAAAATGGTCAAAAGTGCCAAACCTCCGTTTTTTCACTGTTTTGATTCTGATACAAATTTGAATACAAAGTGATCAAAGCAATAACATTTCCTGAAAATGGTAGAACTAAAAAGTACACCCGGTACCGCAAAAAAAGACGCCCTATACATCCCCGTACACGCACGTATAAAAAAGTTACGGCTGTCGGAATATGACGACTTTTCCAAAAAATTTTTTTTAACAGTTTTGGATTTTTTTAAGGGGTCAAAATGTAAATAAAACCATATAAATTTGGTATCCCCGGCATCGTAACGAAACACACACGCCGTAAAACCAAAGCCCGTAAGAAAGTCGCAGAAATGCATTTTTTCTTCAAATCAACCCCATTCTGAATTTTTTCCCTGCTTCCCAGTACATTATATAGAATAAATAATGGTGGCATCATGAAGAAAAATTTGTCCCAGAAAAATTAAGACCTCATATGGCTCTGGGAGCAGAGAAATAAAAAACTTATGGGGTTTAGAAGGAGGGGAGTCAAAAACGAAAATCAAAAAATGCCACCGGCGGGAAAGGGTTAAATTCAAATACTTCTGTCCCAAAGTCACTATGTAAAGTTTCTCACAACACCGTATATATAGCAGCTCAAATACAAATTACATCCAACACAACAGTCTCACGTATTCTCGGAATTACAGCAAAAACAAGATACAAAGTTACATTTCATATCCCATACCTTATACACAGGACGAAAATCTTACCCACGCCTGTATATACCCACTTCTACAATCACCGCAGACGAAGTTGCGGGTACCAGCTAGTATATATATATATATATATATATATATATATATATATATATATATATATACACATCCCAACAGCAGCCCCTGCAGCCTATATTATGCCCCACAGTGGCACAATAGACTGTGGGGCATAATAGAGGTTACAGGGGCCACAGTGGACCCTTCAAGCTCTATTACGCCCCATATTTGCACACCCATGAACTATTATTATGCTCAGGGGTCTTTTCAGACCCCTGAGTATAATAATCGGAATCCCAGGGTAGATGAGGGAACATAATAAACACTGTTACTCACCTCTCCGGAATCCAATGTTAATCTTAGCAGGCTTCGGGCCTATATGGTAAATGCCCAGATGTCACGAGGTCTGGTATATTACCATATAGGCCCAAAGCCTGTGGTAGCAGTAACATCCTGTTGCCCTACAGGCCCAAAGCCTGTGCTAGCAGTAACAGGCTATTACTACTAGTACAGGCTTCGGGTCTATATGGTAATATCCAAAATCCACAAAAATGCATCCAGCAAACCGACGTATAAAATATAACTTTTACTTCATTATTCGGATGAAAAAAGACATCTTACATATTCCAAGAATAAAGGAAGAAGATACCAGAGCTGCTTACGCGTTTCAGGACATGTTGTTACGTCCCTTACTCATGCTATGACAACATGTCCTGAAACGCATAAGCAGCTCTGGTATCTTCTTCCTTTATTCTTGGAATATGTAAGATGTCTTTTTTTTATCCAAATAACGAATGTAAAAGTTATATTTTATACGTTGGTTTGCTGGATGCATTTTTGTGGATTTTGGATGTTTATCAGCCTCGTATAGTCTGGGGCTTGTTCCGTGGAACCACAGTAAACCTACATCCAAGTTTACATATGAGCTAGATGCAGCGGTTTACACTTTTATGCCTATATGGTAATATCCCAGACCACGTGATTACATTGGGGTTTGTGTGTTTTCCGCGCAGTGTCCGCATGTATCATGCAGAGTGAAAAGTAGTGCGAGCATCATTTGTATGGACACCGCGCAGAAAATACACGGACACAATTATATACACTATGGAGTCTATGTGCTTTCATCGCTCACCGCTTTGTAATGCGTTCAGTATACCATTCAGGGGGTCCCCAAGCAGAGTCCCCAAACGGAATACCAAACACAGACATGAACCAGGCCTCAGATCACTATTACTCGTGTTCCACTAGATGGCAGTAATGCAATTGAAATCTGTCTGAAAAACCGTAAACTGAAGTATTTATGGAGGGGGGGATTTATTAATGCTTTGTACGCAGATCTTAATCTGACGTCAGATGAAATAAGATGCACTTTTTAATGATTTTGTCTCGTCTTGGCGCTCTGTATGTCACAGAGTAAATTAACTACCATAGATTTACATTGTAAGCGATACCAATTTATGCTATAACTAAGGCGGGCACCGAAATGTGCAACTTGATAAATCCCAAATACCATGTATGTTGAAGGTTGTATAGAATAGAATACTTTTTGCCAAATTCACATCATGATCTTTTCCCACATTTAACATTCAGTGGTGCTTGGAAGTTTGTGAACCCTTCAGAATTTTCTAAATTTTTGCATAAATTTGACCTAAAAGTAGATAAAGAAGACCAAGTCCTGCACAATGGCCATTCCCTTCCTCTGCACAAACCAGCTTCAAGTCTGTTATGTTGATGGATTTCCTCCCATGAGCTCCGCACTTTAGGTCCTTCTACAACATTTCTATTGAATTAAGGTCCGGACATTGACTTGTCCATTCCAAAACTTTAACTTGATTCTTCTTTAACCCATTCCTTGTTAGAACGACTTGTTTGCTAAGGGTGGTTGTATTGATGCATAACCTGCGTTCTCCGAAGATTCAGCCCGTTGGCCCATGTTCTGTTGTTTTCCTTTAATATTTGTTGGTATTATTTAGAACTAGCTGGTACCCGCAACTTCGTCTGCGGTGATTGTAGCAGTGGGTATATACAGGCGTGGGTAAGGTTTTCGTACTGTGTATAAGGGATGGGATATGAAATGTAACTTTGTATCTTGTTTTTGCTGTAATTCCGAGAATACGTGAGACTTTTGTGTTGAAGTTACTTTGTATTTGAGCTGCTATATATACGGTGTTGTGAGAAACTTTACATAGTGACTTTGGGACAGAAGTATTTGAAGTTAACCCTTTCCCGCCGGTGGCATTTTTTGATTTTCGTTTTTGACTCCCCTCCTTCTAAACCCCATAAGTTTTTTATTTCTCTGCTCCCAGAGCCATATGAGGTCTTAATTTTTCTGGGACAAATTTTTCTTCATGATGCCACCATTATTTATTCTATATAATGTACTGGGAAGCAGGGAAAAAATTCAGAATGGGGTTGATTTGAAGAAAAAATGCATTTCTGCGACTTTCTTACGGGCTTTGGTTGTACGGCGTGTGTGTTTCGTTACGATGCCGGGGATACCAAATTTATATGGCTTTATTTACATTTTGACCCCTTAAAAAAATCCAAAACTGTTAAAAAAATTTTTTTTGAAAAGTCGTCATATTCCGACAGCCGTAACTTTTTTATACGTGCGTGTACGGGGATGTATAGGGCGTCTTTTTTTGCGGGACCGGGTGTACTTTGTAGTTCTACCATTTTCAGGAAATGTTATTGCTTTGATCACTTTGTATTCAAATTTGTATCAGAATCAAAACAGTGAAAAAACGGAGGTTTGGCACTTTTGACCATTTTTCCCGCTACGGCGTTTACCGAACAGGAAAAATATTTGTATAGCTTTGTAGAGCGGGCGATTTCGGACGTGAGGATACTTAACATGTATGTGTTTCACAGTTTTTAACTACTTTTATATGTGTTCTAGGGAAAGGGGGGTGATTTGAATTTTGAATCCTTTTTATTTGTTTTTATTTTTTTTTCACGTTTTGTGAAACTTTTTTTTTTTGCATTTATTAGACCGCCTAGGGGTATTGACATGGGTGGGCGGTGTCGCGGATTGTCAGAGCGGTGGGGGTCGGCAAACATGGCTGCTCCGGAGCGTTATAGAGCGCCTCCTGGAGTATCGTTAAGGTGAGGGGCAAAGTGGTAAAGTATATGTATATGTGATTGTGTGGGGTTAGGGGCGAGGCTGTAGAGGGCAACATGAATTTTGTGGCTTGCTATGGTCCAAAGTGTGTGAGATTGCAGAGATGGTGGTGTGAGTTTGGGTTTTGTGGGGGTCCTGGCACAAACGTATGTGTGCTATTGTGACGAAAAGTAGCCTATTGCGCAATCGGGTGTATTAACTATAGTTGTGGAAACTTTCAGCCAAATCGGTCGAGCGGGTTTTGCGTGATTGAGGAACAAACATCCGAACATGCAAACATCCAAACTCACAAACCCACAAACTTTCACATTTATAATATCAATAGGATTCATTATTTTATCAATGATGGCCAAAATGTAGCAAAAAAAAAAGCCTCAAACATGATAGGACCCACCACCACCATGAAAATGGGTAAAGGGTACATAGCTTTTAAAGGCTCATCTAAAGTACCTAGCAGATGTATTTAACATTTAACAAGGTGTTGCGCCTACAATATACAGTACCCCGTTTCCCCGAAAATAAGACAGTGTCTTATATTAAATTCTCTTCCAAAATATATGACCTGTCTTATTTTCGGGGGATGTCTTATGCAGCGGCTAAAGCAGGGGACAATCGGCAGTCATGACGGCGCTTCCTTAGCGGAGCAGGTTGTAGGTGGTCCGGGAGGTGAAGGGGGGATGTCTTATTTTCGTGAAAACAGGGTATAACAGACACCACAATAAAACTAGTCTTAAAAAAAGGTGCACCTGCAAAAAATAGAATAAAAAAGTGGCAGATGATAGATAACCCCCAGACTGTGGATATAAAGTCCAAACGTTATAGAGATGGTTTTATAAACTCTTCTTCTGAGGTCCTCAGAAATCTCCTACACTTCCACAAATCTATGTTGTGAAGATGAGACTTTCATAAAGCAGGTCGCCCTCTGACCCCTGAAAGTCATCCCATTGTTTGAGGCCTCGTTTACATCTGCATTGGTAATCCGTTCGGGGGAGTCCGCATGGACTACCGAACGCATTTGCAAGCAGTGTGCAGTGAAAGCAGATAGACCCCATAGACTATAATAGGGTCCATGTGCTTGCCGCCAGATCTTTGCAGGGAACATGAAGACAGGACAGTACTTCAAAATCTACTTTCCTGTCCGTATGACTCGAGCGGAGATCTCATGGCAAGCACACAGACCCCATTATAGTCTATGGGGTCAGTGTGCTTTCACTTCACACCGCTTGCAAATGCGTTCGGTAGTCTGTTCAGGGGGTCCCCATGCGGACTCCCCAAACAGATTACCGAACGCAGATGTGAACCAAGGGTAAAGCTAGGTTTACACCTGCATTGAAGTCTGTGTAGGAGACGCCACAGCAGATTTTACCTAAAATCGGAGGAGAGATAAGTTCTGTACGGAGGAAACCTGGCGGACCCGCATTATAGTCTGTCCTTGAGTGTCCTCAGGTAACTGCTTTTTAAGCAAACAGGCTCTCTGTCTTTCAGGTCACCATGCGAAAGGTAACCTATGGTAACATATGTCACTGTATGGCATCCATTGAATACATCCGTTTAGCATAATATCATGCACATGCATTAAACATGAGACAAAATCCTAATGAATGTTGTATGACACAGATTAGGTTCACACCTGCGCCCGGTCTCCACTTGGGGATTCTGTTCCCCATTCCCCTTTAAAAATTCGTAGAGAGCAGGCTTGCAAGCAGGGCTTTCCTCTCTACATTTTTCCGCTCATTTTTGGGTTACCGAGGACAACAACTTTTTTAAATGGATTAAGTTTCCGTTAGGGGGTTCCAAACAATCCCCCCAAATGAAGATGTCAACCTAGCGACACACGGTTCTTTTCTTTCAGAAACCGCACTACTCTATACATGGGCAGTGTCTGGTATGGTCTGGTAAGGTAATTGAGCTCAGCTGCATTACCAGAGGTGACCTTTGAAGACTGGAGGCGCTGTTTGTAGAGAACACTAGCACTGTTCTGTTATCTCATATAACCCCTGTAAAGGAATAGTTGTGTTTTGTTAAGATGAAGAAAAATTCCTTTAAAATAAAATATTTCTGTTTCCCCCAGTGATAACTTGGTCTATACATGGTGTCTATAGGGTGCGTGAATGGTCAGTCAGAAATTGTCAGCACTAACTGGACAGTTTCAGGGACACATCCCATTGAGGAGAGGTATGGTAGCAAAAAGTTGACAATTTATGCATTTCCAGGAGGAACAACAGAGGAACTGCACAATGGAGAATGCAAAGAAAAAAGATTTGCTAATTTATGGGTTATACAAGGATTTGTAACTCAGAAATAGCCGGATTGTTGACTGTTGCTCTGTTAAGAAAAAACAAATCTTGTCATTATGAAATTATCCTGTAGGTGGCAGAAGTGTCCAACATACTTTTTATTCAACCAGCCAATCACAGCCAGAACATTACTGCACAACCACTAGGTGGAGCTATATACAGAAATCTATGGCAATATATTGGACGTGATTTTTTTGCAATCGCATACGAGATTTCTAGATTGTCGCACAAACTCATATGTAATGTCTTGCAATTTTGGGAACTATGAAGGAAAAAAATAAGAGTTCATAAAACTAACTTTAATGTATCTGGAGAATGACACAAAAATAAAAAAAATAAAAATTCTAAATAAATTCCCTAATATTGTAATATTATCAGATTACAAGTATACTATGTATTATAGATGGAGCTGAATAAGTATTTATGTATACGACAATAACATCTGTACACTTTCCAAACTTGTTAGGCCACCATAATATCTAAAAACTCATTTACCACACCCTCTGCCCCAAATATAATACTGTATAACACTGTGCCCTGTGTATAACTACAGTCTGCTCACAGAATATAATACTGCCGCACATTGTACTCCTGTCTTTAATTCCACTGCACAATTTGCTTTTAGGATATAATACTGCCGCACACTGTACTCCTGTGTATGATAAAACTATACAATATGCAGTGAGAATATAATACTACCGCACACTGTACTCCTCAGAATATAATACTGCCACACACTGTACTCCTGTGTATAGTATAACAGTACAATATGCCTTCAGAATATAATACTTCCGTATACTGTACTCCTGTGTACAGTAAAACTGTACTATATGCACTCAGAATATAATACTGCTGCACACTGTACTCCTGTGAGTAGTATAACAGTACAATATGTCCTCAGAATATAATACTGCTGCACACTGTACTCCTGTGTATAGTATAACAGTACAATATGTCCTCAGAATATAATACTGCTGCACACTGTACTCCTGTGAGTAATATAACAGTACAATATGTCCTCAGAATATAATACTGCTGCACACTGTACTCCTGTGAGTAATATAACAGTACAATATGTCCTCAGAATATAATACTGCTGCACACTGTACTCCTGTGTATAGTATAACAGTACAATATGTCCTCAGAATATAATACTGCTGCACACTGTACTCCTGTGAGTAATATAACAGTACAATATGTCCTCAGAATATAATACTGCTGCACACTGTACTCCTGTGTATAGTATAACAGTACAATATGCCCTCAGAATATAATACTGCTGCACACTGTACTCCTGTGTATAGTATAACAGTACAATATGTCCTCAGAATATAATACTGCTGCACACTGTACTCCTGTGTATAGTATAACAGTACAATATGCCCTCAGAATATAATACTGCTGCACACTGTACTCCTGTGTATAATAAAACTTTACAGTATGCACTTGGAATATAATACTTCCTCACGCTGTATTCCTGTGTATACTATAATTGTACAATATGTCCTCAGAATATAATACTGCCACACACTTAACACTGTGTATAATAGCACTACACAATCTGCCTTTTGGATAAAATACTGTCACATATCATACCACATAAACATAGTCCTGCCATACACTGTGCCCCAGGTTATCCTGCAGCTAAGACCGCTGATGATCAGCCATAATTGGGGAGGGAACAAGACAGCAAGTGCTCAGTTTCTCCACAGTGCCGCCACAGGACAAATGAAGCATTACATGATGTCCACAGTGATGAATAAGCTGCCTGCCTATTGTATAGACATTTTGGGTCCTCCACCATTTTGCGTTCCTCTCTTTCAGACTTATTGATAGATGATTCACATAGGAAGTAGGTTTGGCAGTAGTTACAGATACGGGGTTTTCTGAATATCTAGATATTATTTACACTGCCTGAGCAAACACAAATCCACAAACATATCCATAGCAATCCCACTTATCGGATGTGATAAAGTCCACGTCTTATTACAGTATTTCCGCCAGTTATCACATCCAGACATTTAACCCTAGTTTACAAGCCGAGACGAAAGCTGTAAAAGTTTATTGCCAGGTGTGTGTACATTACATATAGACACTATTGTGTATACATTACATATAGACACTATGTACAGCCCAATCTGTGTTATACATTACATATAGACAGTATTGTGTAGACATTACATATAGACACTACACTAAATACAGTGTTGGCCAAAAGTATTGGCACCCCTGCAATTCTGTCAGATAATACTCATGTTCTTCCAGAAAATGATTGCAATCACAAATTCTTTGGTATTATTATCTTCATTTAATTTGTCTTCAATGAAAAACCACAAAAGGAATTGTCAAAAAGCCAAATTGGATATAATTCCACAGCAAACATAAAAAGGGGGTGGACAAAAGTATTGGCACTGTTTGAAAAATCATGTGATGCTTCTCTAATTTGTGTAATTAACAGCACCTGTTACTTACCTGAGGTACCTAACAGGTGGTGGCAATAACTAAATCACACTTGCAGCCAGTTGAAATGGATTAATGTTGACTGAACCTCTGTCCTGTGTCCTTGTGTGTACCACATTGAGCATGGAGAAAAGAAAGAAGACCAAAGAACTGTCTGAGGACTTGAGAAGCAAAATTGTGAGGAAGCATGAGCAATCTCAAGGCTACAAGTCCATCTCCAAAGACCTGAATGTTCCTGTGTCTACCGTGCGCAGTGTCATCAAGAAGTGTAAAGCCCATGGCACTGTGGCTAACCTCCCTAGATGTGGACGGAAAAGAAAAATTGACGAGAGATGGATAAAGAACCTCGACTAACATCCAAACAAGTTCAAGCTGCCCTGCAGTCCGAGGGTACAACAGTGTCACCCCGTACTATCCATTGTCTTAAACTGGTTGTAGATCCCTACTACATCATCATCTCCTGCTGACCCCATTATCACCTTCTACACGACATAGGGGCTGCGGGATGCAATAACATCTCCATATTTGGCAGTCTTAACATCTGAACATGAAAGGAGATTCTTGAAAACCCATATAGTCTCATGTTTTGGAACGATATGACTCAGCTGAAGCTCATGACCTTGGCGCACCCGGTAGACATTCAGCGCAACGCTATGAGTTCATGCCTGTCTGTTCCGAGAAGACGATGCATTACCAAGGGATGATCATTATTTAATGGAGAATTAGTGTTGGCATATCATACTCTTATTCATAGCTGCCATGTTTGCTTTACCTTATCGATGTTTCTTTACAGATTATAGGATATAACGTAAGGATTGCTTATTCATACCGAGGAGGAGATGGAAGGCGACTAGACAATTTGCGTAGACAACATCCTATGAGATCACACACTTGCGTACAGCACCGGTGTATACTAACACAACATAACAAAGTGGAATTGTTCTCTGTTAATCTCCATAGATTATATCACACAGTAAACTTCCGGACTGTACGGATAGTCAGACTGATATTAATTGGTGTATCCTCCTAAATGGTTCCGACATTGGTGATGTCAACGTGACACCATGAGCTATTGTGGTTTTAAAGGGTACCTATCATCCTAAAATTTTCTGATATGTCATGTGACATATGGGAGTCATGTGACATGGTTCCCCCTTGTTTTTGATCAGCTCCGTTCAGCCCACCACATTGTGCTGCCCATTGTGCCAGCCTACCCAAAGAGGAAACGCCGGCTGCCCACATATGCTTGTAGAAGTCTTCAGAGGAAGACCCCATGGACATGACACTAGGGGCACCTGAGGTGGGGCCCATTTTCCAGTGGAATGCCCTCCGTTGACACTCAAAGTTGACATCCCAGTGCATTCCATGATGCACTTACCCCTAGGGGGGCTTTGCTCTGTTCTGACAAGGAGCAGAATAGGATCTGCTCTATTTTCATCAGAATGGATGGTCCATTGGACGCCCCTTGGATGGCACACTGGGATGTGTGCATGTAGTCTAATATAAAGCAGTACAAGACAGTACAAGGAAGTTCACAAGGCGCAGTTCACTTACTTTTCAGACAGCAATTGGTCATAGAAAAATGAACGGTTCCCCAGTAGGCTGCCCTCAATAAGCCAGTACTGAATAGTCCAGGGATCCTGCTGCAAAGACCGGCAGATGTAGGCAAATCCAACAAATAAAGGTGGACCCAGTATTAGTGATTAGAAATGAGCGAGTAGTGTTCGAACAAGTAGGTGTTCGATCGAATACTACGGTATTCGAGATACTCGTACTCGATCGAACACTACTAGCTGTTTGAAGTTGAAGGTTCGATGCAGAACCAGCGTTGATTGGCAGAATGCTACACATTGGTTTGGTTTTTATTCTACAATCCCCAACCCCGGAGCAAATTTTTCAAACCTATATATTACGCTTTTTGGTAAACTTTTTTTTACACTACGGTATATTACATTTAAAAAAAAAAACTATATGAGGGATAAATCTATAAATGGACCGTAAATACAATAATGCAAAAATTACCATAGACTACACTCAAAAAACCCTTGTGAAGTTTTGTTTCATTAAAAATATTTAATGTTTTTTTTTCAAGAGCCTATGTTCAATTCTTCCATCTTTTGTTTTTATAAAAAAAATTTGTTTACATTTTTCAAGTATTTTAGTATTGTTAAAATACTTTTGAAGTAGTATTTAGTATTTGTATTTAAAATACTTTCCCAAAGTATTTTCCTGAACACTGTTAGGAGGGAGGTCCTCTGTTCAAGATTCTCATCTGGAGGACCTATCCCATCCTGCGTTACACAGATAGCCTATTGACTTGAATGAACACGGTGTAATGCCTTACTTCCCCTGCGGTGGTGCTGTGGGGAAACTGAACACTTCCTACAGATTACAGTGGGAGGAGTCAATAACTTGTTCTGTCTATTAAAAGATCTTCAGATCCCATGATACTCCTCTTTTATAAAGTACGTTTGATGAACTGGATCATGTGTCATTACATCCTTGGCAAGTTGCTATATATGAGCTGCAGGACCATATTGAGGCAAAGAAATTTATAAGAATACTTCTGGAAGCCCAACTCTATTAGGCCCTTATGGCAGACACATAAACAACGTAGAGGTGCCCATGCATGTGTATAACCCTTCCACCTAACCCCTCGTTCACATCTGCGTTTGGTTATCGTTTCAGGGAGTCTGCATGGGGACCCCCGGAATGGAATACCAAACGCAGATGTGAATGAGGGGTAACATCTATGGAGACACCGTACCTCAGTCAATGGTATTGTCTTATATTACAGCCATTGGTGCTCCTCAGGTACCGAGACTATCACTGTTACCCCTGTAGTAACACCCCTCAGTGCTCAAACTACATTGGAAACTGGGCAAGACCAAACTGTCATTTGGCCAACAGCTATCCTAGTGGACCACCCCTACATACATGCATGCTGAGCTCGGCCAAGAGGAGCGTGCATACTGAAACGGGAACACAATGCTGTCAGACATGTCCCCATAAACAAAAGGATTGAGCAGTTGAAATCCAGCTGCCACATCCTTATCAACCCAGTCCCATTACATGGTTGGTCAAACCACCTGACATTAAACTCGCTCCCATCTGATGGTCTCTCACCTATCTCACATGTACCCGTTTTTTGCTGCTGTATGTGTGCATGAGGAGTAGCCCTATTTCTGGCCACCGTACAACTGTCATGTTTCTTAGCAGTTTTAGTTTGTAGTTCTCCCTAAGCTGATGGGTGAAGATACGCTTCCATACCCTCAAAAACAGCCCCAGGAGCAAGGAGAACATATATAGAGAAGTGCTGACCTCTACTGGTGTGGATAAAGAACTTGGGCTGTGATAGAAACTTTTTATTTAGCTGCAGCATATGCTTAAACATGTCTCTTTTTCGCAGTCCCTGAGTTTTTGCTTACTCCTCTCTCCATAGACTTCTATAGACATGCATAATCTGATACAAGTGACCTGCAGTCTGTCACGAGATGGATAGAGCAGGGATTTCAGAGTGAAAGTCACTTTTGGAGTGGGGAGGAAACTGATAAGAGTAGAGTGAACCTTTTTTTCTAATAAGATATATTATAAAGTTTCCTATATTATCTTTTTTTTATGTAGATTGTGAGCCCCAGATAGAGCTCACAATGTACATTTTTTCCCTATCAGTATGTCCTTGGAATATGGGATGAAAATCCTTGCAAGCACGGGGAGAACATACAAACTCCTTGCAGATGGTTTTTTGTCCTTGGCGGGATTTGAACACCAGGACTCCAGCGTTGCAAGGCTGCAGTGCTAACCACTGAGCCACCATGTGGCCCCTCCTATATTATCTTATGTAAAGTTCATGTGATCTTAAAAAAAAATCTTAATAATCTTCTGAAGACTTACAATTTATTTCTAAGTCTCCCCGTATCCCCAGTAATAGACTACTAGAGGCCATATAGTTAAAGGTGAAAAGGTTTTATTGTTTTCCAACAACAGAAAATAAATATTAAAATACCAACATGAACTTATAAAAATACTATATAAAATATTATTATTAATACATGTAAAACACACAATTCCAAAAAAAAAATTCAGTGCAAAAAATTATTTAATTTTTAGGACTTTTTTCAGGTTGCTGGCCTTGTTATTTCCGCACTTTATCCAGCTGTTATTCTTTAGCAGACGGGTGACTCTCTTCTTTGCGGTGCTGAATTCATACTGGCGATGTCCATCAAAGAAGTACAGAAGTCCTAAACATGAAAAATATGATATTAATATACCAATGTATTTATTTTTATTTAATTTTTATTACTATTATTTTTGTTATTTTTACGATTAATAAATATATATTATTATAATGATTATTTTTTAAATGAGATCAAATTCAAAACCAATAATTTTTTTCTCTTACCATCTTTCTGGAAAGCGGCGCGAATCTTGGTAAGACCAGGAAAGCCGTCTACAATTTTTTTAGGGTATCCGGTATCCATACTCTTCTTATTCTCATCGAAACTGCAGAACGAATGGAAAGGTTACGGTTAACAACGTTGAGTAGGACGTCTTCCAAAGTTTTTTGCAGATGGTTATTATTATTCATTGGTTCTGTCGTGAAGCAGATATTTTGGGAGGGATCTTACCTCCAATAATTATCATTCACAAATAGATATGTCTTTCCAGATTTCTCATCGTAGACGGCAGCATCGATTCTTCTGACAGATCGGGGGAAACCCAAGTCGTAAATACTCTTTGGAGAATCTGTTGTGACTTCATAACCACTGATGACCCAGTATTTTGCTCCTAGGAAAAACGTAAATTGTGTTTGGTTATTATTATGTATATTTATGCATCTATCTATCTATCTATCTATCTATCTATCTAACTATCTATCTATCTCCTATCTATCTATCTATCTATCTATCTATCTATCTATCTCCTATCTATCTATCTATCTATCTATCTATCTCCTATCTATCTATCTATCTATCTCCTATCTATCTATCTATCTATCTATCTATCTATCTATCTATCTCCTATCTATCTATCTATCTATCTATCTATCTATCTCCTATCTATCTATCTATCTATCTATCTCCTATCTATCTATCTATCTATCTATCTATCTCCTATCTATCTATCTATCTATCTATCCATCCATCCTATATCTATCTATCTATCTATCTATCTATCTATCTAACTATCCATCCCATAGCTATCTATCTATCTATCTATCTATCTATCTATCCATCCCATAGCTATCTATCTATCTATCTATCTATCTAAATGTCTATCAAAAAATGTGAAGGGTTAAATATATAAAAAAATACCTTTAAAGACAAAGACTTCGTCCCTGTCCTGGACTTCATAAGCAGCCTGAATGTGATTTGGTAGAGTTGGCCAGAAAGTTTTGATTTCATGATTTTCAACTACAGATTGTGGGGAAATTTGGCGCCAGAAAGAACTGTGAAATAAAAAACATAGAATGAATTTTTGAAGCTTTGCCTATACAATGAGACAGTTCTCAAAAATTTACCAAAACTTTCATGGTTATATCAAACTATTTCAATGAAAACTTACGTGTCTTTAAAGAATAAGATTTCTCCACGCAGTGTTGTTACGGCATCAAAAGTGATGTTTGGCAGACAACTGGATGGGGTGCTTGGTTCACGTGGCTGTTCTGGTTCAGTTGGCTCTCTGGGGGCTGTTCTTGCTCCTATAATAATATAGGTTATAGAATGGGCATTGTTTATTTCATTAGCTCTAAATTTTCAATGTTCTTCATTCTGAACCGACAAGCAATTTATTAAGTTACTAAATTGTAGCTCATGGACCTCTTCCTCCAAAATCAGTGTTAGACGGAGGTACTTGGACCTACCGGAGAAGATGACTTTTAAGGATTTCCATGGATGCCCTTGCACTTGGAAAACTCCTAGCATATTTACATATGTAACCATATGATCCCGTTTACTTAGGCCTAAGTAGTGTCCTTTTAGCCCTTGTTGGGGTGGTATGCATTGGTCTACCTTTCTGTCCTGTATAGATAGGTGCAGAAGACAGCACTTTTCTACACAGTGGGCCAACCCAAAAATTATAGTACATGGCCAATGGCTGACATGCTACTACATATGCTGTATGGTTGTAGACTCCAGAGGTGGATATGGAGGAAACTTCAGTTTTATGCCTCCAAGGGTCTGTTTTTTGGGTACCTTACTGAAGGATGCTTTTATCTACGAACTATATGGTACAGTAATTTATACACTTCATTATCGAAGGTATCTTCTACTTTTCTTACCATAGAGTGATTGAATCCCGTTGACGTCATCTTCAGGAAGGCGGAACTCGCTGGGCTCAGTAAAATGGTAGGTGGGATACATCAGAGCACTGGGGTCACTGGAGTGGAGGAGACCAAGGGAATGGCCAAACTCATGAGCAGCCACAAGGAATAAGTTATAACCTACAAAAGAAGGAATTTCATGCATAAGAATGTGGTTTTTGGATAGGTGCTGACAAATAAGAAAACTGGGTGAGGAAATTCTTTGCCCAAAAATCTGTACAGTGTTGATTTGCAGAGCCCATACATAGTGTGGTTTGGGTAATGTCAAGTCTCCTAGGCCCAAAATGACCCAATGAGCCAAACTGGTTGCTGCAGAGGTGACACTTGACAACAGCTCCAAATACAATGTGGTAGTAAGGCAGATTCGCAATAGCAACCACCTTTAAGCTGGATTTGGGCTAGAGAGAGGGAAAAAGTTGAGAAAATGAAAATTGTGTCTTACCATTAGAGCCACTTGTCCATGTTTCATCTTCATCAAAGTGGGCATCTCCACCAATTCCACTGGAAGGGGCAAAAGCATGGGCAAGTGTCCCATGTGGGCCATCAAATGGGTAAAAATCATTATGGACTGCGGAAGACAAAAAACACATCTTACTATATCATCCCATGGTTTTAGGAGTCTACCTTGTGATGTGGGACAACTTTGGAATCTTACCTTGGGCAGCAAAGGAGATCTCAATGTCAGAAACCTCATCATAGATCCGAGTAAAAGTCAAGGGAGTCACACCACTCCAAACCCCGAAAGCTCTCTGAATGGCATAGTCGACTTCAGCCCGGGGGATATCGGGTGTGTAGTTCACTATTCTAGAAGAAGAGGAATAAAATTGTTACGTTATTGATGCCAACTCTCCAAGTTATAAACAAGATGGCTTGACCTAAAGGAGGCTTTGAAGTCCCTCAGTTTTACCTGTAAGTAATTTCCGTCTTTCTCCATCCTCTGTTACCAGGAAATACGCTGAATTCACCGACATCCTGAAACCCACATCGAGGTTGGTGCATCAGTTCCATGGTGTCCGAGTCCAGTTTTCCTGTCACTTGAAGACCGAGAAATTGCTGCATTTCCTTAATTTTTTGCGTAAATGGACTGTCGCCTTTCTTTCTTGACATTCGTACATTTTTCTGAAGATTGTAATATTTCTCTAGATATTGCTAAAAAGGATAATAAAGGAAAATCGTTAAAAATGAAAAGAATTTTAAAAAATATTAAAAATAATATTCAACATTTAAAGATTACAAAAAATATTCGGCAAAAAATAAAATTTCTTCAGCAAAAACTAAATACAAAAAATGGTAATAATAAAAGAAATCACTCTCTGCCCGAGTAGGGAAGGTGGACTCATTGAGCAAGTTCAAAGTGGGCCTGGGTGCCTTTCTTGAAGAGAACAATTTTACGGGTTATGGACTCTAGATTATAAGGACTCGTTGATCCAGGGTTTCTTATACTGACTGCTAGATTGGAGTCGGGAAGGATTTTTTTTCCCCTGAAATTGGGCAATTGGCATGAACCTAATGTTTTTTTTTGCCTTCAACACTGTAGGGATTGTAGGGTTATAGGTTGGACTTGATGGACTGATGTCTTCATCCAACCTCATCTACCATGTAAGACTATGTACATTGAGTATATGATATAACCGAGTAAACAGAAATGAATACACCTGAATACACACCATCATATATGAGACCATAAAGCGCCTTGTAAAGTGCTTACACCACCTTACATCCACCTTCCGTATGGCAGCATCTATTTGTTAGAGGGTTGCCCCAACAATATGCATTTCACAGGATCAGACCTCCAACAATCAGCTCAGTTTTGCTGCAGCACCCCCACAGGATAAATGAAGCATTACACTGTTTTTAGTGAAATCATTGGGCTTTACATGTATTAATGTCTTGACATCCTAGAAATCTCTTTGTTGGAACTAAGGCTACATTAACATTGCCATTAATCTGACCCTAGGATGGATCAGACCAACGGACAGAAGAAAGGTAGTCTATAAAATAATGGGGTCTTCCTTCTGTTAACTCAGAATTTCTTAGCATTATGGAGAACCCCTTTAAGTTCCAAAAAAGTAGCGATACATCATGATCAGTTGTGACAATAGGTAAACTCAGCTCTGCTAGATCTGTAGACCACCTATATCCCTAATAAATATCCCACTACTCCTATATATATCGAGCCATCGTATAATTACTATATATAATATACTCACTTCAGCGAACTTGGCGTCGCTTTCTTCATTGCCTTTGGGAGGTTCTGCAGGGAATGCCGAGCAGTAAGCTACGGAAAGTAGCAGGACAAGGACCAAGTTCTTCATGTCTTGATCTTCTTTGGTCTGTAAGACTTGAGACGTTCTCCTGATGTGAGTCTCTGAGCACAGAGCTGGCCCTTTATATACTGTACCTGGTGCCTTTCTTCCGTGACTCACTCTTTACGACTTCCTACAATCACAGCAAAAAGCTTCAATGTTTTCATTGCCAACATGTTATGACAAAGTGCAAGCTAAGTAAAGCCCGCTCTTGTGCAACGTCTTCTCATGATTAATTATCAGGAAGAGGTTTTGGAGAGAATCAAAAAAAGACACTCTAATCCCACAAGGGTCCTCACAAAATGCAACCTAAGTGAATAAAATGACAAAAATGATAAAAGTTTATACATGAGGTTAGTCTAGACGGCCATTCTCTTATATCCTATACCTGTATTCTCAGAAGGCTACACTGCTGGACAGGATTACATCACTGCTGATAATGGAAGGATACAGATAAGCCCTTCTTTACTTCTCCTGCTGGTCCAAGATGTCCCCAGATGAGTGGGGCAAGATGGCCAGCTTTGGTCGTAAAGGCTGTCCATCTTACAACACTCTTCTCCGATATCTCAAGCAAACGGGAATGGTAAGAAAAGACGCATCTTATATCAGTTTAGTAATTTTACAGGATGGGGTCTATTAGTGTTGGGTGAACCTCAAGATATTCGTCTTGCGAGTTCACTCTGTAGGTTTGTTTAGTCCAAACTCAGACTCAGGGGTCTCTTCCGACCAAGTATCTATCACAGGCTACTATGACTGCTGATGTCATTTGGAAGGGTGTAGACCTAAAGAGGAGAGGAACCATCGCAGATACCATGATGGAGCCCAGTAGAGGTGAGTACGATTGGTTGTTATGTGACCAGGGGGCTCTAGAAGACAAGACCCACTTCCTGCTACACTGCACCAAATACTCAGCTTTGAGGGCCGTCTACTACCAAAGACTCTCTGCCCACATCCCAGACTTCATATCTGCAGACGAGAAGAGGAAACTCTACATCCTACTGGGAGAAGAAGAGGCCACTGTGGAGATCGCTGCCCAATACGTGTCCAGCTGTCACCAAACAAGAGGAAGATGAGACTCCACGGACTGTTATACCCCAATACACCCACCCCACCCCTCCTCCCCATATAGCGGCCACCAACTAAGAGGAAGATGAGACTCCACGGACTGTTATACCCCAAACCATCGCCCCACCCAACCCCACCTCCCCATATAGCGGTCACCAACTAAGAGGAAGACGAGACTCCAAGGACTGTTATACCCCAAACCAAGCTCTGAAGAGACCCCAGAGTATAATAGTGCTAGGTGGGTGGCCAATCCCCAAGATTTTGGGTTCGTCTGAACCTGAATTTTTGGAAAATTCGTAACAAACCCAGCTTGTTACAAACTGGGTCACTCA
Organism: Leptodactylus fuscus; assembly: GCF_031893055.1. NCBI lineage: Eukaryota > Metazoa > Chordata > Amphibia > Anura > Leptodactylidae > Leptodactylus > Leptodactylus fuscus. Next base: position 258,255,759 of record NC_134266.1, on the reverse strand, counting down.
ACTCTAGTATTTATGGAGCGCTTGACCTAGAACATCAATAGCCGCTGCTGTAGGGTTCAATGGTGGAAGGGGTCTATTCTGGTACAAGGGAGATGCTATACAGGCATAGTGCTAAAAAAGTTTCCCATTTCAGACATTTATGGCATATCCACAGGACACTTCAATTATAGATGTACATATTCAATATCAGATCAGTGGGGTACAACAACCAACACTCCAACCAACTGGCTGCTTGAAGAGGCTGCAGCATTGAAACCAGGACCGTGGCCACTTTACTTACCAACCACAGCGCCATGCACTGTATAGAGGTTGTGCTTGGTATTGCAGTTAAGTCCCATTCATTTGAATAGAACTGAGTTAAAAAAAATGGTGATTGGTGGGGGTGCTAATTGGGAGACTCCAGCTGATCTGATACTCATGACCTATCCTAAGGATAGTTGCAACACCCAGAAGGTCCCATTGAGCTTTATTTTACCCTCTTTTTAGTCCTCCTATGGATTTGACTATGTATTCATTGTCTATGGGAATAGCTTAGCACTAGGAGCACAGTATACTATATGTTTTATCAGTGTTGACCAAATAGAAAATTCTACAGTTACAAGAAAAAGTAAGTGAACCCTTTGGAAATACCTAAATTTCTGTAGTGATTACTAATAAAATGTGGTCACAATAAAAGACAAACCCAATGTAACCAAACTAAAACAAAAACACATATATACTGTAATATATTTTATTGAGAACACTGACTAACCACCCACAGTGAGTAAGCCTGTAGCCTCACCATCAGTCGCAATCCCCTCCACCATTCATTGTCCATAGATGCAAATGAGATTGGAATAAATTTTGACCATTTGTCCCTGCAAATATGTTTCAGTTTATTAACCACTTCAGTACCGGACCAATATGTGGTCCCGGACCAGACACATTTTAGGTTTATTTTGTATGTGCGGTTTTGAGGGCTGTAACATTTCTCCCGTATGTCTCAGTCAACTAATTTTTGCGTCTTTTTTCGGGGACACATAGGGCTTTATTTTTATGTTGTTTTTATTTTCGAATGTGTTTTAATTTTTTTATATCCGGGAAAATATAAACATAATAGAAGGGAAATTGTGTCTGGTTTTCAAATTTTTTTTTTTATTTAATAACACAAACTTTATAAAATAATTTTTCCTCTCCGTTACGATAATTTCTATTTTGTATGGTGTCGTCGGGGGTGGGGCTATAACCTTTAATAACGGCGTTTTATTAGCGTATTATTATTTTTTATTATTATTTTATTAACTTTTTTAAAAAATTTTAATTATATATATATATATATATATATATTTTTTTTTTTCAGATTGTGTCCCCATAAGGTGATAAGAGACCTTTGGGGACATCTGATCACTTTTTTTTTTGTATTGGAGGCTGATTTCTCCTATAACTGGGGCTGGTACATTTAGCCTCATTTGCAGGAGGAATCCAGCCTCCTGCACACTGTATACACAGTATACAGAGCTAATCTGGGTCCTGTAGGACCCAGCAGCTCTTGTAAGATGCTGCTCCCGGTGGATCACGTGACCGCCGGGTCAGAGGGCGGCCGCATCATGGCGGCGCCAATAGCCGTGTATGCAGCGCTCATTGAGCGCTGTATACACAGCGATGGAGATGGCAGGGAAGGGAATAAATCTTCCCTGTCATCTCTCTGGGAGCTCTGGCTGAAGTTACAGCCGGCTCCCAGTATCAGCAGCTGCACGATCTCCGTGCAGCTACTGTGTTCTGACTGGATGTATCGGTACGTCCTGTCAGAACTAGGCAACCACTTCATGGATGTATATATTCTATGGGCGGTCAAGAAGTGGTTAATATTTCTGGGATGCCTTGTGTGCACAGTCCTCAAAAACACTCAAAACAAATACTTTTTCATGGATCACGTGGACTTCCCACACGTCAGTTTCTAACTGAACCTGGATTGTGTATCACCCTCGGAGCTGATATCAAAAATCTCTTTACAGTCAGGACTTGGCCATTCCAAAACACTTTTTTCAATAATTTTTACCTTATTTTATTTATTCTTTATTTATATGTGTTGTGGTTCATTGTGTTGTTGCATTCCATATATACAATCACACGAAAAGCACAAAAACCACAAAATATTTTGATCAATAAACCCTAAAATATGATTTTTTTAATCAAAATAAAATGTAATACAGAAGTAAAGGATAAAATAAAACATGCAGAGTCATTGTATATTTCAGATATTCGGATTTATGTAAGGCACGGCTCACACTAACCAATGTTTCTTGAGAAGATCCGGATTTGTCAGTAACCAGGCTTTGTGTGCCTTTATTCTAATGACCTCAATGTCATTTAGCTTTTGTATACATTATTTACATAGATGTTTATCTTTTGTTCTCCAACATGGATGTGTAGAAATCCAGGTAATTCCAAAGGGATCACATACATTTGCTTGCTCCTGGATGTATATTGGGTGACAATCACACCTATCACTGCTCTTCCGCTGATACAATATACCATATCCTATGAGACACTTACACAATCCATCTTACTCATGATGTTTCACCTCCTTCCCCCTCAAGCTGTATAGAGGATGCTATTTTAATTGTGAGATATCTTTGTAAATATCTTCAGTTCTCCTTTCATAGAAGATGCCGGAATATCATTATTCATACACGGTTATGGAGGAAGTCTTCGACTAAAACCACAAAAATGTCGCTTACGGCAAATTATTTACAAAACTGTCCATAAATGAGCAGATTTCCCTTATTTATTACAAGATGCCAAAAACACGAAATTATACGTTTGTTGTATTTTATTTTTTAACCCCGAAGGTCGCTGCCTGTCTTTTCCTGTGAGTCTCTCTGTGTTTTAGCAGGACTAGTGTCTTTAGTGACATAGGTGTTTGAGGTTGTTTTGATTTTTTCCCGAGGGCATTGTGTATTTTTATGGCACTGGAGTGTAGATACTGGAAATGATATGTTATGTGTGTGTCTGTTTGATCTGCTTTTAACTGCCCAACTTTATTACGTTAAAGGGAATCCCTCGCTAGAATCCAACACATCAACCCACAGAAAAATACGTTATTGTCACCAGAACCAGCATATCACCCCAGCCCTGCAGATAGATAAGAAAAAACACAGTCCACAGCTCACCATAAATCTTGAAGAGAATCAGCTAGACCAAGAGTGCACGAAAAAATACACCCCCGGCTGGGGTGGAACAATGCAAGAACCCAGTAGAAAAATATTCCTTCAGCACAAGAGGTCTATAGTAAAACTTGACTAAACTTGAGTCAAGTTTTACTATAGACCTCTTGTGCTGAAGGAATATTTTTCTACTGGGTTCCTGCAGATAGATAGGTTAGTGTCACCAGAACCAGCATATCACCCCAGCCCTGCAGATAGATAGGTTAGTGTCACCAGAACCAGCATATCACCCCAGCCCTGCAGATAGATAGGTTACTGTCACCAGAACCAGCATATCACCCCAGCCCAGCCCTGCAAATAGATAGGTTACTGTCACCAGACCCAGCATATCACCCCAGCCCTGCAGATAGATAGGTTACTGTCACCAGAACCAGCATATCATCCCAGACCTGCAGATAGATAGGTTAGTGTCACCAGACCTCAGCATATCACCCCAGCCCTGCAGATAGATAGGTTACTGTCACCAGAACCAGCATATCACCCCAGCCCTGCAGATAGATAGGTTACTGTCACCAGAACCAGCATATCACCCCAGCCCTGCAGATAGATAGGTTACTGTCACCAGAACCAGCATATCACCCCAGCCCTGCAGATAGATAGGTTAGTGTCACCAGATCTCAGCATATCACCCCAGCCCTGCAGATAGATAGGTTACTGTCACCAGAACCAGCATATCACCCCAGCCCTGCAGATAGATAGGTTACTGTCACCAGAACCAGCATATCACCCCAGCCCTGCAGATAGATAGGTTACTGTCACCAGAACCAGCATATCACCCCAGTCCTGCAGATAGATAGGTTAGTGTCACCAGAACCAGCATATCACCCCAGCCCTGCAGATAGATAGGTTAGTGTCACCAGACCTCAGCATATCACCCCAGCCCTGCAGATAGATAGGTTACTGTCACCAGAACCAGCATATCATCCCAGTCCTGCAGATAGATAGGTTAGTGTCACCAGAACCAGCATATCACCCCAGCCCAGCCCTGCAGATAGATAGGTTACTGTCACCAGACCCAGCATATCACCCCAGCCCTGCAGATAGATAGGTTAGTGTCACCAGACCTCAGCATATCACCCCAGCCCTGCAGATAGATAGGTTAGTGTCACCAGAACCAGTATATCACCCCAGCCCTGCAGATAGATAGGTTAGTGTCACCAGAACCAGTATATCACCCCAGCCCTGCAGATAGATAGGTTAGTGTCACCAGACCCAGCATATCACCCCAGCCCTGCAGATAGATAGGTTACTGTCACCAGAACCAGCATATCACCCCAGTCCTGCAGATAGATAGGTTACTGTCACCAGACCCAGCATATCACCCCAGGCCTACAGATAGATAGGTTAGTGTCACCAGAACCAGCATATCATCCCAGCCCTGCAGATAGATAGGTTAGAGGCACCTGGAAAATGGAAATCTCTTAACAACAGAATCAATGATTCACAAGGAAAAACACCGTCTGATTCAGGTAACCTTAACCTATCTATCAATAGGGCTGGGTTCATAGCCCAGATCCTGGTTTCACTCACCCTTTAATTTTCAATTTCAGTTTGACAGAAGTGGTGTGGACCACACACAAATGCAACGGCCAAGTATTTAGAGGTCCAGGAGTCTCAATGAATAAATTAGGTGAGGTTGTGGAAAAAAAGCTAAAGGGTTCTCCAGTCAGTGTTTGGTCTCTGCCTTATCTGTCTTCCTAGATCAAAAAATTTGATAACTAGCAATTTCCAAAAATGTAATGAATAATTTTGCACCATCTGTATAGCTGTGCCTGCGTAAACTATAGGTAAGCTACAAAACAAGTCCAACTACAAGGGTGTAAGGTGAGTTTCCATATACACATTCTCAGTTGTCCTTTTCAAATGGAGGAGTCCATCAAAAAAAAATCAGTGTTCAACCAACCATTATGTGAAGGGCATGGCCAGCTTTAGTCCCATAGGTCATCCCTTACCTTACAGAACCGGGTGGTTTGCCGACAAGTTTATCAAAATGCCAATTGTGTCAAATTTCTCAGACAACCATAAACCTTTTATTATGTATAAAAATATAAAGCAAATTTTGCTAAAAATAATTTAAAAAAAATTTGAAGAGCTTGTGAGAATTTATTTGCTTATTTGTTCCCACTTTATCTTCTGCACAGTGAGCAAAATCTTGTGGTGTCATGAAAGGATGTTGTAGACCACACGGAAAATAAGGAATCCAAGGCTTTGCAGTGTGAATGCTAGCTAAACCTCTGTTTATAGAAATGTCAGGAAGATTTGGTTCATTTGGAAAGGGAACCATTACGGGCCTCGGTGAGTAAGAGAAGGAAGTTCATCCTGACTGTAGGGGCTTTTGTACAGGGCAAACGTAGAAGGTCACCATGGACAGCAACATACCTTTATGGGGGGCAGAATTTATTTTTTTTTTACATTTTTTACCAATTGTAAACTCACTTTCCGTTTTTGAATTGTGGTGTCTGGAATGGCGAAGAGCCGCAGAATATGTTGGTGCTATATACAGAAATTATTATTATCTTTATGGCTACTTAAGATGCTTTCACATGCACAGTGGGGCAGGTTTATTAGGACTGACGTCCTGACCAGTGCAAGGACCACCTGCATTAAGATAAGATAAGATAATCCTTTAATAGTCCCACAGTGGGGAAATTTCAGCATGTTACAGCAGCATAGTAATACAGATACAGGATAATACACAGTAATATATTACAGACGTAGGCACACATATGCTGAGAAGAGAAGATATACTAGGAGTCCATAGCAGCTAAGGAACAGAAGAAGAAAGAAGGAAGACTTCATAGTCATAATCATTAGTTCTCTGTGCGGAGTGATCTTCGCTTGGTCTGATGTAGATTATACAGCCTGATCGCGGTTGGAAGGAAGGACCTGCGATAGCTCCTTCTCACACTTGGGGTGAAGCAGACGGTCACTTACAGTGCTGCCAAGTGCCATCAGGGTCTCATACATGGGGTGGGATTTGTTCTCCCGCATGGAGCTCACCACGGACAGTATCCTTCTGTCACCCACCACCTGTACTGGGTCCAGGGGGCTCCCCAGGACAGAGCTGGCCCTCCTGATCAGCCTGTCAAGTCTATTTCTGTCCCTGGTTGATATACTGCTCCCCCAGCAGGCCACACCGAAAAAGATGGCTGAGGCAACCACAGAGTTGAAGATGGTCCTAAGAAGTCTCCCCCTGCTGTGGCCCTTTCTGTGCAGCGCCTCCAGGTGATCAGCCCAGTCTAGTTTATTATTGAGGAGCACGCCCAGATACTTATAGGTCCTGACTATCTCAATGCATGTCCCTTGGATCTCCACCGAGGTTGGGGCACTTATCCGTTTACTAAAGTCCACCACCATCTCCTTGGTCTTCCCAGCATTAATCCTGAGGTGGTTCTCATCAAGCAGCTCTGGTCTCATCATAAATCAGGTGATGCCAGTCAGTAACTGGTGTAGATACCGTTATAACTCATGGCAGAAAACAGGCGTGAGTTATTATATAACCAGAGAATCTGGGTGGAATCTGCCAAATTGGGGTCAAATTCCTACGTGTGACTATCCCCTTAAACATGTGAGGAGCACCAGATGGATGCCGGGTGCCACCGTTCTGACATCAGTTTACTTTTGGATTTACCATACCAAACGGGTGGCAAAATACAATGTGAACCTACCTTTAGGCTGTCACCATGTTGCGGAAAGGCAGCTTTTTTTGTTGCAGATTTTGCTGCAGTTTTTTTGAACCAAAGCCAAGAATGTCTATAAAAAGATTGGGAAATATATAGGAAGTTCTTACCTTTTTTCTCAATCCATTCCTGGCTTTGGCTCACAAAAAAATCAGCAAAATCTGTAACAAACAAAAAAAAAGTGTTTCCGCAACGTGGGGCCTCAGCCTAAAACTGTATCTGCACTTGCATTGTATATGACATTGTATGTGACATTGTGTATGCCATGCTTCACCAGAGGATGAATAGGTTATCCTTGTACAGCTATATGGCGGGGCGCTATAGAAATAACAATTTTGGGAATTACCAGTTCTCTCATATAATTATTACAAGACATTGCTCTCGCCATGAGCTGACGTCTTGCTCTTGGCACCTCCATCAACGACAGGCAGAGAAGTGGCTGCTGGCATTGAAGAAAGTTGTGCCCCACCCTGGTATCTGGTGCCCAAAGCACTGCGCAAAGAGAGCATAAGTATGATAAATGGGACATGGGAATTTGGGCCTGGTTCCAGATCTAGTATTGGTTTCTCATGTTTAGACAGGATTGTCTAGTTTAGGAAACCCTTTTATAAATTTTTTGGGGAGGTCCAAGGAAAGGACACGGGACATCACTTGCATAAGACACCTGTGATGTCCTATTTCCTTTCCTTAGGCTGCTGAGGTCGATCAAGTCACATGCAGCGGGGACATGTGGTTTTATTTTTTTAACTTCCCCGTTCTCCAGAGAAAAATATTTTTTTCCCTGGACAACCCCAGTGTCAGAGCTCAGAATCACACTCTCCTACCTGACACCGCCCACCTGACCGTACAGAGACTACATAGTATATCAGGCACCACCACTAAGCACTGATTGTTCAGGAATGGTGGGGGCTAGAGAAAAAATTCCAACTGTGCTGGAATCAGTCAAGCTGCAGCTATTAATTAATGTAAAGAGCTGGACTTGTTGGAGTTAAAGGGTTTCTACCATTAAAAAACTATTTTTTCTAGGTAACACGTCGGAATAGCCTTTAGAAAGGCTATTCGTCTCCTACCTTTGGAAATGCTCTCCGCCGCGCCGTTCGTTCGAAATACCGGTTTGTACTGGTATGCTAATTAGTTCTCTCGCAGCGATGGGGGCGGGCCCCAGCGCAGGAAATGCGATGGGGGCGTCCCCATTGCTGCTCAAAAAACGACTCCAGCGCCGCCTCTATCTTCTTCTGCATCTTCCCCTTCCTTCTTTGGCTTGACATCGGATGCCTGCGCAGTACGCTCTGTTTGGCGAACTTCGCCGAACATACTGCGCATGCGCGAAATTGCGGTGTCGGCACTATGGCATAAAAGGTCCTCTTCAAGTTATTAGATGGTAAAAATATGTGTTCATCTCACTTGCATACTTCTTGCAACATTTGGTAGCAAAAAGAAGGGACATCATGGTGGCTTGAGGGTTAACATTATTGCCTTACAGATCTGGAGTCTTAGATTTGAATTCAACCAAGGACAACATCTGCAATGAGTTTGTATGTTCTCCCTGTGCTTGTGGGGGTTTCCTCCAGGTACTCTGCTTTGCCCCCCCATTTGCATTTTAGGGTGTTAGGGTTCCCTGTACTGTATATTTCTATGAGATTCACTTCAGTCCTGGAAGACGCTTACCCAATCCATGTTACTCATGATGTTTCATCGCCCTCCCCCTCAAACTGTATAGAAAAGGCTATTTTAATTGTAAATAGTCTCAATTCTGCATATTTTTTAGAAGATTCTATCACGAGAAGATTTATTATTCATACAAGATCGTTGAGGAAGTCAGATGTGAAAACCACAAAAATATTGCTTACGTCAATGATGGATTTATTTACAAAATTGTCCGTTAGTTTAGTTTTCACATTGATGTGATTAGAAATAAAGCAATGTTATAATGTTATGAGCTGGTGCTGATATTTCTTGTAATATCTTTGGCCTGGTTCAGATCTGTGTTCGGTATTCCGTTCGGGAAGTCTGCATGGGGCACCCCAAATGGAAAACCGAACGCATTGCCAAGCGGTGAGCACTGTTTTTGTGATTTTCCTGATGCCTCTCCCTCTGTTAGAATGACTTTCACTCTGAAAATACTGCTGTATAGACTGAAGAAAAAGACTGAAGGTCACATGACTCGGGATACAAGGTTTATAGCAGCAGAAGCTTACGTTTTATTGAGAAACTGGAGCTCAATAGAGCTTTCCGTCACAACAAAAGTACTTTATTCATATCAACATACCCCCCAACCATCCAGGATACAGTGGGACAGTTCCAGGTACAGGGTCTGAGGGGGATGAGTTGATGTGCTGGGATCTGGTGACACTAACCTATCTATCTGCAGTGCTGGGGTGATATGCTGGTTCTGGTGACACTAACCTATCTATCTGCAGGGCTGGGGTGATATGCTGGTTCTGGTGACAGTAACCTATCTATCTGCAGGGCTGGGGTGATATGCTGGTTCTGGTGACAGTAACCTATCTATCTGCAGGGCTGGGGTGATATGCTGGTTCTGGTGACAGTAACCTATCTATCTGCAGGGCTGGGGTGATATGCTGGGACTGGTGACCCTAACCTATCTATCTGCAGGGCTGGGGTGATATGCTGGGACTGGTGACAGTAACCTATCTATCTGCAGGGTTGGGGTGATATACTGGGTCTGGTGACAGTAACCTATCTATCTGCAGGGCTGGGGTGATATACTGGTTCTGGTGACACTAACCTATCTATCTGCAGGGCTGGGGTGATATGCTGGTTCTGGTGACACTAACCTATCTATCTGCAGGGCTGGGGTGATATGCTGGTTCTGGTGACACTAACCTATCTATCTGCAGGACTGGGGTGATATGCTGGTTCTGGAGTCACTAACCTATCTATCTGCAGGGCTGGGGTGATATGCTGGTTCTGGTGACACTAACCTATCTATCTGCAGGACTGGGGTGATATGCTGGTTCTGGTGACAGTAACCTATCTATCTGCAGGGCTGGGGTGATATGCTGGTTCTGGTGACAGTAACCTATCTATCTGCAGGGCTGGGGTGATATGCTGGTTCTGGTGACAGTAACCTATCTATCTGCAGGGCCGGGGTGATATGCTGGGACTGGTGACCCTAACCTATCTATCTGCAGGGCTGGGGTGATATGCTGGTTCTGGTGACAGTAACCTATCTATCTGCAGGGCTGGGGTGATAGGCTGGTTCTGGTGACACTAACCTATCTATCTGCAGGGCTGGAGTGATATGCTGGTTCTGGTGACACTAACCTATCTATCTGCAGGGCTGGGGTGATATGCTGGTTCTGGTGACAATAACCTATCTATCTGCAGGGCTGGGGTGATACGCTGGTTCTGGTGACACTAACCTATCTATCTGCAGGGCTGGGGTGATATGCTGGTTCTGGTGACAGTAACCTATCTATCTGCAGGGCCGGAGTGATATGCTGGGACTGGTGACCCTAACCTATCTATCTGCAGGGCTGGGGTGATATGCTGGTTCTGGTGACAGTAACCTATCTATCTGCAGGGCTGGGGTGATATGCTGGGACTGGTGACAGTAACCTATCTATCTGCAGGGCTGGGTGATAGGCTGGTTCTGGTGACACTAACCTATCTATCTGCAGGGCTGGAGTGATATGCTGGTTCTGGTGACACTAACCTATCTATCTGCAGGGCTGGGGTGATATGCTGGTTCTGGTGACAATAACCTATCTATCTGCAGGGCTGGGGTGATATGCTGGTTCTGGTGACACTAACCTATCTATCTGCAGGTCTGGGGTGATATGCTGGTTCTGGAGTCACTAACCTATCTATCTGCAGGGCTGGGGTGATATGCTGGTTCTGGAGACACTAACCTATCTATCTGCAGGGCTGGGGTGATATGCTGGGTCTGATGACACTAACCTATCTATCTGTGGGATTGGGTTGATATACTGGAACCTGGTGAACTTAACCTATCTGTGGGTTTGAGTTTATATCCTGGGCTCTAGTGACCATAACCTATCTATCTGTGGGTTTGGATTGATATGCTGGTGTCTGGTACACTCTCTTTAAATCTTAAGTGCTAAATTTTAAAAAGTGCAAGCGTTATGTTCTTCTCAATTGCATTTTATTATTTCAAACCAATTCTATAAAGACTACAGTATTTGGTAAGGGGTCCACATCACTGTTAGTATAAAAACAAAAAAACATTAAAGGGGATTTCCAAGCTTATTTTCTTTTACGGCCTATCCTCGGGAAAGTCTATAACTATATGATAGATAGGGGGCCAACCCCTGACCCCTGAACCCTAGACCGATCATCTATATGGAGCCACTTACGGCACCCATCCCATACACAAATCGGCGCCGGCAGCAGAAAGTTCCATGCTCTGTATATTAAGAATAGGTCATAAAAAAAAAATTTGGATGCAATTGAAGGAAAACTCTACGGACTTCGGTGATTTTACTGTAATTGTATTTCTCCTGGATACGTCTGCTTTAGGTTACTGGGTTTATATCTTCCATCACATCTTCCAATCTCCCATCACATCTCCTAGTATTTGCAACCTTCCCCGTTCCGGTACAAGTACGTGTTTGTCTTGAGTAATTTTCTGTGTATACTTAGAGACAAGCCCCGAGGCTACGTCCTGACTACATTCTCGCTGCTCACCCTACAGGGATTTCCTAGAAAATTTGTATACCTACAAGCAAGAGATGGATCTTGTTACTGGCAATGAGCGCGAGCTCTGAGCAAAGTGGGAATTTTTCCTAAGCTTAGCATTGCCAAACACAATAGTGCAGTCTCTGCAGAACTTGAAGTGAAGGGATACCGTATGTTACTGCGGACTAATCCACGGGAAAGCACCGCGCTCAAAGAAAATGTCAAAAATGAGGTTTTACAGAAAGTTTAGATATTCTTACTATATTCGGGTAACCACTTTTTACGCTCCAGCTGCACATATTGGATTCCGCTTACAAATTTTGGAAATACCAGGGAATGTATTTTCAAGAGGTTGTCCCAGGATAGACACGGGATAGGGGATATGTACTCCATCCCTTCACACTCTCAATGGGAACCCACAATTTCTCCCTAGTGCCCCTTTGCAAATGGAGCAATGCAAGTGCCTGCTTGGCCAACACTCCATTCACTTCTATGGACTTCCATTGGTCTGCAAAATCCAGCAGCCCCTATAGCTACATCCCTGTATAGAAAATATATATTAAAAAAGAATATAGGTCACTAGGAGGTAATCTTGAGAATATGTCCACCTTCTCCGATGAAGTTAAAGTAGTAACATGTTGCCGCTCTCGACCAGAGTAAATAAGTAGTTCACAAACGGAAACCGTCCTTTCTTCCCCCAGGGTTAGCATAACGATTCACAGCTAGAACCACCGTGACGTTTCCACCATAAACCGCACCTTCAGCTCGGTGTCAAGAACTTCCAGGAGGTTAAAGGCGGACATAGTACAATGACTTCCGGTTGATAAGACTTCATAAAAAGGTTACATTATAACTCACAGACTGATACGGGTCATATCACATAAAACCAACATTGCATCCGGTCAGGGAAGCCCGAACGTCTCCAGAGTTGCAAGTTGTGTCTTGATGCAGGACTCATGGATGACTAATGTCCTGTCAATGGTTGTAATATAGGCAGAAGGTTACAGAGACTTTTGCCACCACCAAACTTTCCGTTTGAGGTTAAGGAAAAAGCCACACAATTGTTGCAGTTCATCCATTAGGGTTGCCATTGGACCCTTGCAAATGATGATATCTGCAGTTGTGATGTACGTCACACCTTGGTCTCAGTGTATAGTAAACTCAACGCCGACGCCTATTGCACTATTTTAGATAAGAGTGTGCTTCCTACATTACGGCGGTTCTATGGGTTGGACCAATGTTACTTCCAGGATGACAATGTCAGCTGTCATGTAGCGAGGTCTACCATGGCTTGGTACAGTGGCTGTCAGGTTAAATGACTGGACCGGCCAGCCCAGACCCCAGACTTGAACCCTATCGAGTTGGATCGCCGAACTAAGGGGTGCAGCAGCTGTCCAAGATCGGTGAAAGAACTTACCTGTCTTCTCCAAGCCGAGTGGAATAAAATACCACTAGCCGTCATACAAGGACTTGTGGAAAGCCCCGGAGGGTTGGCTGGTGGAGGTTCTACCAACTATTGAATATGAATAAATGTTGTTTTTCTGTTCTACCACAAGTATCCAAAAACTTATTGGTAGACAGTGTATAGCAACAGTATAGACCACTTGGCATAAGGACAGCGTCCGTGGAACCCTGGCCAGAAGGTCAGATGCAGATGCATGTTCACCCAAAAAGCCCATTATAGAAAAATGCTACTCAAAGGTATTAGGTAGGTGTAACCCAGCTCGGGCATATTATAAGTTTGAATGGTCAGCAAAGGGCGCCCATGAATAATTGACTGGGGGCCCAGGATACTCACACAGTCTAAAGACCTTTACATGCATGCAAGTGCTAACAAGCTTCTATGTAGACCCATGTGTCTCTATGGTCACCCTATGTAGTCTGCTCCAGTAGTCATGCTCACTTCTGTCTGTCCCCTACTTCTTTCTAACTTGCATTTGATAGGTTAGCGAAAAGGAAAAATAAAAAATATATACAGTAGTTACCAATGAAGATGGCGGGTGATGATATCTTTATTAGAGATGAGCGAACAGTGTTCTATCGAACACATGTTCGATCGGATATCAGGGTGTTCGCCATGTTCGAATCGAATCGAACACCACGTGGTAAAGTGCGCCAAAATTCGATTCCCCTCCCACCTTCCCTGGCGCCTTTTTTTCACCAATAACAGCGCAGGGGAGGTGGGACAGGAACTACGACACCGGGGGCATTGAAAAAAATTGGAAAAAGTCATTGGCTGCCGAAATCAGGTGACCTCCATTTTAGACGAATAGTGGATTTCAAATCCGGGTCATATGAGAATGTGAACTTTGTGACTATGAGACAGGGATAGCTGTACAGGCAGGGATAGCTAGGGATAACCTTTATTTAGGGGGGAATGTTATTAAAAATAACTTTTTGGGGCTCTATCGGGTGTGTAATTGTGATTTTTGTGAGATAAACTTTTTCCCATAGGGATGCATTGGCCAGCGCTGATTGGCCGAATTCCGTACTCTGGCCAATCAGTGCTGGCCAATGCATTCTATTAGCTTGATGAAGCAGAGTGTGCACAAGGGTTCAAGCGCACCCTCGGCTCTGATGTAGCAGAGCCGAGGCTGCACAAGGGTTCAAGCGCACCCTCGGCTCTGATGTAGGAGAGCCGAGGGTGCACTTGAACCCTTGTGCACCCTCAGCTCTGCTACATCAGAGCCGAGGGTGCGCTTGAACCCTTGTGCAGCCTCGGCTCTGCTACATCAGAGCCGAGGGTGCGCTTGAACCCTTGTGCACACTCTGCTTCATCAAGCTAATAGAATGCATTGGCCAGCGCTGATTGGCCAATGTATTCTATTAGCCTGATGAAGTAGAGCTGAATGTGTGTGCTAAGCACACACATTCAGCTCTACTTCATCGGGCTAATAGAATGCATTGGCCAGCGCTGATTGGCCAGAGTACGGAACTCGACCAATCAGCGCTGGCTCTGCTGGAGGAGGCGGAGTCTAAGATCGCTCCACACCAGTCTCCATTCAGGTCCGACCTTAGACTCCGCCTCCTCCGGCAGAGCCAGCGCTGATTGGCCGAAGGCTGGCCAATGCATTCCTATGCGAATGCAGACTTAGCAGTGCTGAGTCAGTTTTGCTCAACTACACATCTGATGCACACTCGGCACTGCTACATCAGATGTAGCAATCTGATGTAGCAGAGCCGAGGGTGCACTAGAACCCCTGTGCAAACTCAGTTCACGCTAATAGAATGCATTGGCCAGCGCTGATTGGCCAATGCATTCTATTAGCCCGATGAAGTAGAGCTGAATGTGTGTGCTAAGCACACACATTCAGCACTGCTTCATCACGCCAATACAATGCATTAGCCAGTGCTGATTGGCCAGAGTACGGAATTCGGCCAATCAGCGCTGGCTCTGCTGGAGGAGGCGGAGTCTAATGTCGGACCTGAATGGAGACTGGTGTGGAGCGATCTTAGACTCCGCCTCCTCCAGCAGAGCCAGCGCTGATTGGTCGAGTTCCGTACTCTGGCCAATCAGCGCTGGCCAATGCATTCTATTAGCCCGATGAAGTAGAGCTGAATGTGTGTGCTTAGCACACACATTCAGCTCTACTTCATCAGGCTAATAGAATACATTGGCCAATCAGCGCTGGCCAATGCATTCTATTAGCTTGATGAAGCAGAGTGTGCACAAGGGTTCAAGCGCACCCTCGGCTCTGATGTAGCAGAGCTGAGGGTGCACAAGGGTTCAAGTGCACCCTCGGCTCTCCTACATCAGAGCCGAGGGTGCGCTTGAACCCTTGTGCACACTCTGCTTCATCAAGCTAATAGAATGCATTGGCCAGCGCTGATTGGCCAGAGTACGGAATTCGGCCAATCAGCGCTGGCTCTGCTGGAGGAGGCGGAGTCTAAGATCGCTCCACACCAGTCTCCATTCAGGTCCGACCTTAGACTCCGCCTCCTCCGGCAGAGCCAGCGCTGATTGGCCGAAGGCTGGCCAATGCATTCCTATGCGAATGCAGACTTAGCAGTGCTGAGTCAGTTTTGCTCAACTACACATCTGATGCACACTCGGCACTGCTACATCAGATGTAGCAATCTGATGTAGCAGAGCCGAGGGTGCACTAGAACCCCTGTGCAAACTCAGTTCACGCTAATAGAATGCATTGGCCAGCGCTGATTGGCCAATGCATTCTATTAGCCCGATGAAGTAGAGCTGAATGTGTGTGCTAAGCACACACATTCAGCACTGCTTCATCAAGCCAATACAATGCATTAGCCAGTGCTGATTGGCCAGAGTACGGAATTCGGCCAATCAGCGCTGGCCAATGCATTCTATTAGCCCGATGAAGTAGAGCTGAATGTGTGTGCTAAGCACACACATTCAGCACTGCTTCATCAAGCCAATACAATGCATTAGCCAGTGCTGATTGGCCAGAGTACGGAATTCGGCCAATCAGCGCTGGCTCTGCCGGAGGAGGCGGAGTCTAAGGTCGGACCTGAATGGAGACTGGTGTGGAGCGACCTTAGACTCCGCCTCCTCCAGCAGAGCCAGCGCTGATTGGCCGAATTCCGTACTCTGGCCAATCAGCACTGGCTAATGCATTGTATTGGCTTGATGAAGCAGTGCTGAATGTGTGTGCTTAGCACACACATTCAGCTCTACTTCATCGGGCTAATAGAATGCATTGGCCAATCAGCGCTGGCCAATGCATTCTATTAGCGTGAACTGAGTTTGCACAGGGGTTCTAGTGCACCCTCGGCTCTGCTACATCAGATTGCTACATCTGATGTAGCAGTGCCGAGTGTGCATCAGATGTGTAGTTGAGCAAAACTGACTCAGCACTGCTAAGTCTGCATTCGCATAGGAATGCATTGGCCAGCCTTCGGCCAATCAGCGCTGGCTCTGCCGGAGGAGGCGGAGTCTAAGGTCGGACCTGAATGGAGACTGGTGTGGAGCGATCTTAGACTCCGCCTCCTCCAGCAGAGCCAGCGCTGATTGGCCGAATTCCGTACTCTGGCCAATCAGCACTGGCTAATGCATTGTATTGGCGTGATGAAGCAGTGCTGAATGTGTGTGCTTAGCACACACATTCAGTTCTACTTCATCGGGCTAATAGAATGCATTGGCCAATCAGCGCTGGCCAATGCATTCTATTAGCGTGAACTGAGTTTGCACAGGGGTTCTAGTGCACCCTCGGCTCTGCTACATCAGATTGCTACATCTGATGTAGCAGTGCCGAGTGTGCATCAGATGTGTAGTTGAGCAAAACTGACTCAGCACTGCTAAGTCTGCATTCGCATAGGAATGCATTGGCCAGCCTTCGGCCAATCAGCGCTGGCTCTGCCGGAGGAGGCGGAGTCTAAGGTCGGACCTGAATGGAGACTGGTGTGGAGCTATCTTAGACTCCGCCTCCTCCAGCAGAGCCAGCGCTGATTGGTCGAGTTCCGTACTCTGGCCAATCAGCACTGGCCAATGCATTTCTATGGGGAAAAGTTAGCTTGCGAAAATCGCAAACTGACAGGGATTTCCATGAAATAAAGTGACTTTTATGCCCCCAGACATGCTTCCCCTGCTGTCCCAGTGTCATTCCAGGGTGTTGGTATCATTTCCTGGGGTGTCATAGTGGACTTGGTGACCCTCCAGACACGAATTTGGGTTTCCCCCTTAACGAGTTTATGTTCCCCATAGACTATAATGGGGTTCGAAACCCATTCGAACACTCGAACAGTGAGCGGCTGTTCGAATCGAATTTCGAACCTCGAACATTTTAGTGTTCGCTCATCTCTAATCTTTATTGGTGATCTTATCTTTCTCTATACCATTGTTGTATCCATATTAGGTCACTTTGGCGCTGTAGATTTCAGCATTGATGTGCAAGGTCTGATTAATCTGGAAGTGTTACCAATCACTTTTACAGGGAAACCACAAATATAAAGGAAGTTTCTTCACCGTTCTCCTTCCTTCAGCTTTACTAATACAATGTGAACAAGGGCTCATATTCAGTTGGTGACACCACTTCCCCTTAATATGACAATTACAGTCATCTTTTGGTGACTAAGGCACAGATTTCAGAATGCACCAAACCCTCTTGATCTGGACAGACAATTGTTCAATTATTTGCCCCCGTCTCCTCCAATACCCATCAATCTCTAGCTTTCTTATATATCATAACTAGAGATGAGCGAGTAGTATTCGATCGAGTAGGTATTCGATCGAATATTACGGTATTCGAAATACTCGTACTCGATCGAGTACCACTCGCTATTCGAATGGTAAAGTTCGATGCAGAACCAGCATTGATTGGCCGAATGCTATACAGTCGGCCAATCAACGCTGGTTCTTCTCCTACCTTTGGAAATCTTCTCCGTGCAGCTTCCCCGCGGCGTCTTCCGGCTTTGAGTGACAACCAACACAAAGTAGCAGATAATTGTGAAGTGGAAGAAAATTATATATGGCTATCAAAATTTTAATCAAATAAAAATCTGAAAAGTGCAATGTGCAAAAGTATTCAGCCCCCCATATCATATTTTGTAGAGCCGCCTTTCGCTGCAATTACAGCTACAAGTCTTTTGCGGTAGGTCTCTATCAGCTTTGCATATCTAGAGACTGAGATTTTGCTCATTCTTCATTGCAAAATAGTCTGGGTATGAATACACCTCTTCTGTGGTTTGTTAGAGAACATTAGTGAACAAACAGCATCATGAAGACCAAGGAACTCACCAGACAGATCACAGATAAAGTTATGGAGATGTTTAAAGCAGGGTTAGGTTATAAAATATAGCCCAAGCTTTGAGCATCCCAAGGAGCACTGTTCAATCCATCATCTAATAATGTTAAAAGTATTCTACAACTGCAAACCTACCAAGACATGGCCGTCCACCTAAACTGACAGATCGAGTAAGGGGAGCACTGGTCAGCAAAGCAGCCAGGAAGTCCATGGTCACGCTGGAGGAGCTGCAGAAATCCACAGCTCAGGTACAGGGAGAAGCTTTCGACAGGACAACTATAAGTCATGATCTCCACATATCTGGCCTTTATGGAAGTGGCAAGAAGAAAACCACTGCTGAAAGAAAGACATAAGAAGTGTTTTCAGTTCACCACTAGCCATATAGAGGATGCAGCAAACACGTGGAAGAAGCTGCTCTGGTCAGATGAGACCAAATGGGAAATTGGCCTAAATGCAAAGCGTTGTGTACAGTGGAAAAATAACCCTGCTCATCCCCCTAAACACACCATCCCCACTGTGACACATAGGGGGCAGCATCATGCTGTGGGGAGGCTTTTCTTCAGCAGGGACAGGGAAGCTGGTCAGAGCTGATGGGAAGATGGATGGAGCTAAATACAGGGCAGTCCTGGAAGAAAACCTGTTGGAGGCTGCAAAAGACTTGAGACTGGGAAAGAGATTCACCTTCCACAAGACAATGACCCTAAACCTACGGCCAGGGCTATAGGGGAATGGATTAGATCAAGGAATATCCATTCAACCTACATATCTGGTTTTTCTGTCCGCTTGAAAAGTCGGACATCTTTGGGAACGGACAGTTCAGGACACCCACGGACAGTAAAAGAATGCACCCAATGTCCATTTAAATCAATGCAAAATGTCCCAGACATAGCTAGTGTCTGATGCTAATGTCTGCACAAGATTTTGCACTGACATTAGCAGCGGACACTAGCTGTCGGACACCGGACGGTAGTGTGAACGCTCCCTTAGAATGGCTCAGTTACAGTCCAGACCTAAATCCTATTGAGCATCTGAGGCAAGACATGAAAATTGCTGTTCACAGACGTCTCCATCCAATCTGGCTGAGCTGAAGCTATCTTGCAAAGAAGAATGGATAAAAATATCCATTTCTAGATGTGCTGGTAGAGACAGACCCCAAAAGACTTGCAGCTGGAATTATGTGGCATAGCAGAGCTGTCTGTGGCAGGGCTGAGGGTGATCTCTGGTATAATTGTATTATGTTATGTAGCCTGTGTGACACAGCAGGGGATCCTGAGTCTAATAACACAGCGCCACCTAGTGAGTCTCACACATGCATTACACCTCCCAAAGGATTAAAGGGGCTCTATCAGCAAAATTTTGCTGTATGAGCCCCACGTATGCGTGAATAGCCTTTAAAAAGGCTATTCAGGCACCGCTAATCTTATTTTAAACCCCGCACGCGTTTTAAAATAAAGCTATAAAAACATATATGTAAATTATACCTTTGCATGCACAGGGGGCGGTTGTGCACGATCCGACGTCATCTTCGGTCCCGCCTTCCTCTTCTTTCTTCTTCCAGTGACGTCCTCCTGTCCTGGCTCTTCTCCGCCTTCATCTTCTGTTCTTCTGGCGAGTTGCATTAAAATCCCGCGCGTGCGCAGTAGCACTCCCTCTACTGCACACGCGCCGGCGCCCTTTTTGTTGTAGTTCTAAGTATCCCTTAGAACTATGCGAGCATGCGCAGTACGCTTGCGAACGTCTTCACTCTGGAACAACAGAAGATGAAGGCGGAGAAGAGCCAGGACAGGAGGACATCGCTGGAAGAAGAAAGAAGAGGAAGGCGGGACCGAAGATGACGTCGGATCGTGCACGACCACCCACCGTGCATGCAAAGGTATGATTTACATATATGTTTTTATAGCTTTATTTTAAAACGGGAGCGGGGTTTAAAATAAGATTAGTGGTGTCTGAATAGCCTTTTAATGGCTGTTCACGCATATGTGGGGCTCATATAGCAAAATTTTGCTGATAGAGCCCCTTTAAATAGTATCCAAATATACAATGGGAGGACATCACCTGGGTAAAGGGGAGGAGTCAGTTGATCACTGGTTCCCATAGTAACACTCCTGCAGGAACTTCCTGTGTGTATTAGGCAGAAGATCCTGTCCCCTGTCTGCCTAGCCCAGGGGTGGGCAATTAATTTTCCCATGGGGCCGCATAAGAAATTGAAACTATGCTAGAGGTCTGCGCTGCTGCAAATTTAGCTCCACCCACTTCTACATTGACTCCGCCAATTCCCAATCATCTTTCCATGTGCCCCCACACAGTATAATCCTCCTACAGTCACCCGTACATTATATGTCCCAACATTATAATGTCCCCTTCCAACTGCCCCACAGTATTAAGCCCCTCTCCTGGTGCCCCAGTATAAACTGGTGGAAACTAGAGGGGACATGAAACTGGGGCAGCTGGAGGGGGACATTAAAATCGGGAAGCTGGAAGCAGACATTAAACCGTAGGGGTAGCTGGAGGGTGACATTAAACTGGGGGCAACTAGAGGCAGACAGGTCCCCCTACAGCTTCCTCCATGGTTTAATGCCCCCTCCAGTTGTCCCCAGTTTAATGTCCCCCCAGTTTAAGTGCCCCTTTCATCTGCCCCATTTCATGTCCCCCCCAGTTTCATGTCCCCCCTCCATCTGCCATCTCTGCCCTAGTATAACATTCCCCTTCCATCTCTGCCCCTAGGTTACTGAGACACACAGACAGACACACTCTCCACCCTGCATCTCACATTCCCCTCTCAGTACCTTATGACACACACCACGTCTCCATCTTCTTGCACAGTCCTGCCGGCACTAAGACACACCTCCCTAGACAAGCTATGCGGACACTCCATGTCACCCTCTTGTTCACATATAGCCTGCACGCCCTTTTGGGGGAGGGGGCCCATGTCAAAAGTTCGCCACGGGGCTCCGCCATTCCTAGTTACACCACTGGGCAGCTCGCTTCTTTTTTCTGTGAGCAGCAACATGCCGCTCATGGAAAAAAGAGCGCTAGCAGTCTAGATAGACTTCTGTTGCGAGAGGGCGGGTTATGACATGGATTCAGCGCCAAAATCCGCCCCCGCTTGCCCCGTGTGAATGGGGCCTAAGCATTTGTGCTTCCATACCCTTGACCCTTGGAAGAATTTTCATAAAAAGTTCAAATCTGTTTCGACTTTACAACTGCCTCTGTGTCTGACTCTGCACTGACAACACCAGGGCGCCCCGAACACCACCAGTCAGCACAATATAGGGGAAACGCCGGGGGGAACAATCACCACCAACATAAGTGCAGCCCCCACATCATCGGTACCAGTGTTGGTAACATGGGACAGCACCAGCGCTGTGCCCTAATGCCCGTGACAAGTCTGCGCTGTCTGCAACCCGCAATCCCAAGTGCAGCGTTACCTGCCATCTGGCCAAAGGTGAAAGGTGGCTCTACAAATTATTGATATAGGGGGGCTGAAGACTTTTCACTTTTCAGATTTTTATCGGATTCAAATTTTGATAACCATGCATCATTTTCCTTCAACTTCACAAATATCTGCTATCTTGTGTTGGTCATCACCGAAAATCTCAATAAAATACTTTTAGGTTTGTGGTTGTAAGGTGGTAAAATGTGAAAAATTTCAAGGGGGCGTGAATATTTTTGCAAGCCACTGTACATAGGAGCAGTGTCTATCCATATGAAAGGTTATAGAGTACCCTTGTTGAATTATTTACTATATAGAGCCATGTGCACGGACCCTACATGACTAGTCACAGCGGTTCCGGTATTTGGTGTCACCTTCACTTTAGGTTGTTGTCTATAGACAGAACTTTTGTCACCAAAACACTGTTCCTGGAAGAAAGATTAATAACATCCTAAGACATACTGTAGAAATTTCAATCAAGCGTCATTGCAACACAGACCACACACGGGTAACGCAATAGGGTTTTATTGAGAAAGCCCCC
The DNA here is from genome assembly GCF_031893055.1 of Leptodactylus fuscus. Classification (NCBI taxonomy): domain Eukaryota; kingdom Metazoa; phylum Chordata; class Amphibia; order Anura; family Leptodactylidae; genus Leptodactylus; species Leptodactylus fuscus. The sequence continues at coordinate 258,233,527 of NC_134266.1, read as the reverse complement.
TAGGCCTTTAATACACACGTTTTTAGCAATGCAGCGACCATTACAGGGCCTGCCAGGAATGTGATACAACCTTTCATAGGTTCTTGTCTAAACATCGTAAGAATTATACTAAGCCTTTGTAAAGAAATCTATAGTTTATACTTGTCTGTTGTCGTGTATACAGCATTGGAAAGAAGGATGGGTGAAAAAGTCACATTTAAAGGGATCCATAGGTAGTAACAAATAAAACAAAGGGCAGTCATAATATATTCCCTCATTCCATGGACCACATGGACACACAATATGGTGAACAGACAATGTTGGCTTCTTGCTACAGTATATAGTACTTGTACAGATTGGATTATTGATCTATTTCTTCATTGCCAAAATTATTCATGTTGTGGTTATCTAAGTAGTAGGGGTCCATCATATGCAAACTTTATATCGGGCTATAGCTGCCAGACTGGTTACCAGATCATGATGCTACACCTTTAAGGAATTCCTCCCATTATAAAACACATGTTATAAATGAATAGTATAGGAGAATATAATAAACTTTGTAATATGACTTATTAAAGAAATCTGTTTTCTTCTCCACTTATTAGACTGTTCTCCTCTTACTTATCTTCTTTGTGCAGTTTATCAGGATAGAATCCATCCCTGTACTAACACATAGAAGTCTATGGAGGGGGAGGAGTCTGTTAATTGAATTAATGGTTCATTTTGTGCAGTGGTATCTTTAAGATACAGCAGTGTTAGACCAAGTCCACATCTGTGCTGGAGTCTCCATTGGAGGCCGCTAGAAATCAGATTCACTAGAAAAACAGCAGATACCCAGCAGGCACCTGGAGGACTCCATTACAGTCTATAGCAGGGGTGCTCACACTTTGTCAGCATGTGAGCTACTTCTTTAAATGACCAAGCCCTAAGATCGCCTACCCACTTCTTGTGGGCGGGGTGGGGGTGGTCCTGTGGGCGGGGCCAGGATGGTCCTGTAGGCGGGGCGTGTCTGTGGGCGGGGCTGTGCATGTGGGTATGGCCGAGCAGATCGTGAGAGGTGGCCACCCAGGCATCCCCGCTGTCTTCTTGTTCACAGCGCAGGCTGAGAGTTATCTCTGGACACTGGCAGGCTGGAGCTGCGGCAGCCCCCGCCTGCCAGTGTCCGTAGATAACTCTCAGCCTGCACTGTAAAGAAGCAGACAGCGGGGATGCCTGGCTGCATCCCACGATCGACCCATATGTCCATTACGATCGACTGGTAGATCGCGATCGACGTATTGGGCACCCCTGATCTATAGGGTCCGCTGGTGTCCGCGGGTAACTGCTGTGTTAGTAGTCCAGCTCTCTGTCATTCAGGTCCCTTGGAGAACCATGACAAATGTGACCCTAACCTTAAAAGGGGTTTCTCACTCACAATGTAAAAGAAAGGGCAGCATGGTGGCTCAGTGGTTATCCTTGCAGCACTGGAGTCCTGGGTTCAAATCCTGCCAAGGGCAACACCTGCAAGGAGTTTGTATGTTCTCCCCATGTTTATGTGGGTTTCCTCTGGGTACTCCGGTTTACTCCTCTGGGAATGTAAATTGTGAGCCCTATATGGGACAGTGACTGATGATATCTGTAAACTTAAAGCACTGCGGAATATGATGGCGCTATATAAGTAAGCATAATAAATAATAATTTACCAGCTGCAGTTATCTGTGCACCTTGTCAGCAGCCTCTTCTTCCTCCCCTCTTCATAGACTTCTATTTAAAAAGTAACTCAGCCCGATAAGTGGAGAAGGAAACAGATTTCTTTGATAGGATAAAGTTTATTATATTCACCTGTACTATTAGTTTCTAAAAACTTAACCATAACTACATCCTTAACATGGCGGTGTAAGATGGTGGAGAATCAAGTACCTTAAAAAAGACACTGAGGCTGAGTTCAGACGGAGTTTTTTGGTCAGGATTTTGACGCGGATTTCGTGTCAAAATCCTGACCAAAAAAACGCCTCCTATTGAAATCAATGGGTGCAGGTCATTTACTTTTTTGGCGAGTGGTTTGTTTCTATTCATTTGGGCCTAGTCCGGAGCGCAGAGCAACGACTGGATGCCAATGCACTGCACTGGCATCCAGTCGCGGCCACCCATTTTTTGGTCCAGAATCTGAGGTGGACCAAACTCAGTCTGAAGTCAGGCTTAGTCTATAAGTGTCTTCCTGGGGTGAATGTGATGAGCGGGTCCTATGTTGTCTTTTGAGCCCCTCATAGAGTATATAGTTTTGTGTCTTCAGTAATACGAAAAAGGCTTCAACTTGTTTTGTTTTATATGTTTGTGTGGCTATATTATTGCAAATCTATTCTTCAGGACGTAATTAGGAGAACAGCGCACTCTGTATGCCATCCTCTAGAGGGCAGCCTCCTTAACATCATGCATGACTCAGTTATAAAGTCTAATTAATCATGATGTGGATGTAATTGCCAAATTAGTATTTCTATTCCAAAAGGAACAGATTCCCAGCTATGGACAGCGCTGTTTCGGCCTATTGGGCCTCCTCAGCATAGCGCAGGGATACTGATTTGGCAGAGTGAGAGACTATAGACCAGGGTCAGGGGATAATCGTACACAAATCTGACTGTCAGAAAGAAGATGTGGTCTTATAAAGGATATATAGAGGGGTAATATCACCATGGAATCACAGGTTTCCATCTCTCAAACTTGCTTTTGCAGCTGCTGTTTGATACTGAGTACTGCTGCTTAGCTTACAGGTAACCAGAGAACCCAAATCCTTCTTTTCTTGTGATGTCCCCAGTTATTCCAGTCATGTGATTACTGCAGCATAGTTGCGTTACTTTCCATTTATTACCATTACCATTCATCTGCCATGTTTTGGTCAATGCTGCCACCTTATCAAGGTCTATATGTAATATTTTACAATCAGGTGATTAAGAAGTAATTCTGTATTATTAAAGTGGCTTCAGAAATTAGGGAATTTTGGAGGAATAAATGGTGAGACCCTATTAAGGACGCAGTGGAGAGAAGCCACACAAAGAATCCCTCGCTCTTCAGCTCTTCAGGACCCAACAATTCTATGCGTTAAACCAACAGTCCATTGATTTCAATGAGATCTGTGTAATGATTTATTTCCCCTGTGGCGGCGCTGTAGGGTAATTGATCTCTGGCTTCCAATTACAACCGCAGGGTATAGCAGATCACTGGGGATCCCAGCAGCAGGGCGCTATGTGATCAGCTTATTATTAGAGGAGCCTTCGAAAGTAGAGTAACTCTTTAAAGATGACCAAGAGAACACAAATATAAAATAACTTAGTTTATTATTACCATGTTTATATAAAATATATAATCAATACATTTCTGAACTGATATAAATACTTTGCTACATATGGCTACCTAGTCGTCTGGATGGCTAATGTACGGATTACAGTATAAGGGCTACACGGATGCTTTCACAGTTGGAGAAGTCTGCCCTGGATAAGTCACATGTGAATAGTTACGGGATTTACTGCTGACATTACAGTATACAAACTTTAGACAAAACATATGTTCCTAACATCCCAGCCAGCTGTTACTTTTGAGGACTTGCTGGATTCTCTTATTTTGCACGTTGTATTCATACTGGATGTTATCTTGGAAGAAGTAAAGAAGACCTGAAAAAATGAAAACTAGGTTAATAATATTCACATTTTTATGTAAATGAGTTATGATCCACATTGCTATGGGTGAGACAATACGAATTGAGGGGATTCTGAGATCTATCCAGTTTCACAACACTCCCCCACCACCAAAAACTAGGGCAAAGACCGTAATATACTTAAAATTGAGAATCCCTTCCAGGTCCCCACCAATGGTTCCCAACAGTGACGTTGCGCCCATAATGACATCACCTCCAGCCCATATGTAATAGATGTTGTATGTTGCAATGTGATATGACATTCTTATGGACGCCATTCCGCTGGACTGAAAAATTTTCAGTTTTACGCAATTTGTGCTCCTGTAAGCTGTGTCTAAAGGGCTTCATTTTCTGTTACAGAGATCCACATTTTTGGCTAAGTTGTCCAGAAAATCCGAGCATTTGGCAAGCCACGCTGGTAGCTATATTTACCTCCGTAATAAAACGCAGCGTCAATGGTTGGCCTCATCCCTGGGAAGTTTTTGGCAATAAACTTTGGATATCCAGCATCCATGGCTTGTCTGTCTTCATCGTAGCTGAAAGGGAAAATTATACCAGTTTTACTCTGAAGCCAAGAAAAAAATCTAAAAATAAGGTTACTGAGCATGAGAGAGTTCACAAGGGTGTGAATTGTTCTGGCAGATAACCATAGACTGAAATTTTTGTTTTCCGCATGGGAATATAAACTAATCTATATGTAAAAATAGTGTCAAAATATTTGATAATATTGCAACGTTTGTGATCCTACTAATGCTGAATTAGGGGAAGGATGTCAGGCCCTTTAAGTAGGAGTATAGCACTCCATATGGGGGTGCATTATCAACTACTCCTTTGGGATTCCTATGTTTAATTGGTGCCTCTTGGCCAACCAGATCCATTGCTGTAATTTATATAGACTACATATTACAAATGGGCCATTCAAAAAGGAGTCAAGATGATGGACTTTCTTGAACCTGATCAACCGGCTTCACGTTCTGAGAAATAAATGTTGACGGTTATTCTTACCTGTAGTACTTATTGCCTACAAAGAAGAGTGTTTTTCCCAGATCTTCAACGTGGACGGCAGCATCGATTTTTTTAACATTTTTGGGAAATCCTAGATCGGTGATGCTTTTGGATCCTTGGGACATGTCAAAGCCATTAAGAGTCCAATATCTTTTTCCTGGAGTTAAAATAGAACATGGACGTTATAGATCAAATAATGTCACATCAAATTTCATCTTTTACCACTTCTGATATTCTGATAAAAGTTTCTATTACCTTTAAATACTAGATTCTCCCCGGTGTAAGGATTCTCATAGATGGCGTCAACGTCATTTGGTAGAGATGGCCATAGTGCTTGGATAAACAACATGTCAGACTCGCCTACACGAGGATGTACGCGCATTACAAACCTAAAAAACAAAGAAAAGTAACAGTCTTATAAGACAACAATTATAGTATAATTTTTTGTAACTAGGTCACACTTGTCAAGAGTCACATCAATGGTGATCCATCATGGTCAAGAACGATGTCAAGAAACCAGAAGGCTTTACTAAAATGTACCTTTTTACAAAGAAGAACAGTTCTCCACGAAGAGTGGTCACAGCATCAAAGGCAAGGTTGGGGTCACATTTGGAAGGTGTGGTAGGTCCAGTTGGCTGAACAGGATTCGATGACTTTCCTAAAAATGTGTATAGAGTAATCATCGATAGGAACACACCAGAAGAATAAAGCATTGGTCTAGTATAGAGGAATCAGTGATATCCTCCTTACCATAGAGAGACTGTATGGCATCAATGTCGTCTTGAGGAAGTTGGAAAAGATAAGGGTCAGTGATTGGGTAAGTGGGATACATTAGGGCTCCTTCGTCTGTGGAGTGGTGAAGACCAAGAGCATGTCCAAATTCATGAGCAGCCACCAGGAACAAATTGTATTCTAGGATGAAATGATAAGATGAGAGTAAATATGGCTGTAACTTACATATGAAGGAACCCCAAAGAACAGTAGAATGAAAGGCCATGGAGTGATCTCTCCATAGCTGCTTGTTCATATTGGTGGCGTTGCCATTCACTTGACTCAGGCTAAGCTACAGTAGCAAACACAACCACCCATATAGATGAGATGCTATGTTAAAAATAAAGAGGACACCACACTTTCTGAGCCTTGGCTGTCTCTTCACCCTGCTCATTCCCACCAGTCAACCATTGATGGCCGACCCTAGGGATAAGCCATCAATGGTTAAATCCCGAAAAACCCTACACATTTCTATAAATTCAGACCCATGACTTACGTTGGCTGTTTTTCGTGAACCTTTCAGCATCATCAAAGTGAGTATCACCCCCGATACCTGGTCCAGGCTGGAAAGCATGGGCTAAAATTCCATCAGGTCCATCAAATGGACTGTTATCACTATGGTCTAAAATGAAGAAGACGCTATTTAGTATTGGGGACCATAACACGAAGGATTATCGTCAGTCATACTGACAGAGGAGCATGGTTACCTCCTTCAACAAATTGGATTTCAATATCGCAGTCTCCTTCGTAGACCCTGGTGAAGGTCAGTGGGGTCACATCGCTCCAGACTTTGAATGCTCTCTTGATGGAGAACTCCACATCAGCTTGTGCCATGTCCGGTGTGAAATTCACAATTCTTGGATAGAAAATGAGAATTATTTATATGAGTATCAATTGTCTAATATCATCAATATATATATATATATATATATATATATATATATATATATATATATATGCTATATACTAGGAGGACCTAAAATCTATGTAAAGTGCAGGATAACATATAACATCTATTTTCCAGGTGGCTTCAAAGAGTGTCTCTTGGTTTGGAGGACTCTGCATGTCCATACATTACTTGGGCAACCCATTGATTTCCATGAGAGCTGTGTAATGCTTCATTTCACCAGAGGTGGCACTGCAGGGAAATTGAACACTGGATCACACCCACCCCAGTCATATAGGAAATACTTACTTGTAAGTGATGTCGGTTTTCTGCCAAGCAGCTCTTTTATCGACTGTGTTGTATTCACCGATGTCGTGAACGCCACATCGAGGTTTTTCCATCATTTGTACAGTCTTCTGGTCCAGTTTTCCCGTCACTTCCAGACCAAAGAACTTTTGCATTTCTTCAAGCTTCTTAACAAATGGATTGTTGGTTTTACTTCTTCCGACCGGTCCATTAGTTTTCAGATCATAAAAACGCTCCAAGTATTTCTTAGAGATGAGAAAAATAAAAAGTATTTACTACAATATCAAGGAAGTGTTTAGTATGAGATCTAGTATAAGGTTATGTCTTCTTCTAAAGTCCCATAATCTGAGTAATTTTGACCTATTTAGGTGATACTCTACTGTTCTACCCGTTACATGTTGCTACATTTGCTATTACGTATTTTTCCTGTTTTTGTTGGTAATCACCTTTCCCTATTTTAATAATATTTAATACAAATTCATTTTATACCTAGTACTCCTATCTGCTTTGTCAGTGTCTTCTAGTAACTTTTGGATTTAGGAGCATAGTCTCCACGCAGTGACCTTTATAGAAGGAATATGGTATGTTCTTTTAATATTATTTTCCCTTGATGTCATGATAGTTATTGGTCTGAAAATGCGCCAGATTTATCACAGTGGCCGGTGCGAGATCATAAATCTGGCTTTTTATCCCAAACTGGAGGTGTCACATTGTGCTATAGATGTGCAGCAGTGTCTATTCAGAAGCACACTAGTAAATATGGGCCGTAGATAAATGTATAAAGAAATATGTAATAGGTAGATAGATATGAGACTGATAGATAGATAGATAGATAGATAGATAGATAGGAGATAGATAGATAGATAGATAGATAGGAGATAGATAGATAGATAGATAGATAGATAGATAGATAGATAGATAGATAGATAGATAGGAGATAGATAGATAGATAGATAGATAGATAGATAGGAAATAGATAGATAGGAGATAGGTAAATAGATAGATAGGAGACAGGTAGATAGATAGATAGATAGATAGATAGATAGATAGATAGATAATATAAGATAAACAGATGAAGGAACATACATACGTAGACATTTAGTACATATGAAGCCCTCCGTACCTGATTGCTATGGTTAGAGGCTGATAGAGAACACTCAGAGGATATTTCTAGAATATTGACATCTTACTATGTAGTTACAATCACATACTTGTATACAGAATGCAGAACAAACATCTTGATACATCTAGAAAGCTACAGCACCTACAAGTTTTCTCCCTACTATTGGAGTTCCAAAGTACAGTTGAAAGTAGAAGTAAAGAAATATTAAAGATATATCACAGAATCGGAGACGTCTAGCAGCTAGTAACATTCTGCATATTTACCTGGGCCATTTTTCCATACGTGACTTCTAGATCTTCTTGGGATGTAGCTGGGAAGGCAGCAGAAAGTGCAGCCCAGGCCAGCAGGAGCAGGGCAGGGAGAGAGTACATCTTGCTGTAGCTCAGGTTGTAGTAGGATACTCTCCAGACATTTGCTCCTGCCTTTATATAGCCCCCGGACGTCTCATAAAACATGAGTCACATTAATTACTGCGGTAAATGTGGATCCATTCCAACAAAGTGACACAACTGTAGTTAAGTAATACTACACAATCCCTGCGTACAGTGTGCATGACAGGAAACTCACAGCCGCAGGCCCTCCAGGTACTTCTGTCAGGCAGACTATTAGCAGGGCTGAGGTTACTAGGACTCACGTGTATAGCGGCGGGCCCTGGGGGAATACATGCAAGATCCGATTTTTTGGCAGAGGATTTCCAGCCTGAAGACTCATTTGGGAAAACCCTTAGTTGGGCATTACCCAATGGAGACAAAATAATAAGGGCGTCTTATTCAGCGCAGAGTCATATTATACTGCTAAGAGGTAAATGAGTTTGTTTAGGCGTAAAAATAATAATAATAATAATAATAATAATAAAGGTTTTTGAGTAGGGTTGAGCCGATCTTGAGATTTCAAGATCGATTTTAAAATCCGATTTCCGATCATTTTCCAGCCGATCTCGATCGTGAAATTTGCTCGATCGCCGATCGGAATCCGATCTTTTCCGATCCCAATCCTCAACCCTAATCAATGCTTTTTCTATGGGAAAAGTCACTTTTGGGGTTGAGCCGATCTTGAGATAACCTCCGATCTCAATCCCGCTGGAAAAAATCGGGTCGGAATTCCGATCGCGATTCTGATACTCAATCGCCGATCGGAATCCGATCTTTTTCGATCCCGATCACTCAACCCTATTTTTGAGTTAATAACAAAATAAAAAAACATTTGCACCATTTTTAATTATTCAATTTCACCATCTCTATAAATGTTGTGTTCATTTTATTGTTGTGATGGCTACAGTGATACCAGATACAGATCTATCTATCTATCTATCTATCTATCTATCTATCTATCTATCTACTATCTATCTATCTATCTATCTATCTATCTATCTATCTCCTATCTATCTATCTATCTATCTCCTATCTATTTATCTATCTATCTATCTATCTATCTATCTATCTATCTATCTCCTATCTATCTATCTATCTCCTATCTATCTATCTATCTATTCTCTATCTATCTATCTATCTATCTATCTATCTATCTATCTATCTATCTAATCTATCTATTATCTATCTATCTAATCTATCTATCTATATATCTATCTATATATCTATCTATCTAACATCTATCTATCTATCTATCTATCTATCCTTCTATCTATCTATTTATCTATCTATCATCTATCTATCCTTCTATCTATCATCTATCTATTTATCTATCTATCTATCTATCATCTATCTATCCTTCTATCTATCTATCTATCCTTCTATCTATCTATCTCCTATCTATCTATCTCCTATCTATCTATCTATCTATCTATCTATCTATCTATCTATCTATCCTTCTATCTATCTATCTATCTATCTATCTATCTATCTATCATCTATCTATCCTTCTATCTATCTATCTATCTATCTATCTATCATCTAGATGGGGGATCCACCAGCGAGGGTGTGGTTCTATGGTAGAGAAAATTGGCAGATGAGTGAAAATCAATGCCTGGGTAAGGGTGCAAAAAAATTGGAAAAAATGGGAGTTGACATATTTGTTGCTTGTGGTTCTGAGAAAGTTCCTTTTTGATTCAGAGATTGAGCTGACAATTCTCCGCAACGATGGCCATCACCCCAACCAGCAATCTATCAATTTTAGCTTCCCTGCCTGCTGTCTCCTCAAAGAGCGTTGGCTCACCAGGCCATGCCCAACTTACCACCAGTCTGACCAACTCCCTATTGCTGGTACCACAACCTTTCTTCTTACATCCATTTGCTGCCTTGTTCTCTACAGCAGCTTCCCCTCACACTTCTTGCAGACACTGATCCAACTCACTTCTGAGCACCCCTTGGCATCTCCACTAGCTCTCTCTGCCGGTCCCTGCACCTGGCACTTCCAGGCAGTACAGTAACATCTCATCCCACAGATAACACTAACTACTTGTCTCCAAGCAGCAGCCCTACATCACTGCTTAAAGGGGATGTCCGGGATAAACTGATAATTAACCCCTAAACTAAACTCCGTCCCCCACCTAACTTCTAATTTATATCAATTCAAAAAAATCTATAATTACCCGTATACCTGGAAAGGTCATGAGACCACCCCAGGGACACTTTTCTGATAATCAGGTGACATTCTGTTTCACCGCTTCTGAAATGCAACATCCCCATCACTCCTTCCCCTCCCCTATCTCCATCAATACTTACCTATCCTTCCTGTAACTGGAGACGGCTCCTCCCCTCTTCCTGTCGAGTAGTGGGCTGAATAGCTTAGCTAGGGAGACAGTGGGGGATAGGAGAAGCTAGTTATGGGCAGGATCAATAGACTTAATGAAACAGGAATGGTGGGAGGGGCTAGTAATGGGGGGGATCACTAGTCAGTGAAAGCGGGAGTGGCTAGGCTTAGTGAGACAGGGAGGGTTGGAAGGGTTGGTAATGGGCGGGATCACTAATCAGTGAGAGTGGGAGTGGCTAGGCTTAGTGAGACAGGGATGGTGGGAGGAGCTAGGCTTAATGAGACAGAGGGTTTTGTAACAGAGTTGGGGGGAGGAGTGAGAGGGAACTAGTGTAACCGATACACAGGAAGCTGCATTGCAGGAAGTTACAACATGTAAAGAAAGGGAGAGAATGCCAGCAGCAACCAGAGACACCCAGAAATCACTACAAACACTGCTAAAGGTATATGGGTGAACTTATTAACCCATCAATAGCACTAACAGACCTTTATAAAAAAAAATATTTTCTGCCCGGAAAACCCCTTTAAACGCAGCCTCTCTTCCTGCCACCATATCTCATCATCCACCACAAGCAAGGGCAACATGAGCATGTACCACACAGGCACGCATACAAACTCTCCTGAAACAGGTCCCTCTTATGAGCTAAGCTTTAGCAGTACATTGCTGTGTCCTGCCTCATGCATGCTTAAGCTTGACCCTTGACACACTCCTATATATTATCTACAATACACATCCCTGAGAAGCCCACATCAGGGCATCATAAAAAGAAAAACATCTGGTCCTTAAAAGGTCCTAAAATTGGGTAAAGAAAACTTTAGATGGGCAACAACACATGACAAATTACACTGTGTCATTGTTTGTTTACCAAAAACTAGGCAAAAATGCAGAAGCGGTGTGTGAAAAATTAACCCCACCCTTAATTCGCCCATAGGAATCAAGTAATAGTAAACAGGTGCTGCAAATCAACACACCTGATTAATTCATTATCAGCAAGCGTGACCACCTCTATAGAAAAAAAGCAGAAGTTTTGGCAGTTTGCTGGTCTGGACCATTCAGACTCGTGTTAACATAATGCCAAGGAGGAAAGGCATCAGCAATGATCATAGAGAAGCAATTGCTGCTGTCTGACATTCTGGAAAGGCCATTTCCAAACATTTTGAAGTCCATCTTTCCACACTTAGAAATACTCCCCAAGGTCAGCCCATGAAATGCTCATAGAAATTTTCAAAGCCAAGAACTACATCTGCAAATACCAATTAGCATGATAAATGATATGTGATCATACAATTAGAAAAATACAGAAAAAGTATGGCTTGTTGTTGTGCCAGGAGAAAGTCTCTTCTTTCCAAATTGAACATGGCAGCACGTCTTAAGTTTGGCTAGTCAGGACCAAAGTGGAGATGTTTTGCAACAATTCATGGCACCATGTCTGGTGAAAAACAAACAGTGTATTATCACAAATACCTCATACCAGCAGTCAAGCATATTAGTGGATGGGGGGGGGTGATATGGGCTTATTTTGTGGCCACAAGACTTGCACTCATCAAGTCAACCATAAACTCCTCTACATACCAAAATATTCTAGAGCCAAATGTGAGGCCATCTAACAGCTATGGCTTAACCGAAACTAGGTCATGTAACGGGACTACAAACTCAAGGCAGAGAAAGAATCAAGATGTTGCAATGGCCTTGTCAAAGTCAAGACCTCAAACCAATTAGAATGTTGTGAAGAAACCTTAAGACAGCTCTGTAGAAGCAAATGTCCATAAAACTCAATGAAGTGAAGCTACATTGTACAGAACAATGGGCCAAAGCTCCTCCAAAATGATGTGAGACCAACAGAGTCCTACAGATATTGATTCATGGGATGGTCTTAGGTATCACACGTGGCTTTCCTATTTTGGCTTCATTTATAGTAATATAAAGTGACGATACCCCCCTTACCCTGTCTAAGCCTCTCACCTCTACCAGGTTATAGTCTTCTCTGCATCGAGCTGACGAGATGCAACAACATCGAAACGGCCGTCCTCGGTTGAGAGACTATACCTGGTAATAATCCCAGCATCATTGCAAAACAAAGGCCTCTTGGAAGGTCGAGCACGATGCTAAAGGGAGCAGCCTCTATTGGGCTATTTTCACTGAGATTCTGTCTTCCTAATTACATCAGGGAAGACAGGCTTGCACATTCCAGTGAGCGCCCTCTATTGGTTTGCAACACTGAGGCACCTGACTTCCTAATTACATCATGGAAGACAGATTTGCATATTCTTCCCATAGTCCCTTGCAAAGTGGAGTGCTAAAGGCTTAATAAGTCTCCACACACCTATATGGTGGTCTCTCCCCAAGGAGTGACGATACCCCCCCTTACCCTAGTAATATAATATGTAAGTATTGAAATAGTAGAATCTGTTTTGGGTTGTCCATCTAAAGTTGTACTTACCTAATTTTAGGATCGTTGAATGACCAAATTTTTTTTATCATGTTCTGATAAATGAAACCATGAAAGTCAATGAGGACATACTTTGTGTCTTTATTTTTCTTCTGACATATATATGGCCACATTATTAGAAACACCTACCCTTTCACAAGTGGATCTTCCCTGTATGGAAATAGAACGCATGAAGCCAGAGTATAGCAGGAAAACAATTACGTTTTTTTTTTTTTTGGATCACTTTCCACATCAGAATGGTACAATCCAGCAATATGTGCAATCCTGCTGAGTTTTCTCCTGCAACAGTGTCAAACGTTTACCGAGAATGGTGTAATGGAGACGGTGCACAGTCAAGCAAACTGTAGCCAAATACAACGTTAAAGCCCCGATTTGTATACGTGAACTCGCAATTCGCCATTCCTTAGCACCATGCGTGGTCTATAACATCAGGCAACCAGTTTGAGTTCTATTGCTGGTGGAAAGACAAAACTCCAGTGGGCCAAAGAGTGCAAAAATTGTATCACTCAGCAATGGAAAAATTTACATGGTCAGGTCAACCCAGATATCTGTCGCAACAAGGTGATGGGAGGGTCAGAGTTTGGCACAAGCAGAATGAATCGATACCTACAAGTGTCACTAATTCAAGTGGTGGAGTAATGGTGTTTGGTGGAGGGTTTACCTGGCACACCCAGGGTTCCCGATACCTGTAGGTGGTAGCTGTGTATGTTACCATGAGTTGGTGTATATATATATATATATATATATATATATATATAAGCTCCATATAGAGCACTCACAGCCATCACCACCCTTTTCAACTACTGTAACCCATAACAATCCTTATCATTGTCCCTAATGGGCACAGAGTCCGCTTAGTAACAGACTTTATTATTTTATGACATTTTTTTCCCTTTCTACACATTATATTATTATCAGAATTGCTCCACTTAGAATTGCTCAGATTATAGACGCATTAAGGAATTTCCCAATGGCCGTGCATATTCTCTATTGGCCGATGCCATTGCTAGTACTGGCGCACAACCAGCTATTTTTATGGGACCCATGAGACAAGTTCTTCCTTGTAAGAATATGCACAATGTGCAAGATTTGCAGATTTTTTTGTGCATATACACAGGTTCCAGGTGTGATATCATGGCAGAGTCAGTCAGGTGTCTTCCTTTCCTTCCTCTGCAGACTTTCTGCAAAAAGTAGTTTGCTGTAGTTTTTCACATAGCGCTTTTTTGCTGTGGCACGCTACATGGGGGCATTAGTTTTAAGTATCATTCCCATTATTTTCCAGGGAATTTGTCATAAGCTGTGCAACAGTTTTTGGGGGGTTTTTTTTGCAATAATACACACGTCATATTTAAGCAAATTTGAAACTTGTAAATTTTCTCTACTATTGTCAGTTTTCAAAGGAGGGCAAGAGAGGCAGGAGGAATAGGGGAGGGGCAGTAAATCACCAAACAAATTTATAGAAATTACAGAAAATCATGCAAATTGCAACTCAAGACTACACCAGCAAAGATTTCATATTCTGTATTTATAACAAACATGCACCCAATGTATTAAAAGGTGTTTTAGCAAGTGTGAACAATTCTAAAAGTACAGAAGTGTAACTCTAGGGTATGCATAGTTAGCAGTAGCAGCCGGGCCCTGGACCATGAGGGTCCCCAATGGTCCCTCTGTCATACAAAATATACGTTAGCACTTGTTACATTCTCATCCATTCAAACTCTTGCACCAACATTTGACTTCACTGTACGGTGCAACAGGCGTGTCCACTTATGATTAACTGCCCCCCGACTCTTGTCATTCTGTGTTGGCACTATAAAGGTTAACCTTTATGTGCTTGTGATTGACAGCATATCTGCCAATCAAACCTATCGGCGTGTCCTGGATTTCCTTAAACTGGCCAGAAGCCTTTTTGGAGTGATATTGGTTATCGAATCTGTTCTTTTTTTTTATTATTAAAAAACTTCTTAAATAAACAATTGAAAAAAATAAATAAACTGGCCATCAGCCCACACATGGTTGCTGGCTATTGCGTCTCTGACCTTGCCAAGTGTTTGTCCTTGCTTTTGTATGATATTTACTGACCTCTGCTTTTTGGCATTTTGACTACTCTTTTGGATTACGATTTGGTACTGCTTTGTTTCTCTGGTTGGACCTTGGCTTGCTGATGTCTCTTCTGTGTTGTGTTATCTTGTTCTGCTCTGTGTAACACTTATCTAAAGTAGGGTTTGTCATCCAGTTGTCCCTGTCATTAGGAGAGTTGCAGCAAATAAGTAGGGACACGGAATGGGTTGAGTTTTAGGACTAACTGTCTCTGTCTTCCCTTTCCCTAGTAGCGTTTATTGGGAATTACCTTCAGGTAAATCTAACACCAATATTTTACGCTAGTTTCACACTAGCACTGGGGTATCTGTCCTTTGGATCCATATCTCCTTAAAGGGCAGGGTGCATTGTGGAATTATTAGCTGCCATACAGACGCTCACCCCCAACATCCCCAAAGATCAGTTGTGTGGACGGGGAGACAATGTCATCAGTAAGAGGAAATTTTTCTAGGAGAAATGGCACAATACAGATGTAAGGAGACACGACAGGTCCACTTTAAAGCGGTTTTAAAGTCCAGTCTATTCTAAGGGTCCTATTTCTGTAGCTTGAAGAGGACTTGTCACCTGGTCAGAAAAGCCCAAAGACATATCTTATATGATCTGTCGCCCATTCAGCTGTTTCATAGATAGAAGCCCTTTTAGTGTTCATGCAAACTAGGGTATAGTAGTCAAGTGGGGGGGGGGGGTAACATTGTAGTCTCCCTGAAGGCGTGGTCTCTGTGTGCTATATGTCATGCAGCGTTACCACCCACTTGACTAGTAAACCCTAATTTACATCAACACAGGCTTATATCTTTGGAATAACTGGATGCATTTGGATAAACAAAGCAACACACTGAAGGTGACAGAACCGGGCAGATGTTGTATGTTATTGGGCTTTAAAGAAGGGGGACCCTGTTTAGGAGCCATGAGCCTTGTGCAGTCTCCATCACGCACACGCTGTACACGGCTACACGTTTTTCAGATTCCACTTCCTCCACATAAATCACTGTTTCATGAGAAACCTGACATCTATATAGCAGGGTATTACACAACTATGACGTCTTAAAACTTAACATTTAATGCATAGTTGTCCAGAATATGGTACAAACAATTTAAAGAAAGCTCATGATGACAAAAGGAGAAGAAAGCGTCCGGCTGACGCGTTTCGGGGTTTAATATGCAGCCCCTTAATCATAGCCTTGTTTGCTGGAATCATCTTTTGAAAGAATGGATTGCTAACCTTAGGCTGAAAGGTCATTTTCCGGGCAAACCTCCGTTTTTCCAATAGATTTGATCCAGTGGTGCATCGGGCCCCTTCAGGATACGTGAGTGAGCTGACATACATGTGTAACACTATTGATTACACAACTATGCCTGGTACAATCCGGCTTTACTTTGTGAGTCAAAGAACACATCCATGTATCTGAGCGGTAAGAGCTATGCTCACCTTTATCGAACAGATCACCATTGATTCTTGGATGAATTCCTGGAAAATCATCTTCTAAATTCCTTGGGAACCCTTCCAATTTGAAGGGTACTATGGTCTATTTCCTAGGAATGGTTGATGACGTTTGGGTGCCCAAAATATTTGATCTGGTGGGTGGCCTCACTTTGCAACTATCCTTTCTGGCCCTTCCTTATGCATGTACATTTGGCCAAGACTCCTATGGTGGTGTCTTATTCCTCCCCGAGAAACAAATGGATTGGACATGTTGAAATCCTTATTTTTCTCTCTGCAGATCTCAGGAAAGAATCGGGATTCCACAATGCACCTTACATGGTCTGTTCTCTAAAAATGAGGGAGTAACCCAATGGCCCAATAATTCACAACTCCCATATACTACATTGGAGATGTGCATACATCTATTCATCTGATCTCCTCTCGGGAATACAGTGGTCAGCGGGCCATGAAGGAGGGAAGGAGCAGCCAATCGGTCTGGAAGAATTCTATCTCCTCTTGTTCTGCTTCTGAATGTTTGTGTAAGACAAATCTGTAATAAAGATGTTATAATATATAAGGTGTATATACAACTGCAGTCTTGCAGTTCTGGAGTCCTGGGTTCGAATCCTGCCAAGGATTTCCTCCCATGCTTCAAAAGACATAATGATAGGAAAATCACCAAAATTCTTAAAAATATCAAGGTTTTCTGATAACATCAATTTTTCTTTATCTTTAGAACTTACCTATTTGCAAAGAAAAACGGCATCAATTACCGTGTTGTCAGACAGGTCAGCAGAACTTTATGATTTGGAGAAAGTTGTTACTGCAAAATAAAATGTAGTCCTAAATATGGTACTAAAGCTGAACTAGTGGTCCAATTACGCCCATCACATGCCGTATGGGTGCCCATCAAGAAACCTTAAGATATGAGATCAGCCCCATGACATAAATTGAAAGGTGTTAGTCCTCTTAATGCACAATCTGTAACAAGGCCCCAAATGGCCTAGGGTTCCCTATAAATATGATAGCGATTTTAGGACCAGCTAAAGACCTTCATGACCATATGTCTATAGCTGTAATCACCATATTAATATCTTTATAGGCCGGGTACTTACCATAAGGACTTGGATAGCATTTATGTCATTTTGTCTGACTCCGGTATTCTGGTATGTCTCATACATGAGGTCCCGGTAAGTAGGAGAATGGATCAAACCAAGAGAGTGTTCAATTTCATGAGCAACCACCAGAAATAAGTTGTATTCTAAGGGAAAGTATAGAAGTAGACATAGTGACATGTTTCTGTTCACTCATCGGTTACCAAGTTATTGACATATCCCTACACTCTACTCGCTGAGAGTATTGTACCAAGGTAAGGGCAATAATAAGGAATGGATGACAAATCTGGTGTATCTTAAGACTGTATAGTTTACGTTTCTATCATCTACAGTATTTCTTGGTTATATTCTGGTAGAATTTGACGTTTTTGTCATTAATGTTACACCAGAATTTAAGCTCAAAATTTTTGAACTAAATTTTGGAAAGTATTGTGTAGAAGATGGCACCATACGGGTGATAAGTCTGATGTATCTTTAGACTGTCAAGTGTTTGCTTCTATTACCTATTATTTGGCTTACATTCCAGCAGAATTAGACAACGTTTTGGTGCATCATTGTCACCTAGTAATTGGCTTATGTTGCACCAGAATTAGACTACACAATTTTAGTGCAAAATTTTGGAAAGTAGTGTGGCAATGAAATTCACAGTGACATTAATTGGTTATATTATGGATAGTAAATCTAGTGCATCTTCAAACTGTCTAGTTAAAATTTCTATCACCTATTAGTTGACTTACATTCCAGAAAAATTAAGACAACAAAATTTTGGCACATCATTGTCCCCTACTAGTTGGCTTACATTGTGGTAGAATTAGACTACAGAATTTTGGCAAATCATTGGCTAATTGTAAGTTGTAGCACTTCATCCATTCCATGTTACGTTAGTGGGGATAAATAACTTAACCTCTAGTGACAAATTCCATTTTACTCTTCCCTTTGGGAATCCATTTGAAGGTCAATGGGGGTGACATCACTCCAGATTTTGAAAGCTCTTTTGACAGCAGAAACCACATTGGCTATAGGCAGGTCAGGTGTGAAATTGACAATTTTTGGAAAATAGGAAGAATTTATGTAGAATTTAGTATTGATTATATTTACCCTGCCGAAGGTTTCTACCAGATATGACTATACCTAGTAACCTGTCCATCACAACTCAGAGGGTCAGGGAGATAAGAAGAGAGGATAAATATTCTTCATGACATAACCCCTTTAAATATACTAAATGATAGATACTAAGCCCCAAGAATGATATTATCCCAGGAACAACTCCAGAAGCTGCTGTAGGCTCCCTATAGAAAAGGATTGTACAGATCAGATTAGGTCTACCCTATCCATATGCAAAGTGTGAAACACTGTAGGGGATTGTAGGGTTATAGGTTGGACTTGATGGACTAATGTCTTTATCCAACCTCATCTACTATGTAACTATATATGTCACACAGGCCACAAAAATTGTACATTAGTAAAACAGGATCAAACCGTAGGCATGGTCAAGTCTCCTCTTCAAGGATTTCAATGGATGGGAGGAGGTGGCTTCAAGTCCTGTTTGTAAGTCCTTGACAATTGTCCACTTTGGCATCTTCTAAGACCATCCATGGTTAAACCTCTGTGCTTCTTGTTTTCTCAGTAGGTATGGTTTCTACATTGTAACAACTCGATACCATCAAACCTTGACATAGTTCACACCAGGAATTATGTTCACCTTTCCAAGCAAGGTAAGTGGTGGCTGCTGAGTTTAGATTTCCTTCAAGTTTAGGGTCTATATCAAAGGAGAACATATTGTTATGCTAAAAGTTGGTTCCATGTATGTAAGTTGGGAGCTGTTCCATACACGCCATTGGTGCCCTGGTACTCTTTGTGCTACATCATATCTAGTCTGTATATCGTAACATCCGGATCCATTTTACTTCTTGTCTTCAGACATACCAATGGCTTTGACTCTAGAAAAGGGTTGGCGATTCTTCCAATTGTAGTGTCACCTAGTGGTGGCTGCAGGCACTCAAATTTTTATTTTTTAGTATTTATTAAATTTATTATTATTATTATTATTATTATTATTTATATTTATTTATTTATTTATTTATTTTCTTTAGGGATCACAATGTAATTTTTTTTCCCTATCAGTATATCTTTGTAGAAAGGGAGAAAATCCTCGCAAACATGGGGAGAACATATTTATTACATTTATACCTACACAGTCATAATCATAGAGACACACAACAAAGAGATATAGAGGGTATATATTGGGTACCAGTGGGTATATAGAAGTATACCGGACCTCGGCAAGTTCCCCGACATCTGTTTGTCCTGTACGGAAGGCAGAGATAGATGTAACAAATAGAGATGAGCGAACAGTGTTCTATCGAACACATGTTCGATCGGATATCAGGGTGTTCGCCATGTTCGAATCGAATCGAACACCGCGTGGTAAAGTGCGCCAAAATTCGATTCCCCTCCCACCTTCCCTGGCGCCTTTTTTGCACCAATAACAGCGCAGGGGAGGTGGGACAGGAACTACGACACTGGGGGCATTGAAAAAAATTGGAAAAAGTCATTGGCTGCCGAAATCAGGTGACCTCCATTTTAGACGAATAGTGGATTTCAAATCCGGGTCATATGAGAATGTGAACTTTGTGACTATGAGACAGGGATAGCTGTACAGGCAGGGATAGCTAGGGATAACCTTTATTTAGGGGGGAATGTTATTAAAAATAACTTTTTGGGGCTCTATCGGGTGTGTAATTGTGATTTTTGTGAGATAAACTTTTTCCCATAGGGATGCATTGGCCAGCGCTGATTGGCCGAATTCCGTACTCTGGCCAATCAGTGCTGGCCAATGCATTCTATTAGCTTGATGAAGCAGAGTGTGCACAAGGGTTCAAGCGCACCCTCGGCTCTGATGTAGCAGAGCTGAGGCTGCACAAGGGTTCAAGCGCACCCTCGGCTCTGATGTAGGAGAGCCGAGGGTGCACTTGAACCCTTGTGCACACTCTGCTTCATCAAGCTAATAGAATGCATTGGCCAGCGCTGATTGGCCAATGCATTCTATTAGCCCGATGAAGTAGAGCTGAATGTGTGTGCTAAGCACACACATTCAGCTCTACTTCATTGGGCTAATAGAATGCATTGGCCAGCGCTGATTGGCCAGAGTACGGAATTCGGCCAATCAGCGCTGGCTCTGCTGGAGGAGGCGGAGTCTAAGATCGCTCCACACCAGTCTCCATTCAGGTCCGACCTTAGACTCCGCCTCCTCCAGCAGAGCCAGCGCTGATTGGTCGAGTTCCGTACTCTGGCCAATCAGCACTGGCCAATGCATGGGGAAAAGTTAGCTTGCGAAAATCGCAAACTGACAGGGATTTCCATGAAACAAAGTGACTTTTATGCCCCCAGACATGCTTCCCCTGCTGTCCCAGTGTCATTCCAGGGTGTTGGTATCATTTCCTGGGGTGTCATAGTGGACTTGGTGACCCTCCAGACACGAATTTGGGTTTCCCCCTTAACGAGTTTATGTTCCCCATAGACTATAATGGGGTTCGAAACCCATTCGAACACTCGAACAGTGAGCGGCTGTTCGAATCGAATTTCGAACCTCGAACATTTTAGTGTTCGCTCATCTCTAGTAACAAATAGAGATGAGCGAGTAGTACTCAATCGAGTAGGTATTCGATCGAATACTATGGTATTCGAAATACTCGATCGAGTACCACTTGCTATTCGAATGTAAAAATTCAATGCAGAACCAGCATTGATTGGCCGAATGCTATATAGTCGGCCAATCAATGCTGGTTCTTCTCCTACCTTTAGAAGTCTTCTCCGTGCAGCTTCCTCGCGGCGTCTTCCGGCTCCTCATTCACTCTGCCAGGCATCGGGCCTGGGCAGAGCTGACTGCGCATGTCTGCTTATAGTGTGGGCATGCGCAGTCGGCTCTGCCCAGGCCCGATGCCTGGCAGAGTGAATGAGGAGCCGGAAGACGCCGCGAGGACGCTGCAAGGAGAAGACTGCACGGAGGAACCAGCCTGACCCTCACTCGTGGACTTGGTAAGTATAATTTGATCGAACGTTGCCTACCCCTGAAACGAGCATTTTCCCCCCATAGACTATAATAGGGTTCGATATTCAATTTGAGTAGTCGAATATTGAGGGGCTACTCGAAACGAATATCGAACCTCGAACATTTTACTGTTCGCTCATCTCTAGTAACAAAGCAAATCAATGAGTCTGTGATAAGACCCGTCCTGCTGGCCGAGAGTGCCTCAATCTCAGATCTTTCACCTCTGATGGGACATTTGGTATCTGCCTCATGGGGATTTTTTTTTGCCTTCCTTTGGACCAACTTGGTAGGTTTATGGGTTGGACTGGATGGACTTGTGGCTTTATCCAATGTTATCAGGTTCCTATGTTACAATATATCATACAGGTCTATCATTAGTCATATTAGTCTGTACAATTAGTCATTGGTATATACGTTTGATATTGAGAATATTGTGACTAGTTCTGAATTATTCAGCGTTGTATCCATCCTCATTACGTGTTTCCTATCACTGACTATTTATTACAACATTTAGGAAAGCCACCTGATCATCCCAGAACACCAACAAAAGAAATCTAAGCTGTCTACGTGATTCTGTTGTGTTCTTCAACCTGTTTATACAGGCATGTCTACTAAGGCTTCAAATATCTTAAGGAAGTTGTCTGAGATTTTCAGAAAATGACCTAAGATAAAGAAAAATAAAAAAATAAAAATGACATTGGTGTGCCCCTGGTGGTCCTCCATGACATAAATCAGTCATATGACCGTTGCAGTCAGTTACTAGAGTCAGCGGTCACATGACTGATTCATGCTTGCATGTGTGGTACATGACCATCAGTGATGTCACTAATGGATATGATGTCATAGCTACAGGACCACCAGGGATTCCCTTGCTCCTAGACAACCTTCTTAAATTTCCAGACTTTCCAGGTTCCAGGTCTATGGGGTTTGGGATCAGTGGCGTAACTAGGAATGGCGGGGCTCCGTGGCGAACTTTTGACATGCCCCCCCCCCCCCCCAACCGAGACCGACGGCGAAGACCTCGACCGGACCCCTCCTCCACACTCTATTATGCCCCTTAGTGGTCCCTGCACACAGTATTATCCCCCATAGTCACCCCTGCACACAGTATTATCCCCCATAGTGGCCCCTGCACACAGTATTATCCCCCATAGTCACCCCTGCACACAGTATTATCCCCCATAGTGGTTCCTGCATACAGTATTATGCCCCATAGTGGCCCCTGCACACAGTATTATCCCCCATAGTGGCCCCAGCACACAGTATTATCCCCCATAGTCACCCCTGCACACAGTATTATCCCCCATAGTGGTTCCTGCATACAGTATTATGCCCCATAGTGGCCCCTGCACACAGTATTATCCCCCATAGTGGCCCCTGCACACAGTATTATCCCCCATAGTGGCCCCTGCACACAGTATTATCCCCCATAGTGGCCCCTGCACACAGTATCATCCCCAATAGTGTCCCCTGCACACAGTATTATGCCCCATAGTGGCCCCTGCACACAGTATTATGCCCCATAGTGGCCCCTGCACACAGTATTATGCCCCATAGTGGCCCCTGCACACAGTATTATGCCCCATAGTGGCCCCTGCACACAGTATCATCCCCAATAGTGTCCCCTGCACACAGTATTATACCCCATAGTGGACACCCATAAACAATTATTATACTCTGGGGTCTTTTCAGACCCCAGAGTATAATAATCGGAGACCCGGGTAAATAAAAACATAAAAAACTACTGTTTCTTACCTGTCCCCGGCTCCTACGCTGTCTTCTCCGCTGCCGTCCTTCTGAAATGACATCAGACGTCACATGATTCGGACGCAGGCCGGGTTCATGTGACGTCAGAGACGTCAGAAAGGACGTCAGGAAGGAGGCCTGGCAGGATCGCGGAGAGGTAAGTAACAGTGTTTGTTACATTCCCTTACCTCTCCCGGGCCTCCAATCATTATACATAGTGATAGTATTTGTGGGGCCCGCGGTGTCACTTACCGATCCCGGCCCAGCCAGGATCGGCAAGTGAATAGGGCCCGTAACAGCTTATTTAAAAAAAAACAAAAAAAAACGCAGCAGTAGCAGCTCTCACCGGGCCCCCTAATGGCCCGGGCCCTGTGGCAGCCTCCGCTGCCTCTATGGTAGTTACGCCCCTGTTTGGGATCCCAAGTTCCTACATAAGATTTTCCTATATTTTAAGAGTAAAATAAGAGGCCCTCTGTTATAGTGAACCCCTCATCCTAAATCCTTGTGTCTACAGCTTGTCTTGACTATGCAATGAAAAAAAATCCTTCACTGTAATTTCAAAAAGTTAGCAAAAATAAGAATGAACTTTTTTTTTTTTTTACACGATATAATCAATATATTAATAGAAACACCAATTAGAACAGCAATGATCCTTCCTGGACTAGTTCATGGGATCAAAATGACATTAGAAAAACATCATCTGCCCTGCTCATAAATTAATAAAAATGAATTAATAAGCGTCATGTACCCAATATGGTACCAATGAAAACTACAGCTCATCCTGACAAAATAAGTCATCAAAAGCCCCGGATTGCCATGTAAATTTATGTAACACTTCATAAAAATTCTAGTCTTTAGGGAGATGGGTGACTATAATAGTATTATAATGATTGCCATCTATGCTGATGATAGTCCGCGCCATAAGACCCAGCCATCCAACGACATGAAAGCAGGTAGGTGTCATCTTCAGCCCTGTAGGACAAGTTGGGTGCAGAACTCCATGGACCTTTCCCCATTCTCTGTAAAGATAGGACTAGTTTTTGCTGGACCCCACGTCATCTCTTACACTGCTTTGCATCTTCCATGTTTCATCAGCAGGGGTGCAGCTATAGGGGATGCAGAGGGAGTGGTTGCTACTTGGCCTGAGGGGCTTAAAAGCCTCTATGCCATGGGGTAGGGAACGTACGGCTCTCCAGCTATCGCAAAACCACAACTCCCAGCATGCATACTTGCTTTGCTGTTCTTGGAACTCCCATGAAAGTGAATGGATCATTTTGGGAGTTGTAGTTTCACAGAAGATGGAGAGCCAAGGTTCCCTACCCCTGTTCCATGCCATATAAGACGACTTCAGAATTTTTGGTTGCACATGGTAAGTGGAGACCCCGTCAGATTTTGCACTGGGGCCCAGAGCTTCATGTTACGCCTTTGGCTCTCAGATTTCCATCAGCTTATACGGTAGTTACTATTATTTTGGTTTGCTGATGGGAAGTGACAAGTAATAATAGATTCCTCAGAAAAACATAGATTTGGGAATATTTCCCAGAAAAGTTCAACAGGACAAACAAGGCAGCAAGTTTAAGAAAATATATCACATTCGGCTTGTCCTGGCGTGTGTACATGTAACGCTGCGGCTTAAGATGATTTATAGAAAGGAACCTGATATTGTATAATTATGACCTCTATTACAAGAGCTTACGTACCCTGCGGACATGACATGGGGTCTTTATTTTAGTAGGTTTTGGTCCCCAATGACATTAGCAGGATGCTGGGAAGGAGATAGTGGGCACCAAGTCCTCTTGGTAAACATGGTCAACGTCCTATCAGGGCACCATTTTCTCTATATCTGCCCCTGTTCTGTTGTATTCCTTAAAGATAGAGTCACTTTCGTAGGGAATCTGTAAGGCAAATACGTAAGCAGAAGATCCCTAATACAATCTCATTATTGCAAACACCGAAGAAATCTCAAAAATTTGTTGGGTGCCTACTTGGTAGTTATAGTATTTAGTATTGGTTACTATAGATTTGTCTTTGAAATAAAGTGTGATGTATAAGGGATTTCCTGGTATTCACCATTAGACTTCTGTACAGGGAACTGGACTTTTCTTCAGGGAATCTCTAGATCCCTAACCCCAAAGAAAATTCATGTCCTCCTTATTTGCAAGGTGAAGACAAAAGTTGACACGAGCTTAGTATATGACAACAGAACGCAGTGCAAAATCAGAAGGGTAGAGGTCATGGCTGGTGGAGTTCGTGCACAACAATGGATAGGCCTGGGTTGAGGTTCTCAAGATTCTGGAGACAATAGTAGACAGATAGTAGACAAGTTGGCAAAGTCAGAAAACAAGCCAGGTCAATGCCAGAAATAAGGAAACACAGGGCCCATTAGCAATATTAGATGCCAAATGGATATTATTGCTCAGGGATTTGGTGACAAGGATGAATCCTTACAATGCCTAGGGTGGCTGGACATTGGTTGGACTCTAAGAGGTCCTAGCACAAAGGCTGTAGACAGTGTCGTACTGAGGTTCCTTGGTCCCTCCAGATAAATTGATTCCAGGAACCCATCCTCCAACAACCTCCAGTAAATAGATTGCAGTATACATCAAATTTGAGGGCCATAGGGGCAGCACAGTGGCTCAGTGGTTAGCCTTGCAGTGCTGGAGTCCAGGGTTCGAATCCTGCCAAGGACAACATCTGCAAGGAGTTTGTATGTTCCCACACTCCAAAGACATACTGATAGGAAAAATGTAGATGTAGATCCCTATATGGGGCTCACATCTACATAAAAAAAAAATACTATGGTTGGACTTGTACTTGGGTAACACTTTGGTGCTGTATGTTGGCGGGCTGCAGCTTGTACTGTAATACAAGGCTCAATGGCTCAATGTAATATACAGAATGATGTATCCCTACTTGTGCCCTGAATACGGACACATTTTGCACATCTAATGTACTCCACATTTGCCTGTAACATTGCACATTAGCTCATCTTCAGAATTCTGGCCATGAATAAATTGTGACACATCACAAAGCTTTGTTTGTATTGTCTTTGTCCTAATATGGAGGTGACCACAATCACGTCACACGTATACAAGTAACTGGTCTGTCATTCCTTCTTCCTTCCCGACCTGATTTATAGAGTCATTAAAGAAGCGGTAAGTTCTAGTTTACTATGTGTAAGACAAGATTCTAGCCTTGAGGAAATGAGGATGATTCCTACGTTGTGATAAGACGTCAGCCTAGGAGACATCTTCGAGATAACAACAAACATCAAAAAAGAGTAGGGTAGACCTGAGGGGCGCAGGGGTCACGCCCGGAGATATCCGCATTCTTAGTAATCATACAATTAGACGTATGAGGTCGGGATGTTATATGGCGGCGCTCCCTAGAAACAGATGTTTGACGGCTCAGTCAGGAGCCATATAATTATATCGACCTTGAAGGAACATTTTCTTTGCATTTAATGATAAGAATCATTTCCCTCCGAGCTACGGGAAATTTAGCCTAATTTTTGCATATAAGATTTGGACATGTTAGAAGTTGCCATTGCGGAGGATAGCGATCTAAAGGTCATTAGGGTCGTATTTCCCATAAACATCACTGGTTGGATCCATCTGTTTATTTCGATAAGACCCCTCTGACTCAGGTTTATTTCCACTCTTTTCATTCCTGCCGATGTTTGCAGAGTTTCGGAAGCCCCCATAAACATATAGTCTTCAGAAAGGTTGTTTTACAAATTTTCCAAAAATGTAAGGTTTCCCTGCTACAAATCATTATTACTAGAGATGAGCGAACACTAAAATGTTCGAGGTTCGAAATTCGATTCGAACAGCCGCTCACTGTTCGAGTGTTCGAATGGGTTTCGAACCCCATTATAGTCTATGGGGAACATAAACTCGTTAAGGGGGAAACCCAAATTCGTGTCTGGAGGGTCACCAAGTCCACTATGACACCCCAGGAAATGATGCCAACACCTCTGGAATGACACTGGGACAGCAAGGGAAGCATGTCTGGGGGCATAAAAGTCACTTTATTTCATGGAAATCCCTGTCAGTTTGCGATTTTCGCAAGCTAACTTTTCCCCATAGAAATGCATTGGCCAGTGCTGATTGGCCAGAGTACGGAACTCGACCAATCAGCGCTGGCTCTGCTGGAGGAGGCGGAGTCTAAGATCGCTCCACACCAGTCTCCATTCAGGTCCGACCTTAGACTCCGCCTCCTCCGGCAGAGCCAGCGCTGATTGGCCGAAGGCTGGCCAATGCATTCCTATGCGAATGCAGAGACTTAGCAGTGCTGAGTCAGTTTTGCTCAACTACACATCTGATGCACACTCGGCTCTGCTACATCAGATGTAGCAATCTGATGTAGCAGAGCCGAGGGTGCACTAGAACCCCTGTGCAAACTCAGTTCACGCTAATAGAATGCATTGGCCAGCGCTGATTGGCCAATGCATTCTATTAGCCCGATGAAGTAGAGCTGAATGTGTGTGCTAAGCACACACATTCAGCACTGCTTCATCACGCCAATACAATGCATTAGCCAGTGCTGATTGGCCAGAGTACGGAATTCGGCCAATCAGCGCTGGCTCTGCTGGAGGAGGCAGAGTCTAAGGTCGGACCTGAATGGAGACTGGTGTGGAGCGATCTTAGACTCCGCCTCCTCCAGCAGAGCCAGCGCTGATTGGCCGAATTCCGTACTCTGGCCAATCAGCGCTGCATTGGCCAATCAGCGCTGGCCAATGCATTCTATTAGCTTGATGAAGCAGAGTGTGCACAAGGGTTCAAGCGCACCCTCGGCTCTGATGTAGCAGAGCCGAGGCTGCACAAGGGTTCAAGTGCACCCTCGGCTCTCCTACATCAGAGCCGAGGGTGCGCTTGAACCCTTGTGCAGCCTCGGCTCTGCTACATCAGAGCCGAGGGTGCGCTTGAACCCTTGTGCACACTCTGCTTCATCAAGCTAATAGAATGCATTGGCCAGCACTGATTGGCCAGAGTACGGAATTCGGCCAATCAGCGCTGGCCAATGCATCCCTATGGGAAAAAGTTTATCTCACAAAAATCACAATTACACACCCGATAGAGCCCCAAAAAGTTATTTTTAATAACATTCCCCCCTAAATAAAGGTTATCCCTAGCTATCCCTGCCTGTACAGCTATCGCTGTCTCATAGTCACAAAGTTCACATTCTCATATGACCCGGATTTGAAATCCACTATTCGTCTAAAATGGAGGTCACCTGATTTCGGCAGCCAATGACTTTTTCCAATTTTTTTCAATGCCCCCGGTGTCGTAGTTCCTGTCCCACCTCCCCTGCGCTGTTATTGGTGCAAAAAAGGCGCCAGGGAAGGTGGGAGGGGAATCGAATTTTGGCGCACTTTACCACGCGGTGTTCGATTCGATTCGAACATGGCGAACAGCCTGATATCCGATCGAACATGTGTTCGATAGAACACTGTTCGCTCATCTCTAATTATTACACTATGGGGTCTCTTCAGACCCTAAAGTATAATAAATGGGTGCCCTCCAGCCTCTTCTGTTATATCAAGGGCTCTGTGGTCACTTCTGAGGTCCAATTACAACCCTTTACTATACCAGTCAGCCTAACCAAGTCACTCCAACTATTATAGTACACTCCTTTCCTAAGTGGACGGTTGTACCATCTACCTTGCTCTAGTCTTATTGGTATAATCCACTTAAAGAGGTTGTCCAGAGACTTCTATTTAACTTACTTTGCCCAGCACTTTGTTCATGGACCTGAGAGTTTTGGATTGGTTCCGACCCTGGGTCACATGATCAGAACCTATGACACCATGCACACCCAGAAAGATGGTATTCTTAAAGAAGCCACAAGTTCTGCCAGAGAATACCAAGAGATCAGGATAGCAATTGAAATAATGGATAGATGGGCACATTGGGTCTAGTCATCACATGCAGGCCATAACCCTTTCACTGTCTGATTCTAAATTTCCCTATATTATCTACTTTACACCTCCAGGAATCTTGCAGAACAAAAACAGGAACATGGGCACTGACCCCTATACTGCCCAAGACCACCAGAGATAAAGACTTTAACCTTTTACCTTTTGGCCCTACACCAGTAAGGGCTCGTTCACATCTGCGCCGGCACTCCGTACTTGAGGTTTCCGTTTCCTGCATAAAACAGAGGCAGGAGACGGAAACCTGCAGGACTCTTTCTCACTCATTCATTTGAATGGGTGAGAAAGCTGTCCGGCCATGAGCGGCGGTGAGTGTTTTGCGCTCTCCGCCGCGAAACCGGGTTTTATAATCCGGACACAGAGTCGGACATGCAGTACTCTGTGTCCGGATAAAAAAAAAAATCCGGTTTCGCGGCGGAGAGCGCAAAACGCTCACCGCCGCTCACGGCTGGACCCGGTCTATGGTTTCCATCTTCTGGCATGCAGAGACCCTGAACGCAGGTGTGAACCTAGCGTAAGAATCTTATCAAAAATTCCTTCACTACTCTAGGATGTAGAAATGTAGGCATTGTCCTTTTCGCTACCCTAGCCCACCAGGAATGCTGGTATATGATAACTATTCATCAAATGTGTATTAAAGGGGTTTTCCAAGCTAAGTAATTGATGACCTTATCTTAGCATCGGACCTATTAGAGGTCAGCAGAGGTACGTCACCTCTGATCCTTGCCAAGCAGCTTTTTGGAGAAGCTACAGCATTCAGTTGAACACTATACCCATCAGTACTTGTCAAGCACAGCGCTGGGTGGTCTTGGTATGGCTAATCCTAAGGAAAGGGCAACAATTAAAAACTCACAGAAATCCCTTTAAGGCCAAGGCCTGACATAGTTTTTTCCTTTGCCCCAATGATATCCATAATCTCTATATGAAATCCATACATTATCCTCCGCTGCTACTTAATCCACTTTCTCCAGATATCACGGTCACGGACTACACGTTGTACTCGATATTACGCATCGTAATAAATAAAGGAAAGTGCCGTATCTATAAACTATATCTATAAACAACTTGGCTGATACAATCTTGAAGAGCTGCTTACATAAGAGATAAGATTTCCGGACGGCATGCCTCTGCAGCCCTCACCTGTAAGTTGTGCGAGGTTGTGGTGAGTCACACATACAAGGGATAGGCAATATTAATCCAGGTTTGTTTTTGACAATGTGGATTTTTTTCAAGAATATAACATGGTTGAAGTGAATTATTATACGCTTAAGGCTACACGTAGATATGTCACTGTCTGGAAGGGTTCAAGACTACACGTAAACAAGATGAAGTGAGAGCACAGGCTAATACAGGTATAATACTACTGGTTTAGAGCGGTCCATCGGGTTCATACTGGTTGCACGAAATCAAATAGTTATTGCAGGTCCAGTGCTGGAGATGATACCAAACATATATATCCTCTACTGGGACATATTGCTGATCAGGGGGTTTCAGATTTCCTATAAACAGGTCATCAGCCCACATATGTTTGCTAGGTATTGAGACTCCTTGCTAAGCTCTCCTCTTGCTATTGTATTTTATTACTGACTTCCGACCTTTGGCTTCCCTTATACTACTCTTTTGGATTTCGATTTGGTACTGCTTTGGTTCTCTGGCTTTGACCCTTGGCTTGCTGATTCTTCTTCTGTCTTGTCTTGTTCTGCTCTGTATAACACTTATTCAAAGGAGGGACTATCGTCAAGTGGTCCCTGTCATTAGGACGGTTGTGGCAAGAAGGTAGGGACAGGGACTGGGACAAGTTTAGGACTTACTTTCTCTTTGTTTCCCTTCCTCCCTGGTTCAGCAGCAGCCAGTGGAGAATTGCTCAACTAGCAATTCCTTTACACATGTAATTTGGCTTTCCCATTGAATTGAATAAGAGTAGGGGTGAGGCTAGATGTTACAGAAAAGCAGCATTTTTGACTCCCATGACACATTTAAACTAAAGAAGATGACAGATCACCCTCCCTGTCTGTATACCTATGATCTCTTAGATTTTTTGGAAGAATATGGAGAGAATAATCACATTGAGCCCCAGCAGGCAGAGATGGTACTGTCTCTAACTACACATGATGCTGGACTGAGATATCATTGGATAAAAAAAATCTAAAAATTAAGTAGGTGTCTAAACAGAACAGGCAGGAGGCAAACTGCAGGGATATGAGGGCAATGTAAAGAAAAGAAGTGCAGAAATGGAGAATGTGGTTTTATTAGACTTCTTCTTTAAGAATCTAAATTTTAGATTGGGGAGGTGGACACGAAACTTGCATCATAGACAGAAATAAAAATAGGTCTTAGAACCTAGATAAAAAGTCACATGTCATGAGGACTAAATGTGGATGAGGCCTTGAGGCAAGCCAACCTCCTGGATCAGACAATGACTGAGTCTATAAAATATCCTGTTGTACGTAGAAATCAGATGTTATTTGTACTACTGAAAAGATCAGAGCGTGGTCTTATATGCAGATTAGTATCTAGTTTGCCATTGTTTACAAGCATAGATATAAACAGTCTTGTCAAGGCAAAGGAAGTCAAAGCGTCTCCAAAATTTGGGAAATTCCCTGGTTGGTGTCTTCAGTCAATTTCAGTCACTGGTGCTCGGAATTACCGTCAGTAATAAGCATCTGTGTAGCATGTGAGTGTTAGTGAGCTACGTGCAGACTATTTCTTGCCAGTCTTGGGCTACTCCAAAGAGAATGGAAAATTGGATTCACTGGGGTCAATGGAAAACTGGAAGACTGTAAATATTAGTAAGCAGGAAGAAAGATTGAGATATGATGAGAATCGACTTTGGTCTGATGCAGGAAAAAAAATTCCTGTAGTGTAATTAGCATCTGGCAGGCTTCACGAGGACATGTGGCTCTTAAAAATGTCTACGCCAAAGACAGCTGTAACTACTGGAGTCAAAACACCCTGAAGAATTAACTAGGATTTCATGCCGAGGACAGATTCTATTTGCTTTGTTTTGGCTTCTGTGTTGCGATCCTTTTACTGAGCCCTTTATTTGTCAACCACCCTGTACAGTTCTATGCACCCCAAAATCCCACCACTACCTCGCCCACCAACACATTATTACTATACTCAAACCCATCATTGAGGGGTCCTCAATATGATCAAGTCCTATACAAATGCCCTATCTCACCAGTGGGGTACTAAGGTTCTATTTGGGATTCTGAGACAACAATCAGTAGGATTACCTTCAGAACTATTTACATCATTTACCTTTCTAACATGACAAAGAATAAACTATTTGTGGGAATGTTTCTTGAGTACTTTGAGACACTGGAAATATGGCACCTAGCAGTGTTGTGTCTAGCTCCAGTGTTAATAATCTTCCTGTAGTGCTTTATTGGTGGGCTTCTTGAGATTCTGAGGCTCTAGTGATCTATTTTGATACATCAAAAGTTTAATTTGATTCTGAGACACCAATGGTCTGCTCCAGTTTCTGAGACACCAATGGTCTGCTCCAGATTCGGAGACGCCAATGGTCTGCTCTAGATTCTGAGACACCAATGGTCTGATCCAGATTCTGATACACCAATGGTCTAATTGAGATTCTGAGACACCAATGGTCTGTTCCAGATTCTGAGACACCAATGGTCTGCTCTAGATTCTGAGACACCAATGGTCTGCTCTAGCTTCTGAGACACCAATGGTCTACTTGAGATTGTGAGACACTAATGGTCTGCTCCAGATTCTAAGACACCAATGGTCTGCTCCAGATTCTGAGACACCAATGGTCTGCTCCAGATTCTGAGACACCAATGGTCTACTTGTGATTTTAAGAAACCAATGATCTACTTGGAATTTTAAGACACTAATGAATTATTTCAAATTCTTGGACACCAATGGTCTACTTGAGATTTTGAGACATCAGTGGTCTGAGATTTTGAGATACCTGTGGAATACTTCAGACTCTGAAACACCAATGGTCTACTTCAGATTCTGAGACACTAATGGTCTATGTCAGATCCTGAGACACCAATGGTCTTCTTCGGACAGTGAGGCTCCAATGGTCTACTTTATTTTTCAAGACACTGATAGTTTATTTGATATTTGGAGACACTAGCGGTCTACTTGAGATTGTAAGATACTAATAGACTACTTCAGATTCTGATACACAAGTAGTCTTTGTCAGATTCTGACACACCAATGGTCTACTTCAGATCCTGAGACACCAATGGTCTGCTTCAGATGGTGAGTCTCCAGTGGTCTACTTTGTTTTTCAAGACACCAATGGTCTATCTGAGATTTGGAGACACTAATGGTCTACTTGAGATTGTAAGATACCAATGGACTGCTTCAGATTTAGAGACACAAGTGGTCTATGTCAGATTCTGATACACCAATGAATGGTATACTTCATATTCTGAGGCACCAATAATCTTCTTCAGATTCCAAGACACCATTGGTCTACTTGAGATTTTGAGATATTAATGTTCTACTTCATGCTCTGAGGCACCAATGATGGGAGACTAAGGCACAACCTATATTCTTCTTTGGTGTCATCTTCTCCTCCCATTATTGAGGTCTCCATATATGTAAGTCCTGAGCAGGTGCTGGTTTTAATGAGTGATTGGAACGTAGTTATCTAGTTTTGTCTTGCACCACCAATACTGGTATGGGTCTCACTTTCACCTCTGGTGATCAGGGCAACTCTTACCTGAAAGTGTCCTTGAATTAGATGCTTTACAGCACTAGCAATAATATATTTAGTAATTTATATAATGAACATGGATATAAACCCAAAATGAGCAATAATCCGTCATCATCATTGGCTTTGAACCAAAGAACCACAGGTTTCCCACCCTATGAATAAATCACTAAATAAGTTGCGTGTAAGTGAAAGGAGACATAAGTATAACGGTGATGTTTGCACAATAAATCCCTATAGCTTACTGGTTAAGCATTGCTCTTAAAAAGAAGTATTACTGTTCCATTATCCTTTCTAGATGTTGTCAGTCATTGCTCCCCTTCCAGTAACAGATTCCAAGAATATCATAATTCATGAAGTCTTGAGGCTTAGTGCTGACGAAGATCATACATGGAGCTCTATTGATTTAATAAGGAGTGCTGAATTATGTTTGTGATGAACTGGGGTGCACTTACATCCCCCTAGGCTTCAGCAGAGTTAGACGAGAAAGGTGTGTGCAGATAGATTTTATTTCTGCAATATATTTTATTCCTTGGCATTCCTCCATAAAAATTCATGTAAAGTAAACACTAACTAGCATGTGTACTAAAATATGGAAAAATACTATAGCCATCCCACCAAAAACAAGACCTTATAAAGCTGTGTATTCAGGAGAATAGAGAGAGGGACTTCGGACCAAGCTGGAAGCTCATCTTTCAGATTTCACACTGAATACAACTGAGCAGCCTGCAATGTATGAGAATGCATGCAGCCAACAAAAGACGCACAGAACTCTATGGAAAGGGGAGGAGACGGCTGCTGCCATCTAGTAATTGATATATTGCCTTATTCTGTGCAGTGGTAGATTCCATAGTGTCAGTAAAGCCACCTCACTCACAGTGTAGCTGAGAGAAGCAGCAGCGGTAATTTATGTGTGTTTTCCAGCAGCCTCCTCCCTCTTCCCTCTCCATAGACTAATATGTGAAAAGAAACACAGCCTGATAAATGGAGAAGGAAACAGATTTCTTTAATAAGATACGTTACAAAGTTTCTTATACTCACCTGTACTATTTATTCATGGAAAGCAGTTTATAAGTGGAGTATTGCATATCCCCTGTTATTAAATAGGAGGGTATTTATATAATGCATGGACATGTCGATCTCTGGCACATACGAGATACATGGCACTGCTGTAGTGGTACAGTCACCCTCTGCATAGGGGATTAATACTCTGTATGATAAGAAAGGGGGGTCCAATCCAGGCAATCCCCAGCTAATACAGCCATATACTCTAATACAGGGGTGCTCACACTTTTTCAGCGTGTGAGCTACTTTATTAGCTGACCAAGGCAAAAGATCTACTAGGGTGGGGCTGGAGCTGGCCTGTGGGTGGGGCTGGGGTGGGCCTGTAGGCGGGACGGGTGTGTCTGTGGGCAGGGCCGGGCATGTGGGAGGGGCCAGGCGGATCGAGAGAGCAGGAGACAGCGGCGTTCTCTGCCCACCCAGGGATCCCGGCTGTCTGCTTCTTCACAGCGCAGGCTGAGAGTTATCTCTGGACACTGGCAGGCTGGGATGTACGGGTTATCCCATTACATGAGATGAGGAGATTTGTGCAATGTCTTTATCAGGTCCTGCCTGTACACGCAGCGCCCGTCTATTCATCCCTAGTCGTCATATCCCAATACGTGTCTAGCTGCCACCAAACAAGAGGAAGATGAGACTCCACGGACTGTTATACCCCAAACCACCCACCCCACCCCACCTCCCCATATAGCGGTATGCCAGTGTCCGGAGATGACTCTCAGCCTGCACTGTGAAGAAGCAGACACCGGGGATCCCTGCATCCCGTGATCGACCCATATGTCCTTTGCGATCTACCAGTAGATTGCCATTGACGTATTGGGCACCCCTGCTCTAATATATGCCCATGAATACTGTATAACGTATAGAATGAATGTCCAGCCTGATAATGAAAATGTTTGTTCTCGTACCGTGTTAGCCAGTGCTTATGAAATATAAAAAACAAAAAACTTGCAAGTCTTCAGTGGGTGATATCTTTTTTTTAATGGCTAACTCATAGTGATGACAGGATATGACATTTCGAAGCTTCCTCTGGCTTCTTCTTCAGAAATATCTAAAAAAACCACTTTCTGCAGGCTGCATATTTATGTACAACTGGACACAGGGATAGGATTACAGGATTACTCTGTCATCATTATGAGTTAGCCATTAAATAAAAGGTATCACCCACTGAAGACTTGCAAGTTTT
Source organism: Leptodactylus fuscus (assembly GCF_031893055.1). Taxonomy (NCBI): domain Eukaryota; kingdom Metazoa; phylum Chordata; class Amphibia; order Anura; family Leptodactylidae; genus Leptodactylus; species Leptodactylus fuscus. The sequence goes on along the minus strand of NC_134266.1, from coordinate 258,197,320 downwards.
TTGTATTTTTATATTTCACAGCCTGATAATATTACACATATTATTGTGTAATAAACTGCCAACAAAACCACAAAAATAATGCAGATGATGCAACAAGTGTTGGAATCGGCGCTGTCAGAGGATACACATCTGTTTACACTTGTTAACCTTGTATATCCGGGTGCACAAACCACACGTGTCGTTAACTTCATTCTCGGGAAATGATTATTTCAGGTTTCCCAATATTCTTCCTTCATACCTAGACACTGATGTGCCCAAAGGTCCCCCTTTAAGGGCTTATTTACAGGACCATGATGGAAATTAGCCATAAAAAATGGATGAACTGAGTTTTTTTTAAGGGCCAGTTTGTATCCCTGCAGCAGCTATTTTCACAACTATTTCTATGAGTCTATGAGGGATCCATGAAAATGAACAGAAATTATATATATGCTATTTCTGACGAGCCAGTCACACGGTCCGTCAAAAATATTGTCATGTGAATAGCCCCATAGAGTCACATTGTTTTGTGTGTTGGCTGCGCAATAAATGGCCAAGGGTATTTTTCACTGCTTTGTATGTATCACCCCCAATCTGTGACCCAAATCCTTCTGTAACTCTTTGCCTCTGTTTGGTTCCCAACTGAATATTAGATTCCCATAGGTATATTGGTTCAGGCACTTAAAGGGGTTGTCTAATTCTATTGTATTGATGTCCTATCCTTGGGGGTTGGTCATCAATAAAACATCAGTGGGGGTCTAACCCCGGGACCCCCAATGATCAGCTATGTACAAGGGCCTTGCGCTCGTGTGAGGGCCGTGACCTCTTCACTGTTTACATCGCACGCCATCTGGTTCATAGCAGCCGTGCAATGTCATTAGGAGTCCAAGGTCTTAGGAGTCCAGTGGGCGGTCCTACTCAGTGACTGACAGCTTCCAGTGATAGTTGCAGCTTTCTAAACATGACACATCCCCTTTAAAGCCTGTGATCATCTCCGTAACTAATATTTATATGATAACACATAGGAAGTGAGAAAAGCTGCAATGTGAACGTCACCAAAAAAGGAAAGTTATAAACTCAAGGATAAAATTCTACAAAACTTTCCAACCATCCGCTTCTCCCTGTGCTAAGCCCCTGATGTTTTTGCCTTGCATGATGACATCACTTCAACAATGATGTGACATCACATGAATCTAGTGTCCTGATTTGTCAGATATAGAACTATGTTATGAGCTAAGTAATGTTTGTATTATTATTATTATTATTATTATTATACTTCTTATTTGCGATGCTGATTTTTAATAACAAATAAAAACATCCTGTAGGTCCTAAATTCTCAACCTGCAACCTGCATATATGTACCCTGGGGTAATGCTATGTCTCTATGAAATACTTGCACTGTGCTCCTGCTGTACTTTATGATCATATCAGTGTATGCTCATATCCCTAGGGGGCGATAATGTAATTTATGAGCATAGAGGACTCAGCTTACAATTACTGACACATTGTACTACTATAGACAACGTAGGAACTTATTCAACATTGCCCTCTGCTGGTCATAACAATAACTACAATGTGCCAGCCACATCAGTGCTTGGCTTTGTATATAGAATATTATCAGAACTAATCCTCATGTGATTTATAGTTAGCAGGTATTAAACAAAGATTATTCTGATGATCCAATGATTGTGCGATGCACTGCTACATACATGTGTAATTCATTGGGGCATAGCTATCAGGGGAGCAAAGATAGGAATGGGTTAATAAAACCTATGGGATGTCATATTATCCTATACATGAGAATGCAGTACATATGTGATGTGAAAATATCCTATGTGTAAGTGTATTACACCTACATGATGTCATAATATTCTATACAATAATATGTAATACTTAGGTGATGTCATAATATCTTATATATAAGAAGTGGCGTAACTAGGAATGGCGGGGCCCCGTGGCGAACCTTTAACATGCCCCCCCCCCCCCCCCGACGCGGAAGACCCCAACCAACACCCCCCCCCTCCCCCGCATTCCTGCGTGCACTATTATGCCCCATAGTTGAGCCTGCACACAGCATTATACCCAATAGTGGTCCTATCACCCAGTATTACGCCCCATAGTGGCCCCATCACCCAGTATTATGCCCCATAGTGGCCCCATCACCCAGTATTATGCCCCATAGTGGCCCCATCACCCAGTATTGTGCCCCATAGTGGCCCCTGCACACAGTATTATGCCCTATAGTGGCCCCTGCACACAGTATTATGCCCTATAGTGGCCCCTGCACACAGTATTAGGCCCCATAGTGGCCCCTGCACACAGTATTATGCCCCATAGTGGCCCCTGCACACAGTATTAGGCCCCATAGTGGCCCCTGCACACAGTATTATGCCCTATAGTGGCCCCATCACCCAGTATTATGCCCTATAGTGGCCCCATCACCCAGTATTATGCCCCATAGTGGCCCCTGCACACAGTATTATGTCCCATAGTGGCCCCATCACCCAGTATTATGCCCCATAGTGGCCCCATCAAACAGTATTATGCCCCATAGTGGCCCCTGCACACAGTATTATGCTCCATTATGGACACCCATTAACAATTATTATACTCTGGGGCCTTTTCAGACCCCAGAGTATAATAATCGCAGACCGAGAGGGGGATACAAATATAAACACTATTACTTACCAATCTCTGCGCTCCCTGCTGTCGGCTATCTTCAATGATGTCAGGGACAGTGGCGTAACTAGGAATGACGGGGCCCCGTGGCGAACTTTTGCCTTCCCCCCCTCCCCACCGACGCCGACGACCTTGACCGACCCCCTCCTTCGCATTCCTGCGCGCTCTATTATGCCCCATAGTGACCCCTGCACACAGTATTATGTCCCTCAGTGGCCCCTGCACACAGTATTATCCCCATAGTGGTCCCTGCACACAGTATTATCCCCCATAGTGGCCCCTGCACACAGTATTATCCCCATAGTGACCCCTGCACACAGTATTATGTCCCATTAGTGGCCCCTGCACACAGTATTATCCCCCATAGTGGCCCCTGCACACAGTATTGTACCCATTAGTGGCCCCTGCACACAGTATTATCCCCCATAGTGGCCCCTGCACACGGTATTATCCCCATAGTGACCCCTGCACACAGTATTGTACCCCATAGTGGCCCCTGCACACAGTATTGTACCCATTAGTGGCCCCTGAACACAGTATTATCCCCCATAGTGGCCCCTGTACAGAGTATTATGCCCCATAGTGACCCCTGCACACAGTATTATCCCCCATAGTGGCCCCTGCACACAGTATTGTACCCATTAGTGGCCCCTGAACACAGTATTATCCCCCATAGTGGCCCCTGCACACAGTATTATCCCCCATAGTGGCCCCTGCACACAGTATTATCCCCCATAGTGGCCCCTGCACACAGTATTATGCCCCATAGTGGCCCCTGCACACAGTATTATGCCCCATAGTGGCCCTGCACACAGTATTATGCCCCATAGTGTCCCCTGCACACAGTATTATCACCATAGTGGCCCCTGCACACAGTATTATACCTCATAGTGGCCCCTGCACACAGTATTATGCCCCACTGTGGATACCCATAAACAATTATTATACTCTGGGGTCTTATCAGGACCTTATCTTATCCCTGCCAGGATCGGTAAGTAAATAGGGCCCGTTACCGGCTGGTAGCGGCTGTCGTCGGGCCCCCTAATGTCCCGGGCCCTGTGGCAGCTGCCTCTGCTGCTACAGTGCTAGTTACGCCACTGGTCAGGGACATCATGTGACCGGGGGCCTGCATCGCGACGCATAAGGCTGCTGGCCCCGGTCATGTGACGTCTGAGACATCGCACAAGTAGGCCCTGAAGTAAATAACACTGTTTGTTATGTTCGCTTACCTCTCCCGGGCCTCCGATCATTATACTCAGGGGTCTGAAAACACCCCCGAGTATAATAATAATGTTTGCGGGGCTCGCGGTGTCACTTACCCCTGCCAGGATCGGTAAGTAAGTAGGGCCCGTTACCGGCTGGAATAACGGCTTATTTAAAAAAAAACGCAGCGGTAGCGGCTGTCGCTGGGCCCCCTAATGTCCCGGGCCCTGTGGCAGCTGTCTCCGCTGCATCCCCGGTAGTTACGCCATTGTATATAAGTGTACAATATCCTATGTCTGTGTGTATTATACTTATGTGATGTCATAACATCCTATATGTGAGAGTATAATCCCTATGCAATGTCATAATATCCCATATAACAGTGTACAACACTATCTATATGTAGTCATAATCAGGGCCACCATCAGGAATTTTGGGGCCCCATACAGTCTAAGTGTCTGGGCCCCCCCACACACACACATACACACACACCATTTTAAAACTACTTTATTTTGCGATATTGCCCCCTGTACCTATAAATGATGTCCCCTGGCGCCTGCAGCAGTCATTATGCCCAGTGAGCAGCGCCGAGCTCCAGCTCCTCGCATGGGTGCAGTACTACCCGCTCGCCGGCTTCAATACGGGTAGTACTGCGCCTGTGCGAGGAGCTGGAGCTCGGCGCTGCTCATTGGGCACAATGACTGCTGCGGGCGCCAGGGGGCCGGCACACGGTGGCGGGCCAAAACCGGGCCCCAGGGCCGGTTTTAGACAAAGTGAGGCCCTGGGAAAAACTAAAAGCGGGGCCCCCATATCCTGACATACCAACACCATCATATTCAGTCATTTCAGTAGTCAGGGCTGCACTTCCAGCGGCATTGATATAGTCTCAAAAGATCAGGAATACAAAAAAATTGTAAAGATATATATAGTTGTGAAACTGCTATATATGTACCGCTATACTGGGGAGAATTATTAGCACTATACAGACAATTACCAAACAATACACATCATGTATAGACCAACAACACCTCTATACAGGGACCAGATAGTACACGACCTCCACACTGTGACAACCTCCACTACATTGCATAGTGAATCAAAGACAATAGCCAAGCACTACACAGACTTCTAACCTAATAAACATCACATCAACTAAAGGGTTTTCTTGCCCCAAATTGATTCTTTTATACTGATAACCTATCTACAGGACAACTCATCGGTATGTCAGTATATAATCTATCTACAAAACGGCTCATCAGAATGTCAGTATATAATCTGACAGGGTTCGACACCCGAACCCCACACAGATCAGCTGTACTAGCAGCTTCCTGGTGCCAGATGCTGCTTGTGGACAGGATGCCTCAACGTTACTATTCAAGTAATAGGAGTGGCGCTGAAAAACCCAGAAACACCACTTTACAGAGGATGGCGCTGCTGTGTCACTCCTATTACTTGAATAGTAGCAGTTCTGCATCCTGTCCACTATAAGCTGTCAGCACATGGAGGCCGCTAGAACAGACAGACCCGACAGATCACATACTGAGGTCCTGTCCTGAGGATAGATCATCAGTATCAAAAATCAGCTAGAAAACTCCTTTTAAAATAGTAAATTAATAAAACCCATTTTGCCCATATGCAATAGAAATCACCACCTTTAGTATCACCTTATGAGTTATTATAGCTCCCCCTTATAAATAATAGTTCCCGATTATGAATAATAGTTCCCCCTTAGAAATAAAAGTTTGTCTTTATAAATAATACCCCCTCCTCTATCAGGAATAGCTTCCCATTATAAGTAATAGATCCTTCTTACAAATAGCCCCCCTTATAAATAATAATTTCATCAGCTTCATTAATAATAATAATCCCTCCATATGAACTATAATTCCCCAGCTGACCTTATTATTAATAGTTCCCATAACCTTATTAAGGGGGCATTCACATGGAGTAACACGGCACTGATTCTGCACTATAACTCGCGTTAGAATCAGCACTGCAAAACAGAATCCCATTGAGTTCAATGGATTCCATTTAACGCGCGTTAATTTGAATTCCCCTAACTACTTTTTACTGACTTACTGAAGCACAAAATTGGTTTTGTAACCTCAGTGAGCTTTGAACTTCATAGCCAGGTGTATCCAATCATAAGAAAAGGTATTTAAGGTGGCCAATTGCAAGTTGATCTCCTATTTGAATCTCCTCTGAAGAGTGGCATCATGGGCTACTCAAAACAACTCTCAAATTATCTGAAAACAAAGATTGTTCAACATAGTTGTTTAGGGGAAGGATACAAAAAGTTGTCTCAGAGATTTAACCTGTCAGTTTCCACTGTGAGGAACATAGTAAGGAAATGGAAGACCACAAGGACAGTTCTTGTTAAGCCCAGAAGTGGCAGGCCAAGAAAAATATCAGAAAGGCAGAGAAGAAGAATGGTGAGAACAGTCAAGGACAATCCACAGACCACCTCCAAAGAGCTGCAGCATCATCTTGCTGCAGATGGTGTCACTGTGCATCGGTCAACTATACAGCGCACTTTGCACAAATAGAAGCTGTATGGGAGAGTGATGAGAAAGAAGCCATTTCTGCACGTACGCCACAAATAGAGTTGCCTGAGGTATGAAAAAGCACATTTGGACAAGGCAGCTTCATTTTGGATGAAGGTCCTGTGGACTGATGAAACAAAGATTGAGTTGTTTGGTCATACAAAAAGGCGTTATGCATGGCGTCCAAAAAAACAGCATTCCAAGAAAAACACATGCTACCCACTGTAAAATTTGGTGGAGGTTCCATCATGCTTTGGGGCTGTGTGGCCAATGCTGGCACCGGGAATCTTGTTAAAGTTGAGGGTCGCATGGATTCCACTCAGTATCAGCAGATTCTTGAGAATAATGTTCAAGAATCAGTGAGGAAGTTGAAGTTACGCCGGGGATGGATATTTCAGCAAGACAATGATCCAAAACACCGCTCCAAATCCTCAGGCATTCATGCAGAGGAACAATTACAATGTTCTGGAATGGCCATCCCAGTCCCCAGACCTGAATATCATTGAACATCTGTGGGATGATTTGAAGCGGGCTGTCCATGCTCGGCGACCATCTAACTTAACTGAACTTGAATTGTTTGTCCAAAATACCTTCATCCAGGATCCAGGAACTGATTAAAAGCTACAGGAAGCGACTAGAGGCTGTTATCTTTGTAAAAGGAGGATCTACTAAATATTAATGTCACTTTTCTGTTGAGGTGCCCATACTTTTGCATCGGTCAAATTTTGGTTTAATGCATATTGCGCATTTTCTGTTAGTACAATAAACCTCATTTCAATCCTGAAATATTACTGTGTCCATCAGTTATTAGATATATCAAACTGAAATGGCTGTTATAAACACCAAAATATTTAGAACTAAAAATGATTAAGATTAATAGGGGTGCCCAAACTTTTTCATAGGACTGTATATATATATCTAAACTCCCTCCCTTCTTTTTATACAAACTCCCCCCCTAGACTTATTAGTAGTTTTTCCATATATACACACACATATATATATATATATATATATATATATATATATATATATATATATATATATATATATATATATATAAGCTAGTCTATGGGGACTATTATATAAGGGGGTATGTATATCCTATCTCCCCATCATTATATAATAGCTCCCCTAGGGATATTATTAACAATAAACCCTCCTTATAAATAGCCCCCCCTCCCCTTATGTTACCCAGAAATTATTAAAACTAATCCCTGTTAGTAAATATCTGACCCCCTTATCAGTAATACAGCCATTTCATTTCTAAAAAAAATAATGAAAGTTTCCCTCACCTTCCCAGGCTCCTGCTGTGTCCTGGGGCTGAAGTCTCTCTTCCTCGGCAAAGGACCTGTGATGACGTCACTAACCACGCCCCCTCACAGGTCTTTTTGCTGTTTTCTATGCAGTGACACCTATGTAGAGCAGGGACTACAACGTCCTGTTCTATCACAGACGTCAATGGCCACGTTTGAAACTAGGGCTCCCCAGGTCCGGACTCACTGGGCACAATGACTGCTGCGGGCGCCAGGGCCCGGCACACGGTGGCGGGCCAAAACCGGGCCCCCCTCATTTTTCAATTTGGCCGGGCCCCTGACGCCAGTAGCAGTAATACTGCCCTATCGGCGGCCCTGGTCATAATATCTTATATATAACTGTATAACGTCTATGTGATGTCATAATATTATCCGATGTATTATAATTCCTGATAAGATCCTATATAATAGTGTAAAATGTATGTGATGTAATAATATTCTACAGTATGTATGAGTGTATAATACCTATGTGATGTCATAATAAGGGCGCGTTCACATATATCTGACACAGCTGTCAGTTTATATGGGGCATAATACTGTGTGCAGGGGCCACTATGGTGATTATACTGTGTGCAGGGGCCACAATACTGTGTGCAGGGGCCACTATGGGACATAATACTGTGTGCAGGGGCCAGTAAGGGACGTAATACTGTGTGCAGGGGCCAGTAAGGGACGTAATACTGTGTGCAGGGGCCACTAAGGGACATAATACTGTGTACAGGGGCCACTAATGAACATAATACTGTGTGCAGGGGCCACTAACGAACATAATACTGTGTGCAGGGGCCAGTAAGGGACATAATACTGTGTGCAGGGGCCACTATGGTGATTATACTGTGTGCAGGGGCCACAATACTGTGTGCAGGGGCCACTATGGGACATAATACTGTGTGCAGGGGCCAGTAAGGGACGTAATACTGTGTGCAGGGGCCACTAATGAACATAATACTGTGTGCAGGGGCCTCTAATGAACATAATACTGTGTGCAGGGGCCACTAATGAACATAATACTGTGTGCAGGGGCCACTAAGGGACATAATACTGTGTACAGGGGCCACTAATGAACATAATACTGTGTGCAGGGGCCACTAATGAACATAATACTGTGTGCAGGGGCCACTAAGGGACATAATAGAGTGCGGAGGAGGGGGTCGGTCAAGGTCTTCGACGTCGGTGTCAGTTGGGGGGGGGGGGCATGTCAAAAGTTCGCCACGGGGCCACTCCTAGTTATGCCACTGGATAGATAGATTGATAGATAGATAATGAGATAGATAGATAGATAGATAGATAATGATATAGATAGATAGATAGATAGATAGATAGATAGATAGATAGATAGATAGATAGATAGATAGATAGATAGATAATGATATAGATAGATAGATAGATAGATAGATAGATAGATAGATAGATAGATAGGAGATAGATAGATAGATAGATAGATAGATAGATAGATAGATAGATAGATAGATAGGAGATAGATAGATAGGAAGGAGATAGATAGATAGATAGATAGATAGATAGATAGATAGATAGGAGATAGATAGATAGATAGATAGGAGATAGATAGATAGATAGATAGATAGATAGATAGGAGATAGATAGATAGATAGATAGATAGATAGGAGATAGATAGATAGATAGATAGATAGATAGATAGATAGGAGATAGATAGATAGATAGATAGATAGATAGATAGGAGATAGATAGATAGGAGATAGATAGATAGTAGATAGATAGATAGATAGATAGATAGATAGATAGATGATAGATAGATAGATAGATAGATAGATAGATAGGAGATAGATAGATAGGAGATAGATAGATAGATAGATAGATAGATAGATAGATAGGAGATAGATAGATAGATAGGAGATAGATAGGAAGGAGATAGATAGATAGATAGATAGATAGATAGGAGATAGATAGATAGATAGGAGATAGATAGGAAGGAGATAGATAGATAGATAGATAGATAGATAGATAGATAGATAGATAGATAGGAGATAGATAGATAGGAGATAGATAGATAGATAGATAGATAGATAGATAGGAGATAGATAGATAGATAGATAGATAGATAGATAGATAGATAGATAGATAGGAGATAGATAGATAGGAGATAGATAGATAGGAGATAGATAGATAGATAGGAGATAGATAGATAGATAGATAGATAGATAGATAGATAGGAAGGAGATAGATAGGAGATAGATAGATAGATAGATAGATAGATAGATAGATAGGAGATAGATAGATAGAAAGGAGATAGATAGATAGGAGATAGATAGATAGATAGATAGATAGATAGATAGATAGATAGGAGATAGATAGATAGATAGATAGATAGATAGATAGATAAATAGGAGATAGATAGGAGATAGATAGATAGATAGATAGATAGATAGATAGATAGATAGGAGATAGATAGATAGATAGATAGATAGATAGATAGATAGATAGATAGATAGGAGATAGATAGATAGATAGATAGATAGGAGATAGATAGATAGATAGATAGATAGATAGATAGATAGATAGGAGATAGATAGATAGATAGATAGATAGATAGATAGAAGGATAGATAGATGATAGATAGATAGATAGATAGATAGATAGATAGGAGATAGATAGATAGATAGATAGATAGATAGGAGATAGATAGATAGATAGGAGATAGATAGATAGATAGATAGATAGATAGATAGATAGATTATGAGTCCTCGCGGGCAGGGCCCTCTATACCACTGTGCTAGTCAGTCATTGTTAGTATTATATTTGTTTTGTATATTTTATGTACTCTATGTAAACCCTCAAATGTAAAGCACGATGGGATTAATATAATAATGTCCAGCACCATGTGATTAATGGTGCTATATAAATAATTAATACTAAATATTAGTAATAATAAATGATAGACAGACTTGCCTATATTATTGCCTAGCGCCCTTGGTTATTGTAGTCAGATACTAGTTTCCTCTGACTCATGTACATCGCTCGCTGCTGCAGGAGACGCTGAGTAATCTCTGCTGAGGAATCGGTGTTTTGCTTTGTCAGCTTTCCCCTCATTGGGTTAATGAAGGACACTCGGAGATTTGCTGCCAACCAGAGAGTCAGATTTCTGTGTTTTGCTTTCATCAGAACTTGGCATAGAGCACAAAGGCTCTGTCATGTGTTAGACGCATTTTTTCTACACTTGTGGCGTCACCTCAAGAATTTACAAAAAGAAACATCTAAAACACGGCGTCTTTATTTTTCAATTGCAAAATTACAAACACATTTATAACGAACATGCAAGTCATTGAAGTGGAGCCGTCGTCTGTTCGCAAAATTTTTTTTAGGGTTTTAGGGAACAAACCAACATCCACATCGGTGTCGTCACAGGCCCCTATTACATTATCTCTTCCCATCATGTCGGGGTCTTTCTTTAAAAGAAAACATTTTTGTACAAAAGTGCATTTTATAACCACAAAGTCACTTAAGGCTGAAGTTTTTGTTGCAGATTTTTCCGAATTTTGTTTTTTTCTTTAAGTCAAAGCAGAAGGGACAGACTTAAAGGGGTTGTCTAGGATATATAATTTTCAAGCAAGTAGGCCAGGGAAGGTGAAAAATACAACCCCCCCCCCAAAAAAAAATAAAAAAAATAATACATGTCCCTTGTGCTCTAGTGTCCCTTGCCGCTATCTGGACCAGCAGGGCTCTCGTGCTTTTTCTGATGAATAAGCGGTCCCAGCAGTCTTAGGGAGCCTTAACACGGAGTATACGCTCCGCTCATTCTGAACGTAAACTCGTTCAGAGTGAGCGGCGTTAAAACAGATCCCATTGATTTCTATGGGTGCCGGCATACACGAACTCCCCATTGAAATCAATGGGAGGCTTTTTTACCTATTGCTTTCAATGTGATATGCGCGTATGCCGACCCCATAGAAATCAATGTGATCTGTTTTAATGCCGATCACTCTGAACGAGTTTACGTTCAGAATGAGCGGAGTGTTTACTCCGTGTGAAGGCTCCCTAAGGAAAGGAACTGGTACGTCACTCACATACATCAACTGTGTCCACCCATGTTCTTTCCTTGGGCCGCTGATTGACCTCACTCATCACGTGTGGCAAGGACTTCCAGGAATGGATTGGGGTGGGAGACACCGGAGCACCAGGATAGATGAGTATGAGCTTTGGGGGTTTTTTTCACCTTCCCTGGCCACCTTATGAAAGACTGTATATCCTGGACAATCCCTTTAAGAAAGGAATTAATTCACTCCTGGCTTTGACACAAAAAAAAAATTAAAAAATTGCAGCAAAATCCATAAATCCAAATTCCCACGTGTGAGCATACCCTTATTTTCACTGGACAACCCTTCTAACCTACCAGTATATCATGGAGCAATATTTTGTATTGTAAAATGAAAGTACAAGCCTCGAAATATAATGGTGAAAGGTGTCCTGAACAATCTAATAACATATATTGAATTAAATAACACTTGTATGACATACATGTTTCTGTGAATGTTTTATTTTTTTTAATTTTCCACTTAGGCTCTGTTCACACCTATATTGTTATTTAGGATTCTCTGCCCCAATATAGGAGAATAACAGACATAGAAGAACCACCAGATTCAATGTGTGATAGGCACAATCATTCCTACAGGCCCCATTGGGGTATTTGTATTAAACTGTCTGAAAAAAACCAAGATTGTCTTCATTGCTGTAGTAACCCATTATAATGCGATGGATGAGCTGAATTTGATTGATTATTATGGTCAACAAAGACAATTTTAATACATAATGTGGTCCATCTGGTTCCCGCCATGGGGCCTGGCATTTTACTAAATTTTTCCATAATTTTTAACAAAATCTGTAATGGAGTCTCCAATGCAGATGTGAACATAGCTGTATTCAGTTGTCCCACTCTTTGGGTACATCATCACCCACATATGTAGGGCGGTTATATCATTTTACAATGGGGTAGGGGGTGCAACTTTTTTCCACACCACTACCACCAAGGACTCATGAACAGGCCAAGCTTCTACAGCAGCGTACAGAGACAGATAATCCGAGACATTAGGGGGTACAGAGGAGGCTTCACGCACCTCTATGGCTGCCCCAAATCACACATGATACTCAGAGCCATGGGGGGTTATAGAGGAGGCTTCACGCACCTCTATGGCTGCCCCAAATCACTCATGATCCAGATCTCGTAAGATCTTATAACCAACGCAGTCACTATCCGACCCCGATACTAATAGAAATGATCATTCTACACCATCACATGTTATAATTATGGATACAAAAAAAACTAAAAATTAACAGAATTTTTGGACTAAGAAACCCCATACTGCACAAAACATGATGTAATAAATAGCTACAAAAATATATCATCCAAAATAATACAGTAGTCCATTACAATGGTCGTAACTCTTATGACCAAGGCTTGTTCTCTGCCAGCAGTATCATAGGTAGCGAGGGCACTGCCCTATAGGAGGAAGGGTGGACAAGCATGGAGACAGACCAGGATTTTATAGATTTCAGTCTTAGCCCAAGGCAAAACCGGCAGGTTCCCGGCGCCAGATTTTACAGACGTCAGCTCAGTGGTCTGCCATGATGGATGATGTGTCCCGGATTAGCACCACAGGATGGAGTTGGTCTTCATTAATCGGGTCACCTTCTTACTCCAGACGCTATATTCAAATTGAAGGGGTCCATTGAAGAAGTAGATGTAACCTACAATAGATATGGAATAAGATAGATATGAAATGTATAGAATGAGAGCTCATATCATACTCCCAATCCATGCCCTTCTACTATTTTCCATTTCCGATTTTTAGACTTCATACCAATGGGTTTGTAGACCACTGGGCAATAGAATGAAAGGGAGCTCACGATAATGAAAGGGGTCTCAACATGAGAACCCCAATCCATATGGCCTATAAGAGTCCTCTGGAGGATCCAAGCATCTATGTATTATATTGTGGTCATTGGTCAAAATGGCCTCCATGTAATACTTCATCTATCCTCTAGTGGCCACTACCTGGCTGAGCCTTCCCTTTAGGCGTTTGCAGGTGGTGCCAAGATCCTGACCAGCATCGGGGGGGCTCCTATTTCACAGGTATTGTTTCTGATGAGGCAAATCCTTTAAGGGGAGTCTGTTGTCCAAAAACTCACTCATCAAACCAGTCACCGTGTAGTAGGGGCTGTTATGTTGAGAATCATCCAACCTCTGGATAATCAAATCGTTGCACCATTTCCTTGAAAAATTTGTTTTTATAAATATGCAAATAAGGCTCAAGTGCAAAGGGCGTGTGCCAGAGCCTCCATGAACTCTATATTCAGATTTGAAAACCTGAAGCTCTGGCACCTCCCCCATGACACTTGAACCTTATTTGCATAGTTATAACATAATTGGTGCACCTATTGGACTATCAATAGTTATGTTGGCGCTCAACAGAATGTCATCTACAATGTACTGTGGCTGGTGACTCCCTTAAAATCAAATTTACCATTTTATATTCAATATCTAAACATTTTTTTTAAAAATTAACATGAAAAAATTGAATTATTTTAGTATAAGAAAGATTCTAATTAAGAAGCTACAATTAAATGTAACAATCAGATGATAATCCATATTTACCATTTCTTCGATAGGCTGCATCAACCTTTTCTCCGATACCCAAAAAGTCATCTGCTATCAGGCGGGGGAACCCTTTATCCAGACTCATGCTTTCTTCATCATAGCTGGAATAATGGAATAAAAGTAAAGAAATTATCATGTATGTAGATAGATAGATAGATAGATAGATACTATAGATCAGGGGTGCCCAATACATCGATCGCGATCTACTGGTCTGGGGGTCTGTGGTGCGGCACCGGCATTACTGGCAGTGGTGTCGGCTCTGTGTTGGGTGCCGGGCAGTGCCATGTGAGCTCTGAACCAATCAGAACGTCTGCATCAGAGCAGGCCCCGCCCCTCAGACTTGTTAAGCCCTGCCCAGTCTTGTTAGACTTGTGGGTCCCGCCCACACAGCAGACCCAGTCCCCGCCCACACAGTAGATCATTTTGACTTGGTCAATTTATAAGTAGCTCAACCCCTGTACAAGTGTGAGCACCCCTGCTATAGATAGACAGACAGAGAGATGATAGATAGATAGATAGATAGATAGATAGATAGATAGATAGATAGATAGGAGATAGATAGATAGATAGATAGATAGGAGATAGATAGATATATACCGTATTTTTCGGACTATAAGACGCACTTTTTTTCCCCAAAATTTTGGGGGAAAAGAAGGGTGCGTCTTATAGTCTGAAGGTGGCGCCTGGCATCCGCTGTAATAGAGAGGCGGAAGTCGGCAAGTGATAGACGCCATTACAGGTGTCGGGGCCTGAGACATCGCTGCGCTCCTCTGCCCTGCATGAAGCCAGCAGCGGCAGGGGCTCCTCCGTGCCCCCGCCG
Organism: Leptodactylus fuscus; assembly: GCF_031893055.1. Lineage (NCBI taxonomy): Eukaryota > Metazoa > Chordata > Amphibia > Anura > Leptodactylidae > Leptodactylus > Leptodactylus fuscus. The sequence continues at coordinate 258,182,155 of NC_134266.1, read as the reverse complement.
CTGGCTTCATGCAGGGCAGAGGATCGTAGCGATGTCTCAGGCCCCGGCGTCTATCCCTCCCCGGCATCCGCCTCTCTAGTACAGCGGATGCCAGGTCAGTATCCGTGGCCCCTTCTCCCCCGGGGCCGGTCCCCACCGGCCCCGTACCTGTAAAGTTGCAGGCCGGCTCCTGCGCGGCGATATCGCAGGAGCCGACCTGTCCGGGTGACAGCCGGGAGCCTAATGAGGCTCCCCGGCCTGTCACTGCTGTATTAGTATTGCGGCTGGTCTCTATGACCAGCCGTAATACTAATAGACAGAATGTCCTATAGACGGTAATACAGTTGTATTGCCATCTATGGGACTTGCGATCAAGTGACCGCAGGTTCAAGCCCCCGGTGGGGGGAATAAAATAGTAAAAAAAAAAAAAAAAGCTTTAAAAATATGAAATAAATAAAAGTTCTAAATCACCTCCTGTTTTTTTTCAATACAAGGTGATCTAAGCAATAGATATCCCCAAAATGGTATAACTAAAAATTACAGCTGGCCCCGCAAAAAAAACGCTCTATGCATCCCCGTACAGCTGCAGGGTCACCTGTCAATGTGGCCTTGCAGCTGTTGCAAAACTACAACTCCCATATATTAAATATTTTACCAGTTTTTGCTTCAAAATTTTTTTTCCCTATTTTCCTCCTCTAAAACCTAGGTGCGTCTTATAGTCCGAAAAATACAGTAGATAGATAGATAGATAGATAGATAGATAGATAGATGATAGATAGATAGATAGATAGATAGACCAGTGAAGTATTATATATTAGAAATATTGATGCTTTGGTTGAAGAAATATCATGGAATATACACTTCGGACAAAAACTTTTTGTTTGAAGGGTCCACTGCTCTATGATAATTCATGTTGATATCTGGGATCAATAAGGAAGTTGTAGTACCACTAATGATGGCGGTTTTCCTACCTCCAATACTTGTCTCCAGTGAAGAAATAAGTTTTGCCATTTGCATCATTATGTACAGCTGCGTCTATAGATTTCAGATTTTTTGGAAAACCAAGTTCGTGTAATTTTTTGGGATAGTCCTCCATTATATCGTAGCCATTCAGGGCCCAGAACTTCTTCCCTGGAAATAAGACAATAGCATAGTAATATATTAATAAGATTAATTGTGATATATGTTTTTGCATATTCCATTTCCTAGTGGGATTTTGGTGGTTCTCATGTTTTGACAACCGATAGAATTAAAGGAATCTGCTGAGATAACTGTGTGTCAACCAATCATCTGCCACCGTATGTATCATCAAATCTTAATAACAGTGCTCAAGGGCAGTATCTACGAGACTCTTGGAGAGAGATCCAACCTATTGGTCTCATCCACTCTGCTACTAGGTGGTGAAAACTTGTACAGAAGAATAGTATGTTTTATCATGCAAGAGGTAAGGGATTAGTGGGCATGGAAAGGGCATGGAGGGGTAAGCATAGAACCAGGCTCAGGAAACTTTTCCATCCAAACTGGGGGAAATACATTCACCTCCGTACTCTGTACAGGATAGTCACTCTAAGGGTGCATTATACTATAAAGGTGTGTTCCCCTTATTAGGATATAGCATCATGTGGTATATCAGGATTGGTGGGTTCCAAAGGTGGGACTACCCAGACCATGATTTAACAACCTATCCTACGAATACAAATTTTTTTGTCTTGATTTGTCCTTAAAGTAATTTTTGCAGAACAGTATTTCCATATAGGATTGGTTTACAAAAGAAAATATAATAGGAAAGTTCATACACACCTCTAAATATGAATATGAGATCCTTCTGGGGGTATTCATAAGCAGCATCAACTTTGTTTGGAAGTTCAGGCCAGAAAGACTTAGTCAAAACTAACTCTGCATCCGTCATCTGTGGATGAAGCCTCCAGAAGAACCTGGACAAGGAGAAGATGATCAAAAATGTAGGCCTGATCATTGTATGGGGCATATCTAGAAGGAAGGAAGCCCCATGGGAAATTACATGGTGCCCATTCCAATAAATTGGTTCCCATGTAAAACATGGTTAGGCCACAACAGGAGTTGTTCTTCTAAACTATAGAATCTATAGCAACTGCTGTGGCTTTTGGGGGGGGGACTTAGCAGAGGTTCCCCTCTACAATGTTCATGTTTTCTAATAGGCCACATAGACAGGAGTTGACTTGGTGAGCCCCTTTAATATCAAAGACATCTCCCAAGAAGCTGGTCATGAGAAATCATGGAAAACCGATGATGTCCCCTACAGGAGCCACCAAAGTGGAGCTGTAGTTATAGATAAAATGAGGGCCATGTGCTTCATAGAAAACCCAAGTCCAAGCAAGAGCTTTTTTTAATGGTTCTCTCTTAATGGTTCATACCAACTAAGATATTCCAAGACAAATGAGAAACTAATAATTGGTTTTACCAACCTGTCTTTGAAGATAAACTTTTCTCCTCTGAGTTCAGTGACGGCATCAATCTCTAGATCTGGGTCACACTTTTCAGGTGTTTTGGGATGTTTTGGGTTTGGGTCTCTGTCACCAGGCCCTAGAATTCATGAAAAATTGTTAGTTGTCCTTCTAATAATAATAATAATAATAATAATTAATAATCAGTATTAGAGCCACAAGTCATGGCCTCGATCCCATTGGTACTGATAGTTTGGGTCATTAGACCTGTGGTTGGATTTGAGGACATCTGTGGACACAAAAATATGGAAGCGTCACAGTCATCTGATGAGGCCAAGACCGTTTGGCCAACCTTACAGGCATGGTGGAAAGAAAGTAAGATGATCCACTCACCATATAGATCTTGAATTCCTTGTACATCATCATCGGGAAGAATGAAGTTGGTGGTCTCTGCATAGCTATATACTGGGTACATCAATGATCCTGGATCTCTGGAATGGTCAAGGCCCAGAGCATGGCCAAACTCATGTGCAGCAACGATAAACAGGTTGTAGCCTACAAAACAATAGAGCTCATTGTTGGCTACTTATCCAATCAAATGAAGGGCATGCTGGGAATAGTAGTTTTTTACCAGGTTGGAGACCACAGGTCAATAAGCAATTATGTGAATATGTGCTCAGTATTATCTATGGTGACACGTGGGAACATCTAGTCTGGATCTGTAGGCTGGAATTTAGTAGAGTAGGCTTAGATCTTGGAGCTCAGAACCATGTCCACTACAGTCTAGATTTCAGCTAAAACCAACCTTTATAGTCATTGGTGAATATTTCATCATCATCGAAGTGAGTGTCTCCTCCAATTTTTTCTCCAGGTGGAAAGGCATGAGCTAGCAAACCATTAGGACCATCAAATGGGTAGTAGTCACCATGTTCTGGAAAGAAATAAAAAACTTCAGCATCAAAGCTATACCTCAGTATTACGCCATGGCTACCCTAAGATCTTGGAGCATCAACTAGTGGGCAAATGTAACATGAACACCCATAATAAACTGGAAACCTAAGCCTGATGGTCAATGATGACCTGGATGGGAGTTCCACGATCTCCGTTCCTCCTTACTTCACTGACAGTAGTGGCCGAGCACATGTTCATCCACATCTACAGTCACCGTGTTTCTCATGGTCTTTAGTGAGGAGACATCATCTTTATTGTTGTCATCTACTGGGCTATTCTTAATGTGTGAAGATGTACAGGGTGCACACAAGTTATTTGAGCACCCCATGTCCATGTTATTTTGACACCGTACGGTAAGGTATATAAGCGTTACCATTGTACAGTACTGTGCAAAATTTTTAGGCAGCTGCGTGGCCAAATGGTGCAAAGTATGAATGTTCTAAGAAATAGAATAAAAGAGAAATGTAAATCCCATCAATATTTGGTGTGACCTTTGCCCTTTGCCTTCCATCAGTTCTTCTCGGTACTTGCAGACAGTTTTTGAAGGATCTCAGCAGGGAGGTTGTTCCCGCCATCTTGGAGAACTAAGCACAGATATTCTGTGGTTGTAGGCCTGCTCCAATCCTTCTGACTCTTCATGTCATCCAAGACAGACTGAATGATGGTGATATCAGGGCTCTATGGGGGTCATAGCATCACTTCTAGGACTCCTCCTCCAAAGGGCAAAGGTCACACCAAATATTGATGAATTTAGATTTCTCTTTTCTTCAATAGCTTAATTTTTTTTTTAATTGACAAAAGTAAACTATTAACCCTTCAATTTCTTAACACATTCTTACTTTGCTACATTTTATCCACAAGTGCCTAAAACTTTCACCCAGTACTGTAATGGCACCATGGAATTAATATAATAATGTAAAGCACCATGGAATTAATATAATAATGTAAAGCACCATGGAACTAATATAATAATGTACAGCACCATGGAATTAATATAATAATGTACAGCACCATGGAATTAATATAATAATGTAAAGCACCATGGAATTAATGGTGCTATATAAATAAATAATAAGAATAAGAATAATGTTTACGTGATACATACAAAAAGATGATGTAAATTCCTTTCAGTGGTTTTAGTGGTTTTGTAAGTGAAGCTTCTTATCAGTGAGGGTTAAGGGTTAATCCGCTCATTATACCACAACATTATTTAGTTTTCTGTGGTTTTTGGTTTATTTCCAAATGTTTTCGTAGAATGTCTTGTGTCTTGTTTCTTTATCTAAGTCTTCATCCGCTCACTTCTATTGTATTCCTACTATCTAGTTACCTTTTTTTCCAAAGGACACCATAATATCGGCAGTGCCGGAGCGCAGTCTGGTGAAGTTTAATGGGGTGACATCACTCCACACCTTGAAGGCTTTCTTTATAGCTCTGTCCACATCTGCACGTGGTAAATCTGGAGTGTAGTTGACTATTCTAGAATAGAAAACATAATACAATGTGTTACAAGATGACACATATAATATAGTGACTCCTTATTGGTCCCCCACACATTAATTGACCCCTTTATTGCATAGTATACTGCCCATTTATTGGCCACAATGTAGTAAGTGCCTCCTTTAGTGGAGACCATACAGTAAGTGACCCCTTTACATGCTTTCATACAGTAAGTTCCCCTTTCATGACCCTCATAAAATACCTGCCCCCTATACAGTAACTTTATGACACTAGACAGGTAACAGCTACTATTCACTTACCGAACCCCACTCCTACCCATGGCCTCCTCCACTTCCCATTCGGCCTTCAAAGGGCCCCCATGAGACACAAACAACGCCCTGTTGCAGAACAATGTCAGCGACTCCCTGACTGCTGTTCAAGTTTAGGACGTGATGTGTGGCACACAGGGCCCCCTGGAGGCTGAAGTCTAAAAGAGAAGAGGAAGTTGCTGTGGGTAGGAGCGGAACACTATAAAAATGTTCTCCACCTAAATTTCCAATTCAATTATTTTCCAACTGATATGACATATTAGCTGCCAAATATTCGTCTCTTCCACTATCAACACAGACCCACAGGTCCATTGGGTGCGCTGGCTATTTGAGCATTGGGACACAAACCGAGTGTATCATGACGTTACATCAATTATAACAATATAATAATATACCATATAGTTCTAGCTGAGGTGGATACAGAGCAGGGAAGTATAGAGATACCTGTACGTGAGATTATTTCTGGGCCATTTAAGCTTCCTTGGGAAGAAGTTGTATTCTCCTATATCTGGAACTCCACATCTTGGCTGCTTCATGATATCCAGAGTTTCTTCATCCAGTTTGCCTGTCACATCCAGGCCAAAGAAGGCTTGCATCTCCTTTAGTTGGTTCGTCACACTGTTGGCTCCGCTCTTTTTCAGAATCCCAATGGGGTTGGATGAAGAAGTGTAGAAGTTGCTTAGATATTTCTAGAGACAAAGTAAAGTGTAAGAACATGGATACAGATGCAGTCGTATATCTATAAAAATTAGGACTTTTTAGGTGCTGCTTGACACCATCACACTCCTAACTATCCATAACAAGAGGTCCTGGTACTCACCTATTATTTGTCAACATAGCAGATCTTATGGTCAACACATCACTAGGTGGGTACTACCAATAGGGTTGGACCCACCTAGAATGTGCCCCTTCCTCCCTTTGGCCCCATGACAGATTCATTAGAGGCCTTTATGGTACTCGGTTGATATGTACATGCCTCTAAAGAAACCAACAATGGTGTCTAGTCATTAATATTACCCCAATAAAAAATCACATTCTGTATCTGAATACAAAGATCTACTAAATTGAGTTGAAGGGGAAATTGGAGCACTATTAAAGGGAATCTGTCATCAGAACCCAACATATCAACCCAGCCCGACAAATAGGTTAGGGTCACAGGAATCAAATGTTGTTGCCCCTTATCAATTTGTGCCCCTGTGTCACAGATATTACTATTTTGTACAATATGCAAATGAAAGTTTTGGAGCAATGAGTATGTGGCTACATATGTCTTTGGAGCAATAAGAATATGGCTACATATGTCTTTGGAGCAATGAGTATATGGCTACATATATCTTTGGAGCAATGAGTATATGGATACATATATCTTTGGAGCAATGAGTATGTGGCTACATATGTCTTTGGAGCAATGAGTATGTGGCTACATATGTCTTTGGAGCAATGAGTATATGGCTACATAAGTCTTTGGAGCAATGAATATATGGCTACATATGTCTTTGGAGCAATGAGTAAGTGGCTACATATGTCTTTGGAGCAATGAGTATATGGATACATATGTCTTTGGAGCAATGAGTATACGGCTACATATATCTTTGGAGCAATGAGTATATGGCTACATATGTCTTTGGAGCAATGAGTATATGGCTACATAAGTCTTTGGAGCAATGAGTATATGGCTACATATGTCTTTGGAGCAATGAGTATATGGCTACATATGTCTTTGGAGCAATGAGTATATGGCTACATAAGTCTTTGGAGCAATGAGTATATGGCTACATATGTCTTTGGACCAATGAGTATGTGGCTACATATGTCTTTGGACCAATGAGTATGTGGCTACATATGTCTTTGGAGCAATGAGTATATGGCTACATATGCCTTTGGAGCAATGAGTATATGGCTACATATGTCTTTGGAGCAATGAGTATATGGCTACATAAGTCTTTGGAGCAATGAGTATATGGCTACATATGTCTTTGGAGCAATGAGTATATGGCTACATATGTCTTTGGAGCAATGAGTATTTGGCTACATATGCCTTTGGAGCAATGAGTATATGGCTACATATTTCTTTGGACCAATGAGTATGTGGCTACATATGTCTTTGGACCAATGAGTATGTGGCTACATATGTCTTTGGAGCAATGAGTATATGGCTACATATGCCTTTGGAGCAATGAGTATATGGCTACATATGTCTTTGGAGCAATGAGTATATGGCTACATAAGTCTTTGGAGCAATGAGTATATGGCTACATATTTCTTTGGACCAATGAGTATGTGGCTACATATGTCTTTGGACCAATGAGTATGTGGCTACATATGTCTTTGGAGCAATGAGTATATGGCTACATATGTCTTTGGAGCAATGAGTATTTGGCTACATATGTCTTTGGAGCAATGAGTATGTGGCTACATATGTCTTTGGAGCAATGAGTATATGGCTACATATGTCTTTGGAGCAATGAGTATATGGATACATATGTCTTTGGAGCAATGAGTATGTGGCTACGTATATCTTTGGAGCAATGAGTATATGGCTACATATATCTTTGGAGCAATGAGTATGTGGCTACATATGTCTTTGGAGAAATGTTTCATGGGTGGAGGTTCTTGGACCTCTCAGAAGAATAGGGGGTTCCAAGTTCCATTCTTCCAGACAAGCTTCAGAATTTAAGCCACACCAATGGGCCACTTCACCTGGCAAATTGGGGGTCTGGGGACCCCTGTTCTTACAATAAGTGTGTGTTCCATAGTATAAGGATATTTCATGCATGTCTGAGATACCATAACAAAAGCAGGCAAGATATACTCACCAAAAGCTATAGAAATCCAAGACATAAAATCTTCTACAACGAGAGAGAAGACAGATACAATATACAGAACTAATACATACCTGTGCAAAGCGAAGATCCTTCTGTGTGATTTCTTCAGAACTGTCCTCCACAGGAATAGGAATGGAAAAGCAAAGGCCAAGACTAACCACCAGCACGATGACCGCTGATCCTGTAGGTGTCATGTTTGGTCTCGTATGCCCAGAACCTCTACTGACTGCTAGCTGCATATGAGCCTCCTTATATAGTGTACGAGCCATGAGTCACTCCATTCAGACATGCTAAATCTCCTAACCAGTGGATGGTAAATATGATTACTCCCAAATCCCCCCAGAAGACATCCTGGTTTGTGGTGTGGAACAGAAAAACTTCTACATCTGTGCCCTGCAAAGAGGATATCTTAAAGTAAACATGGCCTCAGCAGATTTGTGTGCGGGAAGTACTGAGTTGCATAAAGTGCCCCACCATGCTGGGTTTTATTCATTAGTTTGCAAAATATACTTTTTTACTCTTTGAAAGTCAAAAGAAAACCTAAAGGAAGAGATTATTGTGGGCAATTCATCGTAAGCGAGAATCTTGTCCAGGCAGCAGGTTGTCTCAAGTTCACAGGAAGTGAAAGAGCAGAATAATAGAATTTATAGTAGTGTCACATTCCATATAACATATAGATAGATAGATAGATAGATAGATAGATAGATAGATAGGAGATATATAGATAGATAGATAGATAGATAGATAGATAGATAGATAGGAGATAGATAGATAGATAGATAGATAGATAGATAGATAGATAGATAGATAGGAGATAGATAGATAGATAGATAGATAGATAATAGATAGATAGATAGATAGATAGATAGATAGATAGGAGATAGATAGATAGATAGATAGATAGATAGATAGATAGATAGACAGACCGACAGGTAGATAGATAGATAGATAGATAGGAGATATATAGATGGGAGATAGATAGATAGATAGATAGATAGATAGATAGATAGATAGATAGACAGACCGACAGGTAGATAGATAGATAGATAGATAGATAGATAGATAGATAGATAGATAGATAGGAGATATATAGATGGGAGATAGATAGATAGATAGATAGATAGATAGATAGATAGATAGACCGACAGGTAGATAGATAGATAGATAGATAGATAGATAGGAGATAGATAGATAGATAGATAGATAGATAGACAGACAGACAGACAGACAGACAGACCGACCGACCGACCGACAGACAGACAGACAGACAGACAGACAGACAGACAGACAGACAGATAGATAGATAGATAGATAGATAGATAGATAGATAGGAGATAGATAGATAGATAGATAGATAGATAGATATGGGATATATACAGTAGATACTGTAACTAGATAGATAATAGCTATGATTAAATAGAGAGTTAATTGGTTAAATAAGTCTTTTTTTACAAATACAATATGGCCAAAATTATGGCAAAGCAACTGCTAGGGGGTACAACAACTACAAGGGACCATGTCCACACAGAAGTATAGTGCAGTTACATAAATGTGATATAATCATGTGTATTATCCCTGTACTGTGACATCACTGTGTGTATTATCCCTGTACTGTGACATCACTGTGTGTATTATTTCTGTACTTTGACATCACTGTGTGTATTATCCTGTACTGTGACATCACTGTGTGTATTATCTCTGTACTGTGACATCACTGTGTGTATTATCCCTGTACTGTGACATCACTGTGTGTATTATCTCTGTACTGTGACATCACTGTGTGTATTATCTCTGTACTGTGACATCACTGTGTGTATTATCCCTGTACTGTGACATCACTGTGTGTATTATTTCTGTACTTTGACATCACTGTGTGTATTATCTCTGTACTGTGACATCACTGTGTGTATTATCTCTGTACTGTGACATCACTGTGTGTATTATCCCTGTACTGTGACATCACTGTGTGTATTATCTCTGTACTGTGACATCACTGTGTGTATTATCTCTGTACTGTGACATCACTGTGTGTATTATCCTGTACTGTGACATCACTGTGTGTATTATCCCTGTACTGTGACATCACTGTATGTATTATCTCTGTACTGTGACATCACTGTGTGTATTATCTCTGTACTGTGACATCACTATGTGTATTATCCCTGTACTGTGACATCACTGTGTGTATTATCCCTGTACTGTGACATCACTGTGTGTATTATCCCTGTACTGTGACATCACTGTGTGTATTATCCCTGTACTGTGACATCACTGTGTGTATTATCTCTGTACTGTGACATCACTGTGTGTATTATCCCTGTACTGTGACATCACTGTGTGTATTATCTCTGTACTGTGACATCACTGTCTGTATTATCCCTGTACTGTGACATCACTGTGTGTATTACCCCTGTACTGTGACATCACTGTGTGTATTATCCCTGTACTGTGACATCACTGTGTGTATTATCTCTGTACTGTGACATCACTGTCTGTATTATCCCTGTACTGTGACATCACTGTGTGTATTATCCCTGTACTGTGACATCACTGTGTGTATTATCCCTGTACTGTGACATCACTGTGTGTATTATCTCTGTACTGTGACATCACTGTGTGTATTATCCCTGTACTGTGACATCACTGTGTGTATTATCCCTGTACTGTGACATCACTGTGTGTATTATCCTGTACTGTGACATCACTGTGTGTATTATCCCTGTACTGTGACATCACTGTGTGTATTATCCTGTACTGTGACATCACTGTGTATATTATCCCTGTACTGTGACACCACTGTGTGTATTATCCCTGTACTGTGACATCACTGTGTGTATTATCCCTGTACTGTGACATCACTGTGTGTATTATCCCTGTACTGTGACATCACTGTGTGTATTATCCCTGTACTGTGACATCACTGTGTGTATTATCTCTGTACTGTGACATCACTTTGTGTATTATCCCTGTACTGTGACATCACTGTGTGTATTATCTCTGTACTGTGACATCACTGTGTGTATTATCCCTGTACTGTGACATCACTGTGTATATTATCTCTGTACTGTGACATCACTGTGTGTATTATCTCTGTACTGTGACATCACTGTGTGTATTATCTCTGTACTGTGACATCACTTTGTGTATTATCCCTGTACTGTGACATCACTGTGTGTATTATCCCTGTACTGTGACATCACTGTGTGTATTATCTCTGTACTGTGACATCGCTGTGTGTATTATCCTGTACTGTGACATCACTGTGTGTATTATCCCTGTACTGTGACATCATTGTGTGTATTATCCTGTACTGTGACATCACTGTGTATATTATCTCTATACTGTGACATCAATGCATTAATTATTCCTACGTAGTGACATCACAGTGTGTATTATCAATATGCTGTAATATCACTAAGGACAGTGATATCTTTGTGTGTATTATTTATATACTGGTATGTCACTATGTAGATAACACAACAGGGCACAGACTGGAGACCAAGGTAATGGCATGCTTAGTATAATGTGGATTGGGTGACTTGCAGTAAACATAAGGACAAGCTTCTGAGCCTAAGCAAACATTGAAGTAGATGAGGAGCTCGCAGGAGCCTCACAGAGCAACCATTGAACTTATCAAGCAAGTTTTTCTGCAGCCTGATGAAAAAACATACATTTTATTTGGGAAATTCCCATGAGTTGTCCCGTGATGAACAAATCGGGAATTGAGGAAGAAGTTTCAACCACATCCCAATTACTAACATAACTGCAATATCATAAAAGTAATGAAGGTGTATAAATAGAAGGATCTTTATGTAGTGTTACATACAGTACTGATAACGTTGTTACTCCGGTGTCGGCCGACCAGTCATGTTGCTTATACTACTCGTAGTACTGACTGAATGCCATTTGATCCTGGTGGCCTATTCAAGTTTGCATTTGTTCCTGATTTACTTCTGTATTACTGTAACTCTATTGGTCAACCCCATCCTGTTGCTGCAAGGCAATGGTAAATTTGTCCTGGCTCTGAGCTCTGTTGCCATGCTGATGTTTCTAAAGAGTTAACAAGGCATGTTATATAAACCTGCGAGTTCTCTTACGTCTCATTCACCTGATCGACCCGAAACTTGGCCGTGTATTTGGTATCTTTTTTTTTCATGGACCCATTCACTTCAATAGCTGAATTGAGTTCATTGAACTAGTTCCAATAGTCCAAGCCAAAAAAACATAGAACTATTATTTAACAGATCTTGGGTGCCACTTGGTCAATGTTCTCAGTCATGTGAATAGACTCTTACCCAAGTTCACATTTGGGGAAATTTATGAAGACTCGTGTTTTCAGTGCCAGTCTTCATATCCTCTGGACATACAAAGTGTGTACCTCATATATGGCAAAGCACATTCCCCCTCATAAATGAGGTGTACACTCGGCCGCGCCGTACTCCTGGAGTGGAATGAACCTGGTGCAAATTTCAGGGATCATTAATGCCAGTTGTGGGGAATCGCTTAGGTAGATGCTCGGTAGCAGTGCAGGAAACAGGGACACAGAGACTGGGTTGCACACAAGTTCAGCGTTTATTTCACTTGAGGTGCATAAACTGCAAATAACCAAAACAAAAACCTTCTCAGCTGATAACTAACTAAACAAAGAAACTGTTCCCTGACTATACAGGTGCCTGGCTGCCAGACTCTCGCTCTGGAAACTTCAAACGGGTGGCACAGTGCCTGCTTTGTGGGTTCAGTTCACACAAGAACTCTCAGTTCTGTCAGTATAGTACCACACTTTCTAGTCCTCACACACAGACTATATCAGGCCTTAATCACACAGCTGACCTCCCTGGTGTGGGTCTTTACCATACACCCTTTAGCTGCCTGGCTGGAACATACCAGTTTTCTCAGACCACACCCTTCACTTTTTCACACAGTTCACCGACTTAAATGATAATAAATATAATGTACAAAACCGAAAACACAGATTTGTGCAAAAAACTGTGACTTTTTTTAATACCATCTATAAATGATAAATCTGCCCCAATGTGTTCTAAGAAGACTCATCCAGTCCGTTGTTTATATGGACCATACCTCAAGTCACCTTTTTCCAAATGTTGTCCCAAGCTGTTTCCAAGTCGATGTTCACGGTACTTAATGCTACCTGACCTTTGACTATTCTTGGCTATAATCTTGCATTGAGTCTTGGTTACTATACGATGTTTTCCTTGTGACAATCCCTGGTTTCACGTTCCTATGTTGCAGTCGCACTCCTATAGTGATATCACATTTTTGGCCTGTGAACATGTTCCCTTTTCCAGTTTTTGGAGGCACTCCTGTGTTCCATGTTTCTGACTCCAGCTCCTGGTCTTTCCTTGGTTGCTTCTGGTTTCAGGTCATGGTCCTTTTCTAGTGTCCGTGCTTCTGTTCCTCATTTTATACCTGGGCTTTTCGATCCTGTTCCAGGCTCCATGTTTTCTCCTAGCTCCATGGTCCTGTTCCATGTTCCACATCTGGTCTTGTTTCTGTCATGTCATTACTTCTGCATCTTACTGTCAACCGAGGCCTACTCTGCGGCCAGAAACCTGGGGATCTTCCTGCAACAAAGTACACAGAGTACCTTCTTGGAGAGACTAAGAGTAAAAACTAAGGGATCCCTTAGACTCTGCACCCTGGTCTAGTCCGTGCCAAACAAGCTGCAGCCATAAGGATCCACGGTCTTGGTATTTTCTACATTGAGGTTCATTACTTAGAACATTCTAGATTAACCTACAGATATATTTATGTAGGTCACGGAGAGGACAAACAAGGACAAGGTTGATGAATACAGAGGAAAAAATGTACTTTTTATTACAGCCCCTCCACCTTTCACTAGTAACAAGTAGACGCCATGTCTGGGCAGAACATTAGACATTTCATAGACCAGGTGAATTCTATGATGATGTTTGTGTTGGGATTGGCTTGGTATGTAAAGACTCAGAAGATGTGAAAAATGACGCAAATGACAAAGATAGGAAATTCAGTTCTGTCTTGTTTTGCAAAATCTGAATGTCAGATGGTATATTTCCCCCAGTGCCCACCTTCACCCCAAAGAGTGTTACCCTTCCCCTCCCCCCGTGCTCTGATCTATAATTACATTGTACTTATAGATCACTAATGCTGCACCTAGGACCTGTTCTGACTCACACGATGTGTGTATCTTCTATTCTTCTTCAAGGTCCAAGCGGTACCATAGACTAGGAATTGTGGTTCCAGGAACAGAATAGAAGGATGCACAATATTAGGCCACTATTACCGAAATAGAGCCCCCCAGGTAATAGCATTTCTTATGTGGGGTCACTATTACTGTAATAGTGCCCACCCCCACAATTAATAACATTACTTTAGTTGGGGGTGGGGGCTATGACCTGTGGGGAGCATTATTAGTCCACTATTACAGTGATAGTACCCCTCCCCAAGTAATGGCATTACTTATGTGGATGGGGGGGGGGTACTATTAGGGGACTATTACTATATTACCATTACCATACTGTAGATCAGGGGTCCTCAAACTACGGCCTGCGGGCCACATGCAGCCCCCGAGGATATTTGTCCGGCTCGCCGCATGTGGCCCGCATGCCGTTGTCTATATCGCTCACTAATGGGGAATCCAGAATATGTACTGGGAAGCAAATAATAAAGTGTGGGGGTACATATGTACTAGGGAGCATATGATAAAGTGTGGGGGGGCGTACTGAGGAACATATCATACAGTGGGGGGTGTACTGAGGAGCCTATCATAAAGAAGGGGGCCGTACTGTGGAGCAAATAATACAGTGGGGTGGGGGCGTACAGAGGAGCAAATAATACAGTGAGGGGCGTACTGAGGAGCAAATACTACAGTGGGGGCGTACGGAGGAGCATATAATAGTGTGGGGGGGTCATACTGAGGAGCATATAATACAGTGTGGGTGGGTATACTGAAGAGCAGATTATACTGTGTGGGGAGAGCGTACTAAGGAGCAGATAATACTGTGTGTGTGTGGGCGTACTGAGGGGCATATAATACTGTGGGGTGGCGTACTGAGCAGCATATAATACTGTGTGTGGGGGAGTACTGTGGAGCATATAATACTGTGGGGGGAGTGCTGTGGAGCGTATAATACTGTGGGGGGTGCTACTGTGGAGCAAATCTTAAATTTTTTTTAAACTATATTTCGGCCCTCCAGTGGTTTGAGGGACAGTGAACTGGACCCCTGTTTGAAAAGTTTGAGGACCCCTGCTGTAGATACTCTTGGGGACCAGATGCCCCTATGGACCAATCTAGCCCTGGTAGAATTTAGCAATAGTTTAGTTTTGGACATGTCTACATGCCCCAAAGTAATGTGATGGTAAATGCCACCAGGGTTGGACTGACTTATTGGAGATTCTGGTTGGTCCCCAAGAGTCCAGCAGAAGACAACCCAATGTAAACGTTATACAGGGATCATAAAGACTGGAGCATGTCCCTAACACAGTACTGGCCTCTGGACTCTGTAGATTGACCTTATCTGACTCCTATAAACCACAAGCATGACATATTCGGTGCACTGTCAGTTGGCAGGTAGATGATTCCACCACTTCTCTGACGTTGTGGTAGTCCTCAGCTTCATTCAGTCGCATAGTTAGTCTCTGACTTTTCTGATGAATGCTTCCATTCCATTGCACATACTACTTGGTGGGATGATAACAATGTGATCTCTCACTAAGGCCACAGAAATGTGTCAACATCAGTGCTCAGGTTACCGGAGGAATGTGAATGTGTAGCTAATCCGTAACAAACACATTCCTCTAAAAACAGCAAACAGCCCCGGGACACGGAGTTTTATCTGTTTTGGAAAAGTGAATAAGTCATCTGAGATTGGGCAATAATAAAGGCTATGAACTTGGCAGCACGAAGGAGACGATGTCTTCTAGGTATGTCTGTGCTGGTAATGCATTTAGAATATATACAGAGGATGACGATGGATAGGGACAGGCCCTCCACCCGAAATACAGGGAGTAGACATCTATAAGTCTTGGGTGAAGGAAAAGTATGGAGAAGACACAAAGATGGCAACCACCTGCGGCAGAGGATGAGTGTACTGCACTAGCCTTATATCTAAATACCCTGAACATCGTCTTGACTCAGATCCACATCAAGCAGTCTGTTGTTCTGGTCCATACACTTATTAGATACTTTCTCTAAAACCCTGTGACTTTGGACAAAAATACATCTAATTTGCATGGTTAGGGCCCCTTCACACAGAGGATACTCTGGCTGATTTGGAACGTGTAAAGGTTCCGAATCAGCAGCGTTTAAAGCAGGTCCCATTGCTTTCTATGGGAGTCGGCATACGTGCGCTCCCCATAGAAATGAATGGGATCTGTTTTGAGCGCTCACATTCCAACACGTGTATACGTGCCAGAATGCGCACCCGTAAACTCCGTGTGAACTGGCCCTACGACATGTAATATCGGTAAGTGGAGAGAGTTGGGTGCACATTGTAAAGTTTATGTTCTGCTTTATATTGTTTTGTGACTTTTTCAATACTCCTAGATCTAAACACTGTAATTTTAGGTGTGGTATAGAAGGTGGCTGTGGTCTCGCTAAAAGAGTGTGGCTTGTCAGGATTTAGATATGGTGTGAGTGATGTGGTATTGTTGGCAGGGCTACCATTCAGTTGTAACTTACCCACAGCCCATGTCAGCTTGGTGCCAGTGGTGGCCAGGATACACATTTCTTGCCTTTTTCATTGAGTCAAATGAGTGATTGATCAGTGGAGATTAGAGCTGAGCGATCGGGATCGGGAAAGATCGGATCCCAATCGGCGATCGAGCAAATTTCACGAATGGGATCGGCTGGAAAATGATCGGAAATCGGATTTTAAAATCGATCCTGAAATCTCAGGATCGGCTCAGCCCTAGTGGAGATCAAACCCCACTGATCATGTGAATGGGTCTGAGCAGCAGTATCGGTGCCTTCACCCATATGGATGACTTTATTTTCATGTGGAAATGTGGTACTTTGTGGATATACTTGTCCTACATTAGATGTCTTCCACTTCTAGGACAAGGGGATAGATACTCAAGTGAATATTTGGAACTTTACTATATACAGTACATGTACGTGCATCAGCTGAACCAGCCAATGTAAACAGATTTGGCCATCCATATAATGTCTATAGGTTCCCCTTGGCTCACCCTGATGGCAGATATTGGGTTAGATACGTTAGGCCCAAGATAGCCCAACACTGCTTTCTACAAGACATATAAACGAATCAAGTGCCTCACTCTTCTGTTGGGGCCATTGTCATAACCCAGGACCATGATGGTTGCCCCATATTGAGTTTGCCATGTGGCCCCTCTGATCTATGTATGCCTTGGCCTCTAAGCGTTAATACGTCTGTAGTAAACACACTTCCGAACATGGAATAAAGCAAAGCGTACCAATAAGTTTTAATAAATACATCTGCCATATACATGTGCGCGGTTTTTAGGTATTACAACCACTCGCTATACAATATCAATAATGATGTGATCAATTCTTAACAGAAGACAGAGAATTTTTCTGTGACATCTGTAACATGGCCGATTTTTGGGTCATATTCAATTTGTCTTTCTCCATGATAAAAGTAGATGTTACCTATATGAGAAAAGATCATCCGTAATAGTGTTATTCAGGCTGTGTATATATCATATACTATTCTACTAAATAATAAGTCATTTGGGCATCGCTGTAATAATGTAAATTTAGAGGTATAAAGGCTAGGGATGTTAGGGAAATGCGTTATATGAAAGTGGGGAACAATTATTAGGCATGGCGTTCCCAGAATGCGGAGTGCGAGGTGCAGATCGGGTCTGGAGGTGCAACATTTGGTACAAAAATGGGCCATGCCCGGAACGAGTGCCTCAATATTATCCCTCTATGCCAGTTTTGTGGTGTAGGGGGAATGATGAATTTCCACCTGGCATATAAAATAAGTAACCAAGGAATAAGACTAACGTGTACACAAAGTCAATGACTTTCTGGGTATCTCCCTATAGGTGGCACTAGAGATATAGTTTCTTCCCACTTGAGGAGGACTAATTTGCATACCTGTTCCCAGGAATCTTTGCCTGTAAGACTCCTTAAACTAGATGGATCTCCATAAAAGACCCATTAGGTCCCAAGAGCAATCACTTGCACAAGATAGATCAGGGGTGCCCAATACCTCGATCGCGATCAACTGGTCGATCACGAAGGAAGTATGGGTCGATCGTATGACCTGCTTCTGTCCTGTGTGTCTCGGCGGCAGAGCGGAGGGAAGTCTTCCCTCTGCTCCGCTGCCGAGACACACGGGACAGAAGCAGAAGTAGCTCCGGGGAATGATGTGCTCCCCGCTCTCCAGTCAGCCACGGGGGTCTGTGCTGAGGGCACCGGCATTACTGGCAGTGGTGTCGGCTCTGTGCTGGGTGCCCGGGCAGTGCCATGTGAGCTCAGCCAATCAGAACGTCTGCATCAGAGCAGGCCCCACCCCTTAGACTTTTTAAGCCCCACCCAGTCTTGTTAGATTTGTGGGCCCCGCCCACACAGCAGACCTAGGCCCCGCCCACACAGTAGATCTTATTGAAAGTCATTTTATAAGTAGCTCACATGCTGAAAAACTGTGAGCACCCCTGAGAGAGATCATTCCTTGTCTTACCGTTCTCATGCATATAAGCCGCGTCCACGTTCTTTCCAACTCCAGGGAACTGCGACTCCAGTTGCACAGGAAATCCATTGTCCATCTGTTTTTTATGCACATCATAACTAAACAAATATCAAATACCATCAGTGTACAATATACAGTATATGATGCACATGTGCCTAAATGAGGACTTACACTTTGCATAATCTTGAGGAAGGGGTCCACAGCAAAATATGGTCGATGGAAAGATATAAGAGTTACAATTAGGACATGACCTGCACATCTGATCATTGGCTTTTTTCTACAAGATCATTTTCAATGTTCCCACAGGACAAGCCCATGGCCAAGACATAGAAAGATTTATACTGTTGTACAATACTATCTGACTCACTACAGCACACTAACATAAGCTATTGCAGCAGTGGCATAGTTATGGGAGTCACAGGGATGCAATGGCAACCAGACCTCAAAGCAGGGATGCAATGGCAACCAGACCTCAAAGCAGGGATGCAATGGCAACCAGACCTCAAAGCAGGGATGCAATGGCAACCAGACCTCAAAGCAGGGATGCAATGGCAACCAGACCTCAAAGCAGGGATGCAATGGCTACCAGACCTCAAAGCAGGGATGTAATGGCAACCAGACCTCAAAACAGGGATGCAATGGCAACCAGACCTCAAAGCAGGGATGCAATGGCAACCAGACCTCAAAGCAGGGATGCAATGGCAACCAGACCTCAAAGCAGGGATGCAATGGCTACCAGACCTCAAAGCAGGGATGCAATGGCAACCAGACCTCAAAGCAGGGATGCAATGGCTACCAGACCTCAAAGCAGGGATGTAATGGCAACCAGACCTCAAAACAGGGATGCAATTTGAGGAGGTTTAGAGTGTGCAGTTGGATCTTGGCCCAGGAGCCTTAGGGGGAGCATAAGGTGACTTTTCCAAATATGAGGAGATTAGTCCTGTCAATGATACAGTTTATTGGCCTAACACTTATTTTGCATGGGAGCCCAAGAGCTTCATGTCACACCCTGTCCCATAGGCTATGGGATCTACCCTCTACCTCCATGAAGTTGGACCATGCACTATAATCAGAAAGTAAGAAATCGTGCCTTCAAACACTATGACCCATGGCATGTAATGGAGAACTGAGCTGATGCTCCAACTTTTGTACGTATTCCAATCTGGGGATATGATTGACATGATATGGATATGATATCTGCCCAGAGTATGGCTGTTCTGCCCATGCTTCTGCCCTGCCATATTTAAAATTTATTGCGTGAAGGAAACTGACTTCCTAAAATCCCCCCCTCTACTGCACAACATACCTCCAGCACAGGTCTCCAGTAAAAAAGAAGGTTTTTCCTTTGCCCCCATCATGGACAGCAGCGTCTATTCTCATTACAGACTTGGGAAAGCCAAAGGAACCAATATCTTGAGGTTCTCCGACTTCCAGATTCGATCCACTGACAGACCAGAACTGTCTTCCTAAGAGAAGGTCACAGGTTCCATAAGGGTGTAAAACATCAATAACAGTCCATGTCTACTTTAAAGGGGTTGTCCAAGATTAGTTAAAAGGTTGGCTTTATTTTTACCAAAACAGCACCCATCTTAACCATGGGCTGTGTCTGGTTGAACGTAGATGACGTGGGATACCAGACACAACCCATGGACAAGTGTGTGATGTTTCTGGAAAATGAAAGAGCTTTCTGTAATCCAGGACATTCCCTTTTTCTATATTGGTTGCAAACTTAAACTCACCTTTAAATATCAAAATGGTGTCCTTGTCTGGGAAATTATAAGCGGCATCTATGAAATCGGGAACTTCTTCCCACAGTGAAATTATCGGGATTGCTTTATGTGCAGACAAGTTTGGATGGTGATACCACACATATCTGCCAAAAATATAAAGCAAATTGAAGTCATACTGGAATGAAAACATCAAATGGTGCCATATAGCACTTGCCTATCTCTGACACTCCCATGACTTTGAATGGCGCAATAGCGTGCATCTGTAACCACCACTCCCTTCAAACAGGGGGCATGAGACTCCTAATGTCATGATGGAGGGAGCCAAAGCAGTGGTCTGGTACATATCACCTAGCTTGTGTTGATTGTGAGAATCCCCTTCAAAGTAAATGCCTCTTTTCCCAACAGTGCCCCTACAGGACAAATGAAGCATTGCACATTACAAATCAATGAGCAGCTATCGACTAATATCATGCGGATCATGAGTCTATAGATAGGTTCCAGTTAGAATATCTCTACTAGAACATTCCTTAAAGGGAAACTCTCCTAATTTCTGATCATTGTACTATAATGGTCCACCACTGACTCCGCTGTTAACCACAAGTTAGTTTAGATTACTTGAAGAAAATAAAAAAGGAAGGTTAGAAAATATGTTACAATACCTGTCTTTAAAGATAATGCTGCCTCCCTCCCAATGTGCCATGGCGTCGATAGGAACCTCCTGGCTGCAGATGGTGGGAGGTATAAAACTTTGGGGTCTTAAACCTGAAACCAAGGTACAGAGTAAAATGGTAGTGTGTTTTAGTAAATCCATTTGTAAACACTATATTAGAGAAGCCTGAGTTAGGCCTCAAGTGGGCAAGCCAAGGGGGGTCTGACTTTTAGCGGAATGCACTTGGGTGACATCTGAGGACCCCCTTCCATCCCCCATTGATTGTTACGGAGCAGGATAGAACCTGCTCTATATTAGAATGGAGCATCAGTACACCCTTCGGAAGAGGCTTTATCTACACACCTGAGACCTTAATAGAGGGGTCATCTAGAACCTTTATCAATTAGGTCACCCATCATAGGATGAAGCAATGGACAGTAACAATAGCGTAGTAATGGACTGAGATGGAGCCCCCTCGGTCTGGGTCTGTTCCAATTGACTTTAATGTAAACAACATGGCGGACACTTTCTTCTGTCATATTTTTCACTTTTGTAATGATGGACAGAAGTAATCTTATATTGTGTTTTTTACATGTCGATGAATGCAGATGGACACCTGACGGAGGGGGCTCTGTCTGGATCTGTCTTTTAATGTTCGTTGCTCTCATCCTGTAACGGATTAAAGCTACAAACAATAAAGGAAATCTAAATACTAAACCACCAGGCCCTTATGGACTGGGGGTTTAGTATCCCAAAATAACTTTTAGGCTGAGGCCCCACGTTGCGGAAACGCAGCTTTCTTTGTTGCAGATTTTGTTGCGGTTTTTTGAGCCAAAGCCAAGAATGGCTTCAAATGGAATGGGAAATATATAGGAAGTTCTTATACTTCTCCCTTCTGCACAATCCACTCCTGGCTTTGGCTCAAAAAACCACAACAAAATGTACAACAACAAAAAAAGCTGCATTTCCACAACGTGGGGCCTCAGCCTTATACTTCCCCTGCCCAGTGGCGTAACTACCGTCGTAGCAGCAGAGGCAGCTGCCACAGGGCCCGGGACATTAGGGGCCCGGTGACAGCTGCTACCGCTGCTATCATTATACTCGGGGGTCTTTTCGGAAAATTCTACACATATAATAAAAATTCATATTTATTAAAGGGATTCTACCATTAAAAATATTTTTTCTGTGGCTAACACGTCGGAATAGTCTTTAGAAAGGCTATTCGTCTCTTACCTTTAGATGGGATCTCCACCGCGCCGTTCCTAAGTAATACCAGTTTTTACAGGTATGTAAATTAGTTCTCTGGCAGCGATGGGGGCGGGTCCCAGCGCTGAAGATGCGATGAGGGCATCCCCACCATTGCCCGAGAACAGGATCTTTTGCCGCCTCTATCTTCTGCTGGATCCTCCCCTTCTTGCTTCGTCTTTCTTCAGTGGCTTCACCTCTGTCGGCTCTGGCACTAGTAGAGCTGAATGCGCATGTGCGGCCATACTTCCGAGGCCGCAATTGCTCGCATTCGGCTCTACTAGTGTCAGCCGACAGAGATGAAGCCGCCGAAGAAAGAAGGGAGGATCCAGCAGAAGATAGAGGCGGCGCAGGATCCTGTTCTCGGGCAGCGGTGGGGACGCCCTCATCGCATCTTGAGCGCTGGGGCGCTGCCAGAGAACTAATTTACATACTGGTAAAAACCGGTATTACTAAGGAACGGCGTGGCGGAGATCCCATTTAAAGGTTGGAGACGAATAGCCTTTCTAAAGGCTATTCCGACGTGTTAGCCACAGAAAAAAAGATTTTTAATGGTAGAATCCCTTTAAGCAGATAATTAAAAATATACATATATATATATATATATATATATATATATATTGTAAATTTAATCACATAACAATGTTCAAATTATTGTGATGAATTTTCATATATGATATTTATGTTATTTCATTATCTGCTTAATAAATATGAATTTTATATTATATGAGTGGGATTTTCTTGTTTCATTTCGCTTGTCCACCGAATTCCACTGTGTTTTTATTTAGCCCATTTTGTGGTTTGTTCCATCTCTAGGTAACTATTAAGTTTTTGGAGTTTTTTTTTTTGTAAAATGTGGGCACCAGTGGATTTAAAACAAGTCTGTAAGGAATTGGGGGTTAGTGTCCCAAATTGACCTGATACATTCCCTTAAAATAACAGTGGCGTGAACTTACCCTTAACCAGAGAGGATAGCAGGTAGAAAGAGCATAGATTGCTTTGGAGGATCTGACACATACCCCTTACATGCGTTACACTGACAGATAGACATTTCAATGACAATACTTCATTTTCGTTGTGCGCCCCAGTGTAAAACATATACCAAGCCCCATAACTATAATGTAATAATGTATCAGGTGCAGTACTAGAAGAGACGCTTTATGGGCCCTCCAAAGTTCCTGGGCCCCAATGTTAAACATGTACGGGCCCCATAACTAATTTATCATATCTAGGGTTGAGCGATCGTGTTCGGAAAAGATCGGATTTCGATCGGCGATCGAGAAAATTTCATGATCGCGATTGCAATTCCGAACACGATCTTTTTAGGTGGGATCGAGATCGGTGATTATTTCCCACAATGTTTTGCTACTGGCCAAGCATTGTGGGAAAAGCTAACAGTGTTAGCCTTCACACTGAGTATATGCTCCGCTCATTCTGAGCGGAGTGTATACTCAGTGTGAAGGCTCGCTGCGGTTCCATAGGAATGAATGGAAGCAGCCGGCACACAGCCTTAACCCCCTGCGCGACGGCTGCGTCCATTCATTCTAATGGGAGACTAGCTAACATCTCTAGTAGCTACTTACCTGCAGAGATGGCTGGTCCGGTGCCCGGTGTTCTCAGTCTTCTTTGCCTCGCTGCCCCCGCCTCCCAGGTTAGTGTTAAAGAGCTAGGAAGAAAGCGGGGCTTGTGGCTTAGGAGAGTGTGGGCGGGTACTGGGAGGGGAAACATCACATCTCCCCTCCCGGTACCCGCCCACACTCTCCTAACCTGGGAGGCAGGGGGCAGCGAGGCAAAGAAGAACGAGAACACTGGGCAACGGACCAGCCATCTCTGTAGGTAAGTGGAGACCAGGGGGGATGAAGTAGCCAGAGGATTAAAAAAAAATCCTCTGGCTACTTAGTGATTAAAAAAATCACTATACAGCGTGGATTCTAACAATTAAAGCATTCAGTTGTTAGATTCCATGCTGTATAGTGAATAGGATTGTTTTTAAAATCCGATCTCCGATTAGTAAAAAAATCCCATTGCTTGCATTGGGATCGGAATTGGGATCGAGATCGGATTCGAATGAAAAATGATCGGAAATCGGATTTCAAAATTTATCCTGAAAAGTCAAGATCGGCTCAACCCTAATCATATCCAGTACTGGGTTTTCACCTATTGGGAAGAGACACCTTATGGGTCCTCCAAGGTTGACACTGCCCCCTCTGTATCCACACAAGTTACGCCCCAGAGGAATACACTTGTACCCATGTAGATTACAGGTTATCATAGCTGATCACTGGGCGTCTAAGCAGTGGAATACCCTGTGATCTGCAGAAGACCCTTCTAACACAAAGTATAGTTGACAATTCTTTTCTGGGATGGTTTATAGCTAGGTACAGAATACTCACTAACTTGTCCTTATTCATGTGTTAATGGTAGAGATTTAAAGGGGTTGTCCACTTTCAGACCAATATTGACAAACAAATGTACAATAAAAAGATATACAATTTTCCAATATACTTTCTGTATCAATTCCTCACAGTTTTCTAGATTTCAGCTTGCTGTCATTCATTCTGTTACTTCTAGAGGATAAAACTCTGATCATGGTCATGTGATGAGCGCACATTTTTAAGGCCCTGCGCATCGGATCGCTGCAAAAAAAACCGACCAAGATGGAAACGCGGCACATTTTTTTCTGCAGCGTTTTTCACAAAAAAGTTCACAGAGTTTTCCTCCTTTACATTCACCACCAGATCACTCGCACGTGCGCTACGTATATAAACCAATAGTTGCAATATGTGAAATCTAACGCAAGCATATTATGATGGGATCCAGAAGATCACAATGGAAATAAGCAATGTGACCATTACCGTAGAGTTCCTGGATTCCCAAGACATCATCCTCCGGAAGGGTGAAGTTCTCAGATCTGAAGTAGGTGTAGATGGGGTACATAAGAGCATGAGGAGTACCGGAGTGTGCCAGCCCCAATGTGTGTCCAAATTCATGAACAGCCACTGAGAATAAGTCGCAGTCTGCAAGGAGAAAATGAAGGAAGTAAGAGGACATATGAAATATACAAAAAGATGAAATCTTATGGGGTGATCCACTGAGAAGTAGGGAAATGTCAGTCTTTTGTGTAGAATGGTTGGAGCGTCAAGTTACTCCTTTGTATGAAACTTTTACCTTCTGAATCCACAGTCCAAGTTTCATCATCATCAAAGTGAACATCTCCACCCAAGAGTTCTCCAGGAGGAAAGGCGTGAGCCAGCACCCCTCTTGGACCATCGAAAGGGAAGAAATCTCCATGTTCTAGAGATGACCAAAGAACAACCTTCCATTATTACTATACATTACTACACATTTACAACAATTTCTTCAGATTTCTCCACCAGATCTCACCTTTGGCAACAAAGGCGATCATCACATCAGCAGTTCCTCTATGAAGCTGTAGGAACTGGAGTGGGGTCTCCTTGTTCCACACTTTCAAGGCTTCTCGGATGTTTTTTTCCACATCAGCTGGAGACAGATCTGGGGTATAGTTAACTATCCTACAAAATACATTATTATCATATGTAATGTCACACATGAAAAAATAGTAAATTTACTAAAATTGCTCAGAAGATAAGATGGGATATTCTGGATTCCACTGGTCCAAGGTTTTATAGAATAATTCAGACCATGTCTTTATCGATCACTTGGTCACCTTCCATGTTTATGGTACCCAAGGTGACTTTTGGGGGATCAAATCTCAAAACTAGGCATACCTACCGTTCTTAAGGTCAACCAGGCTGACTGGTGTGGATCCAGCTATGAAAATCCTTAGTGATCATCTGTGATCATTGTGATGTGATGTGTATTTTTTGTGGGTGTCAGTGCCGTATACAAGGACCCCACATTAGGAAGTGTGTCCTACAGGCTAACCCCATTACACTGTGTTATGTGAGACTCCATGGCCCCCCTCCCCATATTCTACATTGGTTCTGCACATGTTAAATTGACAAATTAGATATCTCCTCAATAACTGTGACTCCCCTATTGATGAAACTTAATAAATGTAACTGGACAACATATGAAGAATCATTTGACATTACCGGTATGTTATGATAGGGGATGTCCATTTTAAGTCCTTCTGGATGACGGCATACTCTGCAATGTCAGGAACTCCACATCTGGCCTCATCCACCCTATTGTCTTTCTTCACTTCATGGTCCACGTTCCAGAGCTGGTCAGTAAGCTTCTTATGCATGATTATGTCCTCCATGTATCCTCCGTCGTTCTCATTTGTCTGTATACAGGATATAACAAATACAGGGTGTGTAATACGAAAAGTATTATTATAGGATTTTATCAGTGGCATAGATACATAGGTTAGAGTTGCCAGAATCAAATGTTGTTTTGGTGGTTTTTGTCAATATGCAGATGGACTCTTTGGAGCAATGTGGGCATTGTAGCTTTCCTCTTTTGAACAATAGCAACACCCCCATGGCTCCAAAGAGCTCATTTGCATATTGTCAATAACATTGATATCTCTTCAATGGAGATGCCAATTCACAAAAGGAGAACACTGTTTGATTCTGGTGACACTAACCTATCTATCTGCAGAGTTTGCATGCAGGGGAAGGGAAAAGAGGAAAATGCACAGCCGCCCACTTAAATGTTAATTTTTAAAGCAATATATTATTGGCAAAATTCAAAGTTCATAGGATTGAATCACTGACCCGTCTGTTTGAAGTTCCAAACACGGAATATGCGCACGGACTTCTCCGCTCCTCCGGTCAGAAGCACTTGTGCACATTCAAGGAAATAAAAAATTGAAGATCCAGCGTATCCGTAAAAATATTTTCTTACTTTATTCAATGGCCCATAGTCATATTAAAATTGAGTCACAGACATGAATGGTATAGAACAAGGCAAGATGGAAACAGCATTAAGTCCAACTAAGAGAACTATGTTCTCGAAACGCGTCAGTCGGACTTAATGCTGTTTCCATCTTGCCTTGTTCTATACCATCCATGTCTATGACTCAATTTTAATATGGCTATGGGCCATTGAATAAAGTAAGAAAATATTTTTACGGATACGCTGGATCTTCAATTTTTTATATCTATCTGCAGGGCTGGGGTGATATGCTGGTTCTAGTGACACTAACCTATCTATCTACAGGGCTGCATTCTGATGACCCTAACCTAATTAACTCGAGGGCTGGGGTGATATGCTGGTTCTGGTGACACTAACCTATCTATCTGCAGGACTGGGATGATATGCTGGTTCTGGTGACACTAACCTATCTATCTGCAGAGCTGGGGTGATATGCTGGTTCTGGTGACACTAACCTATCTATCTGCAGGGCTGGGGTGTTATGCTGGTTCTGGTGACACTAACCTATCTGCAGGGCTGGGGTGATATGCTGGGTCTGGTGACAGTAACCTATCTATCTGTAGGACTGGGGTGATATGCTGGTTCTGGTGACAGTAACCTATCTATCTGCAGGACTGGGGTGATATGCTGGTTCTGGTGACAGTAACCTATCTATCTGCAAGGCGGGGGTGATATGCTGGGTCTGGTGACACTAACCTATCTATCTGCAGGGCTGGGGTGATATGCTGGGTCTGGTGATACTAACCTATCTATCTGCGGGGCTGGGGTGATATGCTGGGTCTGGTGATACTAACCTATCTATCTGCAGGGCTGGGGTGATATGCTGGGTCTGGTGACACTAACCTATCTATCTGCAGGGCTGGGGTGATATGCTGGTTCTGGTGACACTAACCTATCTGCAGGGCTGGGGTGATATGCTGGTCCTGGTGACACTAACCTATCTATCTGCAGGGCTGGGGTGATATGCTGGTTCTGGTGACAGTAACCTATCTATCTGCAGGGCTGGGGTGATATGCTGGTTCTGGTGACACTAACCTATCTATCTGCAGGGCTGGGGTGATATGCTGGTTCTGGTGACACTATCCTGTCTATCTGCAGGGCTGGAGTGATATGCTGGTTCTGGTGACACTAACCTATCTATCTGCAGGGCTGGGGTGATATGCTGGTTCTGGTGACACTAACCTATCTATCTGCAGGGCTGGGGTGATATGCTGGTTCTGGTGACACTAACCTATCTATCTGCAGGGCTGGGGTGATATGCTGGTTCTGGTGACACTAACCTATCTATCTGCAGGGCTGGGGTGATATGCTGGTTCTGGTGACAGTAACCTATCTATCTGCAGGGATGGGGTGATATGCTGGTTCTGGTGACACTAACCTATCTATCTGCAGGGCTGGGGTGATATGCTGGTTCTGGTGACAGTAACCTATCTATCTGCAGGACTGGGGTGATATGCTGGGTCTGGTGACACTAACCTATCTATCTGCAGGGCAAGGTTGATAGGCTAGTTCCGGTAACAGTAACCTATCTATCTGCAGGGCTGGGTTCTGTGACAGACTCCCTTTTGAATACAAACCTTTGCATCCTGTAGATCATGAGTTATAAGGATCTTCCGGTCTGGAAGTCTGTTCCTCCTGATCGGCAAGGCATTTACTATACCAAGAAAGAGAAAGCTCAGTGTGACTTGGAGCACTCTCATGGTGTGGCTATTCCTTGGCTATAACATCATGTTGACTGGGCCAGTTACATTTATAGTTACGTGAAGGCTGACACCAACTTCTTATCAGACTATGACATTCTTCATGGCTCAGCTAACCAAGAATTTACCAGTATAAAAAGCTGAATAGTGAATTGTGATAAAAGTCACATTTCTATTATAATGTTCACAATAAAGCCAAAGGTTAAAAAGTAGCAATTTACATCTGACACTCTGAGGGTTCTGAGTGACTCCTTAGCCATATTGGTATTGCAAATGTATTGAATTTAAGAATCTATGGGGTAGATTTATGTGCAATGCCACGGTTTTACAGTCCCTATAGTGAATCCCATCCATATATTGCAGAAAACATCCACAGCAGAAATGCTACGATTTCCAAAACCGTTGAGATTTTGGAAATAGTAGCATGTCAATTATACCTACGAAAATGCTGGCGGTTTCCTTATAGGTAAAATTGAAGCAGAAAGTTTGCATAGAAAAACTGCACATTGTAGTTGAAGGGTGCTGTCACAGATTTTGCATTAGGACCCAGAAATTTCACGGGACACATCTGTTAATGATCAGATTATAACCCTCATCTACACCAATACCCACCCTGTATGTGCTCACTTTGGTTGCAGTATAACTGGAGTTTCATAAGTCTTTTGACTTGTGATAGGTCAGTGAGGTCCTGGTGATGACAATCTTACTGATCGCTGAAACTTCTGCCCCTTCGTTTCAATGATCGGTTGTGGTCTCAGCCCCTGGACTGTCTCTACGATCAAATGTTTTATAAAAAAAAACAAGAGGTACACAAGATATGATAGATAGATAGATAGATAGATAGATAGATAGATAGATAGATAGATAGATAGGAGATAGATATATAGATAGATGATAGATAGATAGATAGATAGGAGATAGATAGATAGATAGATAGATAGATAGATAGATAGATAGATAGATAGATAGATAGATAGGAGATAGATAGATAGATAGATAGATAGATAGGAGATGATAGATGGAGATGATAGATAGATAGATAGATAGATAGATAGACACACACATACACAAACTTCTACAATTGGTTAAACTATTGATAAAACAATGTAACGTCATTTTCTCTAGATTTTCCCAAAAACATTCTGCTCTGTGGTGTCACCGGAATAAGAAGTTGTGATTTGATACAAATGAATCACTTTCCTTCCCTTTATTTTCATGAAACTAGACCTTTACCCCCCGCAGGTTGTCCTGGTTTATGGTTTGCAAACATTAAAGGGTAAAAAAATCCCCTTTATTTGGTTTCTGTGGGTGGAAAAGTGAGACTGATCCATAAACTAAATGTTCCTGACAATACTTGTAATCTATTCTTTCCAGACAGCTACCGTTGATCGGGCACAGACAATGGAAGTGTCTGACTGCGAAAAGGAAGCGGAAAAGGGAAAGTCCCTTGTAAATTATCTACAGTCAATGGAACTCTGGCAGTCATATACTGTATATCAGATGCATGGAACAGAGCTGCTATAAGGTTTCCATAGATCTTTTGGTAAAGTTACATTGTTGATAAATCAGTATATTTACACCGATATCCCTCAGAAGGCACACCATACCTCCGGCAGAGTGGAAGAATACTATGGGGAGGGTTGTTGTTATAGCCTAGCGATGATGCTGAGGGTGGGTTCACGCCTGCCCCTGGTCTCCGCTTTCAGTTTCTATCTTCTGCCCAAGAAACTGAACAGGAGACAGAAACCGGCAGTCATTTTTCAAATCTATTCATTTCAATGGGTTTGCAAAGTGTCCGCCCGTGAGCGTTTCATGGTCTCTGCAGCGAAACCATTTTTTTTTTTTAACTAGACACAAAGTCGGACATGCAGGACTTTGCCGCAGAGACCATAAAACGCTCACAGGTGCTCACGCTCGGACACGGTCTGCCGGGTTTCTGTCTCCTGACGGCAGAAGACGGAAACTGAAAGTGGAGAACGGGGCGCAGATGTGAATCGGGTCGGCCATTCTGACAGTGGAGGGATATCTACGGCACCAAGGCGAATACCAGGAAAACTTTTATTTTTCGGATTAGTGCAGGCTACAAGACTATTTATTAGGTAAGCAAGAAAAAAATGCTTAAAAAACTGAGATTTTTTTCAGATTAGCAGGTTCTCTCTTTCTATTGAGTGAGCAAAAATAAAAACCCTTAAGTAATAGAGATGTTTTCGGATTAGCATAGGTTCCCAAATGGAAACCTATAAGCATTAAAAAGCGGTTACCTTCGGGAAACCCGCGGACCCCATAGTCTATGCAGGACATTTCTCTTTGTATGTTTCATGTGGAAACCAAACGGAAATCACACAGACCCCATTATAGTCTATGGGGTCCGTGGGTTTCCCAGGTAACCACTTTTTAATGCGTATAGGTTTCCGTTCGGGGGGGTCCCCAAGCGTACTCCCTAAATGGAAACCAAAACATAGATGTGAATGGGGCCATAGAACAGTTTGAAACTGAAGATGAAACTGCTCTATTGCAAAACAGACAAAATGAGATTATTGGCAGTGAAAGGTTCAGCGGTCCTTTTGTCTGTCCATATTACTGTAGCAGTCAGGCTCACACTGAACAGATATTCCACCGCACTCCTATCTCTGATTTCTATCACTATTCTACCTATAACTGAATACACTGACTGACTAAACTGTGTTCTAATTCTCCTACTCCTCGCTGTACTGTGAGCTTTGCAGCACTCAGTGCTCTGTATCATGCAGTGATAAATAACATATCCATCCAATACTTCCACCATCAATGAAATGCCTCGTGTTCCAGCCCACACAACCTTATATCATGTATATGAGACCAGCACTGTAAGATAACCACTGACTATCGGCTGAAAGGCTGTCAGGTGTCCTTAGAACATCACAAGACTAATTGCCATTTATTTGATTTCATTAAAAACCAAACAATTTGTGTCGAACCCAGTTTGTGACGAATCAGCTCATCGATCTCTTATTCTAAATGTGCATGTAAATGTCTTCCAACTTCATCTAGTACATTTAGGGCTCGTATGTCAAACACAGAGCTTGTTCCACATTGCACAGCCTACAGCTACTCAGCATGAGACTCGTGATCTCTGTATATTTCTGAATTGGAAGGTTCTCCTGCAGAGGCAACACCTCCTTATACCAATATAACTATGGAGTCTGGTGGAGCTTGTTATGATTTTATTTCCTGATTGATCTGGATAGTTGGTCCCATATGATTTGCTGCTGCAGCAGCCATATGGGCGATTATTGACAGATTTAGGGATTTACTAATCTGTTATCAACTCCTATGAGATTCCACATGATGTTTAATATTAGTGCTAGAAACAAGCACCAGATTATCAGACTTTCAGGAATATGAGATGCTAATTTAAGGGAATATTGTCCCTCCTCCCTGCCCCAATCTGCACATGTTTACAGACATATTTGGATCTCTATATAGGGATAATGTAATAAATTAAATTCTTGCCCTTTAAATCCTGCTCTGAGTAAGAAGGACCCTATTATAAGTATATTTGTACTGACGTCCTCCGCTCAGCCTGCAGTTTATGTTTAGAAATAGGGTATAATTTACATTTATATATAGATATCTGGGTCAGCGGCCTCTGGATCGCAGTCAACACATTTTGCAGAAAAAGTATGCAAATTTTATAAACAAGTTGTCTGACCTTCGTCATGTCATCTATAGGATGTATATACAAGAAACATAAAGTTTGCATTAAACTTAGATGAGCAATGTGAAAGTGTGTTTCACCAGTGGTTTCCTGAACGCAATATTTTCCATTAAACCAATATGAAACAATGGTGTCTGAAATGTTCTAATACAGATTCTGGGGTGCGGGGTTTATCAAGCTCTGGTTGCCAGAGTTGTTCCATCAAAAAGTTGGGAAATAAGTTTTTGAAACTTTTTGAGGTTTTTTTTTACAAAGAATATCATCAGGTACACCTGATTTCCTCCAGAAATTGGCAGAGAGAAAAGTCCTGCTCGCAGACTGTCTTTAAGTATATACAGCACCACATCAGGCTCACCTTGCTAAAATGTTTAACATATGTCTCACCCATTTTTATATGCCATG
The DNA here is from genome assembly GCF_031893055.1 of Leptodactylus fuscus. NCBI lineage: Eukaryota > Metazoa > Chordata > Amphibia > Anura > Leptodactylidae > Leptodactylus > Leptodactylus fuscus. The sequence goes on along the minus strand of NC_134266.1, from coordinate 258,149,249 downwards.
CCCCCAACCTAACCGAATCACAGGTAATGTATAAGACTCCCTTTCATCATGCCCTAAAATTAAAGGGGTTTCCCAGGGTTTATAAATGGATGACCTATCTTTAGGATAGGTCATCAACTGGAGATCAGTGGGTGTTCGATCCCCTTGACTCCAGTAGATCAGCGGTTCTGTTATGTTCATTGGTCACGTGGTCTGTATTCATTTCTGGACATTACGGTCACGATTTGGCCTTCTTGGACCCGTCTGACCTTGGAATTGCATTTATGCTAGCTATGTCGTGTTTTTTCCCCTCCCTTCTTCCTCTTTGTATTTCCTCATGTGCTACTCGGTTGTATTTATTCTTTGTTTTTATAAAAAAATTCAATAAAAATCAAATTTTAAATAAAATTGGTCACGTGGTCTGTTTACATGTTAGTGCCATTCAAGTGAATGGGGCTGAGCTGCAATACCAAGCACAGCCAGTATACAATGTATTACACCTTCCTTGGTTTTCTGTGAAAAAGCCTCTGTGCTCATCCAAATATTATATTCTCTTCAAACACCTAATCTTCAAGGGTCCTGGGTGTCAGAACCCTGCAAATATTCAGACCAGACCCCCTAAACAAATACAGACCCCAGACCAAACTCTCTTAAAGGGGTTCTATCATTAAAATTATATTTTTTCTGCCTACCACGTCGGAATAGCCTTAAGATAGGTTATTCTTCTCCTACCTTTAGATGTGTTCTCCGGGCCGCCGTTCAGTAGAAATCCCGGTTTTCGTTGGTATGCAAATGAGTTCCCTCGCAACACTGGGGGCGGGCCCCAGCGCTCAAACAGCACTGGGGGCGTCCACAATGTTGCAAGAGAACGCCCCAGTGCCGCCTTCATCTTCATCTAGAATGGCCTCTCTTTCTGTCTTCTTCTGGCACAGGGTTCAAGCTGCGCATGCCCGCCGGCCACAAGAAAATGGCTGCTTACACTTACTGTGTATTGTGTAAGCAGCCATTTTCTTGTGGCTGGCGGGCATGCGCAGTCGGCTTTGCCCAAGGCCTAGAAGTTTGAACCCAGCTCCGGAAGAAGACGCGAAGAGAGGCCGTTCCAGACGAAGATGAAGGCAGCACTGGAGATTTCTCATGCAACATTGGGGATGCCCCCAGTGCTGTTTGAGCGCTGGGGCCCGCCCCCAGTGCTGCGAGAGAAGACATCTAATGGTAGGAGAAGAATAGGCTATTCTGACATTGTAGGCATAAAAAATACAATTTTAATGATAGAATCCCTTTAATAACACAGTTGCTAAACCAGACCCTAGACCTAAAAAAATTCGGAATCTAGACCCCTATTTTATTAGAGACCTTACAACAGACAGAAGAGTGCAGACCCAAGACCGAATTTCCTAAGTAAAAATAGATCCCTGACCATACCCCATAAACTAATAAGACTCTGCAAATGGCCGTCCTCTTTCCATGCCAACTTGCCGCCTTCTATACTCCATGGCAAAGCTACAGACAATCTCCTGACTCCAGCTCTGGCTTCCTGATGTTGTTTGAGGCCATGACCAGGAGAAAGAAGAGGTGAGGATGCATCACTCAGAAGACATGACAGCTCTTCGAGAGTCTATCATGTCACCCCTTTTTCCGGGGTGCCTACACGGCTCTGTAATATTAAATTTGCAAAATTTCAGTGAATCAAATTTTTTTCAGATTTGTTCATCTTTATCCACAATACTGTATGAATCTGCAATTGAGACATTCATTAATGGATTTTATTCCCACGCCCTTCCCTGCGGCCTATGATAATAATAATGTGGCTGCTGCAGGCAGAGAAGTAATGGCTTGTTTGTCTACTACTCATAGTGAATCAGTCGGGTATTACCGCTTTCCAGAGACTGCTCCTATTTTTAGTCCGCAGTGGGCAGATAACTTGTCAGTCATATCAGTTTTGCAATAGACAAGAAGCGATAGCGAGACGATATTTACTGAACAAGCAAAACACTGACTCAGAGGCAGGAAAAAGCCCCCACGAGAGTCATTGTAATGAATGCACAGCTCCCTGAAGGAACGCTTCATATCCAGATATCACAGACATGATCAGGGATAGTCAGCAGCCCGGTCTACGTAACATAGGACTGTCAGGTGTCCTATGTAGTAGGGCCTTATTTATCAAACCGGCCTTGTTCCCATAGCAAGCAGTCAGAGCCCTGATTATCAGACTGATAGTAGGAAATGTAAAAGGTGCCCTGTGACCGATTGCTATGGGTAACAAGGCTTGGTTTTATAAATGAGGCCTAGTATTGAGGCTTCCTTTAGGTTTGGTACCGGTCAGGATGGGAGGTGCAGTCATTGTTAGGCTAAGGTCACATCTGTGCCAGAGTCTCCATAGGATAGGACATAATGTTTAATGGAGGCAGGACCCATCTTTGGGACTCCCACCAATGACCCTGTATCATGGCTCCCTTCTCGCCCCACACCCCCTGACAGTCAATTCCAGATTACTAGCGGTGGTTGGGTTACGGGGCACTATGTTGTACAAATTGGTTGTGATGGGTTGCTTGGATTTGGGTCAAAGGGAATAGGGGATGAGCAGTGGCGTAACTACCACAGAGGCAGCGGAGGCCATTAGAGGGCCAGGTGACAGCCGGGGCATAATACTGTGTGCAGGGGCCACTAAGGGACATAATACTGTGTACTGGGGCCACTATGGGGCATAATACTGTGTGCAGGGGCCACTAAGGGACATGATACTGTGTGCAGGGGCCACTAAGGGACATAATACTGTGTACTGGGGCCACTATGGGGCATAATACTGTGTGCAGGGGCCACTAAGGGACATGATACTGTGTGCAGGGGCCACTAAGGGACATAATACTGTGTGCAGGGGCCACTAATGGACATAATACTGTGTACTGGGGCCACTATGGGACATAATACTGTGTGCAGGGGCCACTATGGGGCATAATACTGTGTGCAAAGGCCACTAAGGGACATGATACTGTGTGCAGCGGCCACTAAGGGACATAATACTGTGTGCAGGGGCCACTAATGGACATAATACTGTGTGCAGGGGCCACTAAGGGACATAATAGAGTGCGGAGGAGGGGGTCGGTCGAGGTCTTCGGCATCGGTGTCAGTTGGGGGGGGGGGGGCATGTCAAAAGTTCGCCACGGGGCCCCGCCATTCCTAGTTACGCCACTGGGGATGAGATTCGTATCATGGGACAGGGGGGCTTTAGGAGTTCATTCTAGTGTGGGTCCCAAAGATAGGGCCCACGTATATCAGACATTTATACTATGGATATGCCATAAATGTAACTTAAGGGGAAACTTCTTTAATGGAGTTTTCACAAAGTATATATATCCTCTACCTATAGGATAGCTTTACGCTGGGGGTTTGACCACTTGTAAATTCACCCTAAATGCAGCTGAGCTGTATGTAGTCCTGTCCCTGCCTGACAGGAAACATCCCTGTTCCCATTCACTTAAAGGGATTCTACCATTAAACTACTTTTTTTTTTCTAATTACCACATCGGAATAGCCTTAAGAAAGGCTATTCGTCTCCTACCTTTAGACGTGGTCTCCGCCGAGCCGTTCCGTAGAAATACTGTTTTTAACCGGTATGCAAATGAGCTCTCCGCAGCAATGAGGGCGGGCCCCAGCGCAAGAAAGGCCGATGAGCGTATGGCCTTCCTCTTGTTTTGGACCACATTGATTTTTTAGTGTTTATTTTCCATCGTAGTTATGTAATTTCCTTCCTTCATATCTTGCGCTATTCCTGCAGCCTCCTTGGCACCTGCCGTTCCCTTTTCACCATCCATATTATTGCACAGCATCTGCTACTTAGTGGCTTCACAGCATTAGCCATAAATATCTGACCACTTACGTACATAAATGTATCAGCGGGTTGTGGCTGGATAACCTATTTACACTGTCCTAAATACGGCAGGAGGATGTGCCGCTATTTCACATTCCCACTTGTTTTGGACCCAAAGGCCATATTCATTTTTATTTTTATTCCCACTTTTCTTGACTTCCTTCTTTCTTATCCTTAGAAGGACCTTTCAGAGATTTCTTGTGTAATATCTGCAGTCTGTCTTTTCCTTCACACCATCTGTATTATTATATAGCAGCCATAAATATCTGACCACATCCTATCCATATATATATATATATATATATATATATATATATATATATATATATATATATACTGTAGATGTAGCAGTGGGAGGATAGTCTATTTACACTGTACTAAATACAGGACCAACAGGAGGGATGCTGAAACATAGAAACAAAGACCCCCTGGTCTGTCTAATCTCCCCCTAAAATTTTTTCATTTTTATCCAAGGATAGATATAGGATTATCTCAGTCATGTATAATTTTACTTACTGTTGATTTACCCACTTCATCTGCTGATTAGGGTTGAGTGATCGGGATCGGAAAAGATCGGATTCGATTGGCGATCGAGTAAATTTCATGATCGCGATCGGAATTCCGATCCTGATCTTTTCTGGTGGGATCGAGGTCAGAGGCTATCTCAAGATCGGCTCAACCCCATTCATTCATTTATATATCATTAATAGGGCTGAGCGATCGGGATCGGGAAAGATCGGATCCTGATCGGCGATCGAGCAAATTTCACGATCGCTGGAAAGTGATCGAAAATCGGATTTTAAAAACAATCCTGAAATTTCAAGATCAGCTCAACCCTACTGCTGATGAAGATATACCATAGATATCTCCAGAGCAGGGGTCTCCCAACCCTTGTCCCACCCAGTGCGGCACACAAATACATGAACTCAATGGACGGGTAACTAACCCTGCTGGACTGTTTGTGTAATTCCTATAGAAGAATATGAAGAAGGTCATGAATATTTGCAGCAACCTCTCCATTCATTCCCCAAATGGCGCCCAACAAACCCTACTTAGTTATGATAAACTCAGAGTTCCATTGAGTTTCCTTGAGTCTTGACAGCAAAAGCAGCAATGCATGACGCACGGACCGCAGACACTCTTAATGGTAGCAGAATTATTTCAAGAACAAAGGCAAGTGACCTTGACCGACCTTGGTCTGAACATTAAGCTTATTATATCACAAGACAATGTGTAAGAGCTGAGTCCTATTTGCTTTCACCATTCCTCTATGCCATATTTGTATTTATTGGGCCATGAGGCATCATAAGGGAGCAATTACCGGGAATGGTGCGCACATTACGAAATGTAGGATGTAAAATCAAGGACATCAGGCAAGATTCCAAAATTCATTGTTTTTGTCTTGTTTTATCTGAACCAGATCTCTTTTCACTATGATGCCTGTTTAGAAAGTTGGGGTTTAACCCCTTAAGGACCACACACTGCGTTCCATTAATCAGAAGTTGTCGTTTTGGGTTTTTAAAAATTTATTTTAATGTCTATATAGCTGTTTGAGGCTCTGGTTTTTTTTGTTTTTTTTTTGGGGGGGGGGGGTTGTGGAACAAGTTATAAGTGACATAGACTTTTTACTTCTACATATTTTTGACATCACTTCGGAGTACCTATATGTTATATGCAATTGTTTAATTTTTATTTTAAAAGAAAATCTTATGTACGTTCCACGGAAGTAAAAAACAGCTTTATGTGATCCTGCGTATACTCAGCTTTGCTACATCTCGGGTGTAGCAGAGCTCAGCACACGGCCAGCTCTGCTACATCTCAGGTGTAGCAGAGGTGTGCGCTCAACACTGCTACATCTGAGATCAGACCACAATGGAGACTGCTGTGGACCGATCTTAGACTCCGCCTCCTCTGACAGAACCAGTGTTGATTGGCCGAATGCTGTACTCTGTATGGCATTCGGCCAATCAACGCTGGTCAATGCATTCCTATAGGAAAAAGTCAGCTCCCGCATATCACAAGCTGACAGGGATCCCAACGAGATAGTGGCGTAATACAGGTACTTGGGCATGTTAGATGCCCTCAGGCATGCTTCCCCTGCTGTCCCAGTTGCATTCCAGGGAGTTGGCATAATTTCCTGGGGTGTCATAGTGGTCTTGGTGACTCTCCTGAGTCGAAGTGTGGCCTCCCCTGAAACGAAGCATTTTTCCCCATAGACTATAATGGGGTTCGATATTCGTTCGAATCTCGAATATTTCACTGTTCGCTCATCTCTAGTAGAGATCATAAAGAGGCCGAAAAAAATTATAGGGCTAATAAACACTCTTATTACCACTAGCCCCATCTCCTTCCAAAATGCAGCGTGAGATTGGATGGCTTAGTATCCAAAAATGCCCTGTTTGACCCTACCGGCCATGGTTTTACCCCAGATTTCAGTTGTCTTTCTAGGCCTGAACAGATGAAAAAAGGTGTTTAATGAATTTTATCTGTATCCAAAAACTGCACTGAAATGCATCATCTTCTCCCATTCCTACCCTATATTCTGGATGTCGTTGCCAGGATCTGTTCCGCTCAATCGCAACCTTCAAGACCATCCTGCAAACCCAACTCTTCAGGAAAGCCTACAACCTCCCTGCTGCCACCACACCACCATCTGAACAGCTCGTACCCCTCATCCAATGCCTCTACCCCCTTCCCTTGTAGATTGTACATAGGATCCTTTACCCCGTTGGGCCAGTGGGTCTCCAGGTTAGTTTATTGTACCTTTTTTTATATTATGTATACCCTCTGCTCATATGCATAAGTGGATCTCAAAAATGATGAACCTTCAAGCTGTATATAGTGGTAACACATCACCCCTAGCAAACCTTCTGTATAACCCCAGCACTTGGGTAATACCACCCCCTCTAAAACTCCCATTTTTCAGGTGCTCATTTCCAAGAAGTTTCAATTATTGCCATTCCTGTGTTTCCAAGCACCAGCAATCTAAGGCATGAATCTCTCCAGGGACACTTACCATGTTAGTTTATTTTCTTACCTCCACAATAGTGTCATTTACAAGAAGCCATGGCCCTGCAAACAGAAATACACTTCTCCGCAGCGGCCACACTAACCTCGGGTTTAACCCCTGCTGATCATTGCTTTTCCTCTATACTAATAGTGTGGTATACCATAATGTCTGGGGTTACCATAACAATGCCCATGACCACATTCATAAATAGGATGCGATATGACAGTGCCTCCATGTTGACAGATGCCCATTGAGATCCTGTCTTTTGTTATTTGTATTGACCTCAGAATCCTGGAATAACACCGCTCAGGTCTCCGCATCCTCTAGACAGGAGTCTGGTTGACGAAATTGAAGATATTTTTCCAGTAGCTTTGCTTGCATTGATACTATGGAGTCTCATGAAGACAACTCCTGGCCTTATGTGTGGTGTGGACAAATAACTAGAATATATTGGTATTACATTCAGTCATAGAAGGGTGTCCGTGGATTTAGTCACCTTGTAGACACGACTCAATCTTGATATGCTCTTGGGTAGATTTATTAAATAATATATAGAATATATGCTGTAAGTTTCTTGTAGCCAAATGGACATCATAAATGGTGGACCTCTAGGAGTCAGAATGGAGAACTTAAGGCAGCAGAATTTGCAGAATTGCCCCATACGTGGTATTGGCCTAGGGGCCATTCTCGTTCTGCCAGACTCAAGTCATCCAATTATTACATGGATATCCATTCATCTGAATAACCAGCCTATATATCCTCACCAATGAACTAACAGGGTATTCTGGGCAACTGAATAAAGATTTGCGCTAGTCATCTAATATTTATGGCGATGCCCCGATGGCCGTGCGCTCCATTGATTCCAGCTCTTTTTTCCCTAGTCCCCACCACATTGCTGAGCAAACAGAACTATTAGTTTCAGCACCCAATAGGTTAAATAGGCTCTATAGCGTCAGGTGGGAGCAGTTAGTTCAGGACCACCCATCTGACAAATGAGAGCCCAATGACCATGGCCACCATACTCAGGTGGAGGATTAGATACGAATCTCAGCACACAGTACCACACGCCAGAGGATTAGATACGCGTCTCAGCACACAATACCACATGCCGGAGGATTAGATACTTGCCTCAGCACACATTACCACACACCAGAGGATTAGATACGCGACTCAGCATACAGTACCACACGCCTGAGGATTAGATACGTGCCTCAGCACACAGTACCACACGCTGGAGGATTAGATACGTGTCTCAGCACACAGTACCACACGCTGGAGGATTAGATACACGCCTCAGCACACAGTACCACACGTTGGAGGATTAGATACATGGTTCAGCACACAGTACCACACGCTGGAGGATTAGATACACGCCTCAGCACACAGTACTACACGCTGGAGGATTAGATACACGGCTCAGCACACAGTACCACACACTGGAGGATTAGATACACGGCTCAGCACAGTATCACACATCAGAACTCCAAGTTTCCATAGCAACCCAGCCATTTTTCTTCACTGCTGTATGTCAGCTACACTGTTACACAAGGTCACATTCACACAGCTTTACTCCAGGTGTCCATGACAACTGATCGCAGATTTTTCACTGATATCCAAACTGAGATACACATGATCACATGACGCTTATGGACACACATGCAAACGACATACAAAATACACGAGTGCAAAACTGTGCAATTCTTAAGGGTCCACAACACAAACAAAAAATGAAATGTAACTGTGCAAAGCCGGGTCCTCCTGCTAGTATACTTATACAATTCAATTCTCTGGTGCAACGTTACAAAAGATCACATGACTTGAGATAAGGTGTCGCAAAACCCTAGCCTTAGTCATATATCAGGGATTGTTAGCCAAACCCAGGAGTGGAAAGGAGGCAGAGATAAGGTATAGTGTAAAGATTTGTACACATCCTCTGTTTTTGACTCACTTCCAGTTCAGCTTACAAACACAGATGTGTGAACAAGGGGCAGGAACAAGAGTATTTACCATCTGTCTCCAGGAAAAGGTGGAAAAAGGAAAGTTGCGCCTTTAGCGCCACCTATTGGGATATGCCTATACACTGTTTGCACTGTTGCTTTCCAACTTCTTAAATTTTTCTGTTCACAGAGCCATACGAGGGTTTAGTTTTTGTGGACAAATTGTACTTTGTAACATTACCATTTATTATTCCATACGATGTACTGGGAAGTTGTAAATAATTTAGAACGGGGTGGATTTGAAGGAAAAACTGCATGTGTGTGTCTTTCTTACAGGCTTTGTTATTTTTATATTTCTGTACATAGGGCGTCTTTTTTTTTTTTGCTGGGCCAGGTGTACTTTTTAGTTTTACCATTTTTGGGAATATCTATTGCTTTCGTTAAAATTTTTATGATAGTTGAAAACAGCGAAAAAATGGCTGTTTTGATTTTTATTTTTCCTTGCCATGGTGCTCACTGTATCAGAAAAAATATTTTTATAGGATTGTAGATAGACATTTTCAGATACAGAGATTCCGAATGTGTTGTTTCACAGTATTTATTTCCTTTTATATTTATTCTAGGAAAACGAGGGTGATTAGAATTTATTTTTCCTCTTCATTTTTTTTTAATTTTTTTTACTTAAGCAGCTTGTATTACAAAAAATTGAGAGACAAGCCTGGGAGCTTTCAATAGGCTCCCGTCTGTCATAGCAACTGATCACCAACCCTAGATCTTGTTCCGAGTGCCGATGAACTACAAGAAAATGGTGGCACCCAAGCGCCTCCACAAAAAAGGTCTCGGGTCAGCTTTGATTGAGGGTCCAGAGTCAATGATCAGTGCGGGCATTGATCGCGGGTATTAGCAGCAGCCCCATAGAAGTGAATGGTCATGCAAGCACGCTGATGCTTCATCCACAGAGACCTTAGGGGAGACTTTCTGTCCCCCGTCCTCCTGATCCTATTCAATCCTCCCCATTAGGCCCCCAGCAATAGGACACTTATCCCCTGTCCTTGGGATCTATAACAGCACAACCCCCTTTAAGTTGTATATGTAGTTATAGGGTGTATACCTCCAATAGATGGCATAAAGGCACAGTTTTCTCTTTTCTAGCAAGGAAAACTAATTTGCATTCCTTTTCCCAAAATTCCTAGGACAGCAATGTGAAGAACCTCTCCGGACCCCCTGGCTCTAGTCATGACTGTCAGAGGATCTAGTTGCACAATTCACACGGGGTCTAGAAGACATTGGTGACATCAATGTGAAATATCAACAGGGTGTGAACTGCATTGGAAGACCAAGCGAGGCCAAGTGCAAAACCACAAGACAGTCACAATTTGTTGCTTCATATATGACAGAGGGGGTGGGGGTGGGGGGTTGCAGATTCTGTTTCATACATCTCCATTTATAAGAAGATGCTGCCATATTGCCCAGGGTTGAGCCGATCTTGAGATTTCAGGATCGTTTTTAAAATCCGATTTTCGATCATTTTCCAGCCGACTGCGATCGTGAAATTTGCTCGATCGCTGATTGGAATCCGATCCTGATCGCTCAACACTACCCAAAAACAATTTACCTGCTTATTTCCTCAACCCACATATTTACAGATGTCTTCATATTATATCACATGCCAGCAGAATGGGCATATAGTCCTAAAGTTTCAGGACTGGCACAAATTTTAGTTTCCACAATTTTTGTTGCTTCGGTGTTCTTAGACCCCGGTGTTCTTTGTCCACCTGATTTTTTTTTTTTTTCTTTCCCTTCTATGGTAGTTTCAGGCGGAATCTGCCTGCAGATCGAACATGTTCCTAATAGTAAGAAGAGGGTCTCAAAATTTTTGTGCATGGACTGCAGACAAATAAGAGCCCAGCACCATCTAGTGGCACAAGTGTGTAAGTGCATCATACAGGTATCAGAGTTTACAGTGTTATTGTAGCTCTATTTACAGAGAGCCCTTTAACCCTTTCCCACCGCAGCAATTTTTTTTTTTGTGTGTGTGTTTTTATTCCCTGCCTTCCAAAAGCTGTAACACTTTTATTATTTGTTCAAAGCCTTATGAAAGCTAAATTTTTGTGGGATGTATTGTACTTCACAGTGGTACCATTTAATATACTGAAAAGCTGGGGAAAGAAAAAAATAAAACAAAAAACCCTCAGAAGTTGATGGAATTACAGAACACCTGCGTTTGCGTCACTTTCGTATAGGTTTAATTTGTATGTCCATTCACTGTGCAGCCCCAATCCCATTACATGTATTCTGTGGTTTGTCATGATTAGTATTTTTTGGCATAATTTACACCTCTTTGTGGTCTTCTTTATGCCTGGTGCTTCATTTATGAAATTCTGGCACTTTTCGTATAGGTATAAGAGGGGCAGAAAGACTAGAGAGGAAAACTGTGTTTCTGCAACGTTGGGTCTTAGCCTTTAAGGGGAGGGGAAAAAAAGCCAAACCTATGAAAAATATGGCAGATGATAAATAACCCCCAACACAACGGACACAAACAATTATAATAATAAATATGATAAAACCAGGTTGTAACGATTCCAAAAACAAAACTTTTAATGTTGCATGGAAATTGAACATTTGGACAATTTACATGACATAACGGGAGAAAAGAAACGTTAAGAGCAAGTGATATCACATTAAATCTCCCTTGGATGACCCAAACCCTGACGCGGAAAGCCAGGGGGTCAGGTGACCTCAGTTTAGTAATGTACTTCTGAAAATGAACAATAAATAAATGACACTGGAAGAACACTTTGGCAAACTAAAAAAAATAACAGTGGATGTTCGGTCATGGAGCTCGGAGCGGAGAGGCCATCTAAGTGCTGGGATCAATGGAGACCACGGGTAGGCCAAAGCTCAAAAGGTAAAGGATCCTTCTGTGCAACACAAGTTTTGGGCAATAAAAGACAATTACTATTCCTAATCATCTTACGGTTTACATACGAAAATAGTGCTCCGCACCCTGACTGCTGGCATCACCACCGCACCCCTACTCCATGTGAGGCTCTAGTGATCCAAAAGGGACAATGGAAATTTTGTTATTTCATTCATTACAAGTGCATCACAAGAAAGCTAGCCATCACAGCTAACAATATAGGGAGAGTATGGCTGACGGAGACAAATGGGAATGCTCTGGATATTGTAGTGGGCCCAGGTATATAACTGGAGAGGAGGCCGCACATGCAAGACTATGGGACTTCCAAGAAAAGTCAAGAAGTTGTGGCCACCTTTACAGTCCCAGCGCCCATAGGATAGGAGTCTTGAGTAGTATCTGCAGCTATAAGACTGCCACCACAACCCACCCCACAGATATAGGGTCACCTGAATCATATGGTGTTGTCCACCTTGCCAAGAGGGGCAATGTTATGTAAATGGGCTATTTGGAACAAGGGGGGCATGGTCATTGCTCCAACACGGTAAGCAGCATCACCCACCCAGAGCTGATCTGCATAATATATCGCCCCTCTCAGCAACAGGGGAAAACAATGACTCCCATCTGTGGGCTGGGCTGATATGTGATGGAGAAACTCCTTTAGGTTCAGGTCCCGTGTTGCAGAAACGCAGCATTTTTTCCCTTGCTGCGATTTTTTTTTAAACCAAAACCAAGAACGTCCACAAAAGGAATGGGAAATATATAGGAAATTCTTATACTTCTACCTTCTGCTCAATCCACTCCGGGCTTTGGCTAAAAAAACAAAACAAAACGCAATAAATAAAGCTGTGTTTCCGCAACGTGCGGCCTCAGCCTCAATGACACTATGTCAAATCTGGAAACAATAAGATGGCAGCACAAAAAAACAAAACAAAACATGAACTCCCAATGGTGCCAGCCTTGCTCCAGTGCCATTGCTGGTAATACAGTTCAGGCCAATGTACTCGCTTGCAATACCAGACACAACCACCAGTAAAGAGTGGAGCTGTTTATAGGGGGGGGAGAAAAAGTGCTGACAGCTTTTGCTGTCCTATATAGCTCTTTTAAGAGAAACTTCTCGGGGCGAGTCCTAAAGACAAAGAGGGGATTGCTTAAAGCAACACGTCAGACGACGATTGATCCTATACATGCGGAGACCCTTTTAAAGGAGCAGTCCAGAATATGAAAAAAGTAGTTTGCAGTAGTCTAGGGATACATGGCTTTGACTTTGTCTCATGAAAGATTGATGTAAATTTGCAGTCATGACATTCCCTTGGTCGTAATGCGGTTCCATACATTTTATAAAGTAAAAGTAGTCACAGTACGACCCAGCAATCTTACGTCACGAATCAGAAGTCATTGTGCCTTATTCTATAAACAGCGCCACTGCTGTCCGTGTGGCCGTCTCTGGTATTGCGCTTCACCTATAATTCATTTGAATGGTGCTAAAGTGCAACACTAGTCAAAAAGCGATATACATAAGTGGTACTGGTTTCTCGAGAAGAACAGATCCCTTTAATATCTTGTACTGTGAGCATATTCGGGTACATTTTCTATCCCCTGCCAATAGCCCCCTCGGCATTGTCACATATGGTAATATAGCAACTAAAAGGCCAAAAAAAAACAAAAATGTAGTGCCAAATTATTGAAATTGCTGTAACATTTCCATTGAAAAGGATGCACAAAAAATATTGTACGTGTCTTATGGGTTACAATACAGATGTGACGTCTAACCCAAGAGTAGTAGGTTTGTTTTTTTTCCCCAAGACATTCGCTGGTGCACAGAATAGACGCTCCATGTGTATGCGGATCTAGGTGGTTCGGAAACAACAAGGCGCCAATTCATTGGCTTCGTTGTCACCCGGAAAGGTTTGACATCTGGCTGGTAGGGACCATGACAAAGCTTCATGTGGATTAAGACAAGTGTAAGGACAAGTCTGACGCCGGCTCTTCCTGATTCCAAGTGTAACAAGAAAACTTCAGTTCCGTTAAAAACCAAAAAAAAGAAAAAAGTCGAAGGCTTCAGTAAAGATGAACGTATTCTTCAAACACTTTGTGTTAAGAGCATCCGAAAGTTTGTTTTCTCCCCCATCCCCCCCCCAGAATATATTTTGCTATAATGATGTCTGACGGACCTTATGCCATTCGACAAATTCATCCAGGAGGACGGGCCCTGCAGAGAGATGCAAGTGTCAAAATTATTAGTAGGAATGGAATAGACAACAGATAAGGTTAAAAAGGGGATAGGTCAGGTCCCAACGCCTCCCAAACCAATAATGATGCTATATGGGGGCCTTTACTAGGAGCAGCACATACCCTTTATTGGCACAAATCAGGTGCAAGTGCAACAGGGACGGGACTCACATGGCCTATAAATAGGGTCAATTCCTGAGCATTTGCAGCTTTTAGCCTCTGCTTCTTTCTGGCACGTCAGGCCCCGCCTCCAGTGCACTTGCAGGTTGATTTGCATATACATAAAAAGAGGATTCTCTGTGCATTGCTTCGTTAATACGTTTCTGCTTCTATTCAAGGTCCATACAAGGCACGAGTGAGGATTTGGACCTGACAGACTTGTTCATACAACCACATTGTGACTTTTGTGCATGAGGCTACACATGGTATTCATTATAATAGATGCAAAGTCCTTGTTGCTGATGCGGTCACCCATATATAGCACCTGTACCTAAGTCTAGGCTTTTGTAACCTTATACACCCTCAACCCTTTTCCTGGATGGATCAGTGCCAGTGACCACTGAATCCAACCAGACAGAGAGCAATAGCTCACGTTAGGTTCACACTAGCGTCAGCCTATCTGTTCCTTCTGGCCCCATTGACTACAATGGAGTCCATTGCAGAACTTTTTTTTGTTTCGGGTTGTGAAGGAGTCTCCAGCGCAGATGTGAACTTAGTCTTAGGCCTATGCACACGACAGTCCGTGTGCTCAAAGTGTTTTTCAGGGCTAGTACATTGTCCATTCATTTCCATTGCTCCCTTACACATGAACAAAACAGCCCTTATATCTGTCAGCTTTGCAGACTGTGCTCACTGGTCCCAATGAAGCATGGATGGCATACAGATAACATTTGTGTGTCATCCGTGCTGTTCAATCATGCACAAGGTTGTGAACATGCCATAGACTTTCAAGGCAGATGCTGGTGACCCGTCTACAGAAATCCAGAGGGACACAGAATCAGAGGAACTATATTGCACATAGTGAATTACAGGGTCACTAACTCAGTACCGCGTTTCCCCGAAAATATGACAGTGTCTTATATTAAATTCTCGTCCTAAATATAGGTCATGTCTTATTCTCGGGGGGGGGGGGGGGGGGGGGGGGGTGTCTTGTGGAGCAGGGGACAACCCACTCTATAAGACATGCAGGGAAACACGGTATCATTACAAGTGATGGATCTATAATATTGTTGAGCTCTCTCTGTAGATCAATTTACATTTTCAATTGGATCACTGCCTATAAATCCAGGTATTGTGAACTCCAGAAATACTCACAGGCCCCGTCTTCATCATAGTTACTAAGATCGGCGTTGACAGTGCGGCTGAATTCTAACACGTTGTACCACTGGTCTTTGTTCATTACTCTGTATTTTGATTGCTGTTGAATACAGAAGAAGAAAAGTGGTGATGTAGTTCATGAGAAAACGTTCACATGGGTCATCAGCAGATATAAACCAACATTTTAAGGTGTTTTTTTGGCCAGGGGGGCAGTTTTTGGTATTGATGTCCTTGCCTCATAACAGTCAGTATAAGATCGGTGGCAGTGCGACAACAGGACTCAATCAATGGACTGGACTGGACTCAATGGTCGATCAGCTTTTGTAGGCAGTTCTAGGAGGTTATGTCCACTGTATAGCAGCCATGCTGGGGTTGGAGTGTGGGGTGTTCCAGATTTATGATACTGATGATAGACTGGGGCAGATATATTAAGACTGACATTTCATACCCCGGTCTTAGTGAAGGCTACGACTGATATATATATATAAAGAGGCTGCGACCTGTACATAGATCAGGGACACTCCTGTGCAACAGAACAGAGGTCTACGCCAGTGAGGAACTGGTACAGATTTCCATTGTAACTGGCAACAGAAAACTGGTGTGGGCAGGGCGCTGTTGCAAATTTTGGTTCAACTGGTTGTCTCTCTTACCTCTAGATACTGATAGAATACAGAAAACAATGGCCACGTCCTTCCTAGTAGAAGTGCCAACATGGATTTTGCCGTATCAATGTCCAGACTCCTCTGGTCTTTATCCTACAATAATGCATAAAATTATTACATAATTCTATAAAATGTAACGATTACACAACAAAAAGTTACACGTAATAAATTATATAGTAAGCAACCGAAAATATAGTTGCATATAGAGCGATCTTAAGACATTCTAGTATAGAAGAGGTGTTGTTCGAGGTGGGCGCCGATTTGGCTGTGGAATACACTATAACTGACACCAAGTGCCTTCTGTGATGTACTCGTCTCTATGAGGGGCTTCTGATCCATTCTAAGGACACAGAGTAGCATAGAACCTGCTCTATATTCACCGGAACAGAATGGATCCGCGGACATCCCCTGAGCTTGAACACTGCATGTGCATTAGGTGTCATCCTATAAAGGTTTTTTCCATTTTTTACCTGCTTAGACGTCTTAACTAGAGAAGGGTCCTCTGTGTCAGGCCCTGTTCACATCTGCGTACGGGAGTCCGCTAGGGGATGAACGGAAACCTATCCGCATAAAAAAAAAGCGGGAAACCTGTGGACTCCGTAGACTATAATAGGGTCCGTGTGGTTTCCGCACAAGAAATGCAGAGAGAAAAGTGCTGCTTGCAGGATTTTTCTCTCTCTATATTTCATGTGGATAGGGGAACAGAATGACCTGATAGCAGATGTGAACCGGGCCTTACATAAAGGCTATATAATAGTAAATATGGATGTATGACTACTATACTGGTCTCACAGAGGCTCGGCCACTGTGGGGAGGGATGATGCATGTACTTACCCTAGCAAAATCAAAAGCATATCTGTAAATATTCTTAAAGGCAGTGTTATCGTTCAGTTGAGCGCGGAGATAATCAAATTTACCCTGTAACTTCTCTGTGCAGTCACATCTTAAACACAAGCATGGAAAGCAGGTTAACATGAGAGCAGAATCACAGAACAGAGGATATATCGGAGTTCGGGCACCGGTCACCATTCACTCCTAACTACTTAGAAAAGCCTTAGGCCGGTTTCTTGCAGTCCGTGTGCCAGCCGCGTGACCCAGCTCATATGAATGGAACTCTCAGTATCAGTCATCTACCATGCTTGGTGTCCCTGTGGGACTAATGTCCTATATTACTAGTCCCATATATACACTGCTAGCATTACAGATGCCCGGGAGTCCTGCTCATATGAACCGTGGTCAGGTTTACAATGCCGCTGCCACACAGACCACATTTCGTATTTAGAAAAACAACACCATGAGTGATATTGTGGCCCAGCCCCACACATAAATAGAGCTGAGTTGCAATATTAGAGGCAACCTATAGACCCACATGGTGCGATTTTCTAACCCTAGACCAGCCCTTTAACTCCTGACAACTTATGAAGTATTCCTCCAGGACAGATCTTGAATAGGAAAATTCTTGTCTATATTAAAAACACTTTTCACAGCAGATTTTCCCATTGTGGTGTCCCGTAGGCAATGGCCTTCTAGCCAGTCTTATTATACACAGTAATAGGCACTTACTGTATTGAGGTCATTCCTTTTAACCATTCTTCCTTCGTGAAAAAGCCCATGTTTTCTGCTTCTAGTTTCCAAGCCAGAACCAACATGATTATCTGATGAGAACAATGAGAAAATATTAGAAATTTAAAAAATAAATAAATAAATCTGATTTTTACAAATGGTGACCAAAGTCATTTTTAAGAACATCAGGATAAAAGTTCTACATTCTAGATTCCTGTACAATAAGGCTACTCTGTTATAACAGGGAACCTCAATCACAACCCCCACGGACCTGGATCAGGCAGCCAATTTGCTAAAATCTGCTAAGTGGGAGAAAACACTTAAGGAAACTGACTTAGATTTTCTTAACACTTTTCAGTCCAAACATACAGGTGTTGAGTAGGGGGTTGCCCAAGGGTCATGCTGTATCGTCCGCTGGAAGGCCTATAAACAAAAATCAGTGACCGGTATCTGCCCTGGCCTGGTGGGACATTGAAGAGGTCAGTATGGTTTGTGTTTGGTCATAGGAGGAGGTGGTAGACTCCCTTTAGTATACAAACCACCACACTAAACTTACATTTTCTGGTTCAACACCTATGTCTTCGCAAAATTTTTCCATAGCTTCTGGACCAACAATCTCATCTGGACCTGTTCAAGAGAAGAAACATTTGTGGATCACAAAAGCATTTATAACTAGAGATTGTGACCAGCAGGGTGTGGATCTGCAAGGCCTATGTGAGGTCTATGAATACATGCACCTCACACAGGAGAGTAGAAACAAAGCTGCACAAGGCTCCGATGTACACTTCTGCCCCTCTGATTTAGGTACTGATGAGAAACAGACCCCTAGGGATCAAAACTTCTGGCAGATTAAAAGCTTGTAAAAACTAAAGTCATTTATACTCCCCTTCCCTCAACTCTATTGGACGTCCTCGCAGCGTGCGCACTCCGACGTCATGGGCCACCAGTGTGCACATGGGAACACCGACTGTCATGAACAGACCCTAAAGTATAACAATGCCACTTTCACATAACTTCAGCTGTGCTTGCTTTAGAGCTAGAAGTTTATAAAGATAAGTTCCCAGGAGTCCTGACAGTATTCTACACTATGTATTATAGATAGGTTCCTAGGAGCCCTGACAGTGTTCTACACTATGTTTTATAGATAGGTTCCTAGGAGCCCTGATATTGTTCTTCACTATGTTTTATAGATAGGTTCCTAGAAGCCCTGACAGTGTCATACACTATGTTTTATAGATAGGTTCCTAGGAGCCCTGACAGTATATACACTATGTTTTATAGATAGGTTCCTAGGAGCCCTGACAGTGTCCTACACTATGTTTTATAGATAGGTTCCTAGGAGCCCTGACAGTGTACTACACTATGTTTTATACATAGGTTCCTAGGAGCCCTGACAGTATATACACTATGTTTTATAGATAGGTTCCTAGGAGCCCTGACAGTGTTCTACACTATGGTTTATAGATAGGTTCCTAGGAGCCCTGACAGTGTACTACACTATGTTTTATAGATAGGTTCCTAGGAGCCCTGACAGTATATACACTATGTTTTATAGATAGGTTCCTAGGAGCCCTGACAGTGTCCTACACTATGTTTTATAGATAGGTTCCTAGGAGCCCTGACCGTGTTATGTCTTATTCAACTCAAAATGAATCTCTGTCCTAAACCCAAATCTAAACAAATCAGAGATTCACCCATCTCTAACACACATGACCACTGTTCGCCTCAGCGGTGATGCCATGTATGGCGCAAGGCTATTGAGGAGGATTGGATGCACTGGCTATGTATATATTTGTCACATGACCAATGTAACAAAAACTGTGACCTTGCGTGAACCCTAGAGCGGTGATAATTAAACCAAAAAGCCCATCAAGACAATAATAGTGCCATCGAGGCACCTTTAATAGGAACCAAAACATATTTTTGTGGCCACAGATCAACAAAGAAATGCAGAAATCATCTTTCTATATTTAGACAAACCAGCCTGCAAGTGCACTGGGGGTGGGGCCTCATCTGACCGCTTCGTCTACAAACAGGCACAAATGTTCAGGTCTCCTCTGGCCCTACATCACCCCTCGAGCAGTGATAGTCATGTTAAGGCAAAGGCTGAAATTGTCAATCTGCCCGCCATGCACTTGCATCTTCTGTCAATATGGCGGCCACATGGTTACTGTACAGTCTTACCGTACTGACCTGCATATTCATTAAACCAAGCCAGACACTTCTTACTGGAGAACAGATCCTCACTTATGACTCTGTTTGGGGTCTGTGTCCTGCAATAACTGAGAAAAAACACAGTACATTGTGAATACAATCCCGAAGAGAGCCAAGAAGCAATGGCGGCTGCAGAGTACGGCCCTGCTAGTACCTAGTGATTCTACATTTCTTCAGGTTCACTTCATCAGAAGCAGGGGTTTTTCTCTTTTTCTTCACAGGCATATTCCCACAAGATGATGAATGAAGTATAATGAAATACAGTCAGGACGTCTGCAAAAAAATAAAAGGGAGAAGACAACATTAATAGTGACCTCACACCCCTGAGCTTAAAAATAACATACAAGGCAGAAGTGCATTTTGCAACGGATTTTTCGTTGCTCCTTCGTTGCTCAGCTCAATTAAGATAAAGCTGAGATCTGAGACTACAGCTATGTTACAGCGTCTACAAGGAGTCTTAGGTAGTCTGAGACATCCCCTGCCTCATCATTGGTTTAGGCTGCTGTTTTTTGCATTCCCCTGTGGCTCTGCCTTCTCATCCCCTCACTATGGAGGAGCTACCCCAGTAAAAGGGTGATCCCATTACAGGTTTAGCATGGTAGCCTTGCAGCGCTGGAGTCCTAGATTCAAATCCAGCCAAGGACAGCATCTGCAAGGAGTTTGTATGTTCTCCCAGTGTTTGGGTGGGTTTCCTTCGGGTACTACCACACTCCAAAGACATACTGATAGGGATTGTAGATTGTGAGCCCAATAAGGGACAGTGTTGAGACTATCTGTAAAGCGCTGCGGAATATGTAAAATAAATAATTAGAGCCACAGAGAAAGCGAATGCTTTAACACTATTTGGGTCAAATCTCAGGTTTCTGTTTCAGATTTTGGGCTATGTGATTGGAACCAGCACTTGAGACGCTCTGCCTTCTTCCTCTTTGCCCGTGTTCCCTGTATAGTGAAGGTTGACGTTACTATTACAATGATCTATATAGCCAGCCCCATAGTACAAGTAGATATTAGGGAGCACGGGAGAGGAGAAAGGTGCTAGATCTGATCACGTGACCTGGGGTTAGAAACAGTAGAGAAACTCAAGGTTCAAAAAAACAGACCTATAGAGAAAGTAATGGTTAAACACTCCCTGGATACCCCCATGAAATTGTTACCTCTCATTAAATTTATTTTAG